>NC_141756.1:26230142-26551035 GCF_982258835.1 Parasteatoda tepidariorum
GGATGTAAATGAAATCGATACAGAAATTATAAAGTGTGATGAATATTTGACAAATATTGTACGAAGTAAAAGCAGATTAAAAAGAAAAATAGAAAAACTGTCGACTTCGGTAGTGTCTCCTGAGTTAAATTCGAACATTTCCGAACCGAAGATAAACACTAATATAAGAATAAATGAAACTTCTTCTGTGAAACTGCCTCTTTTAACTATAGAGAAATTTTCTGGCGATCCTTCAGACTGGCAAAGATTTTACGATCAGTTCGAATCTGCCATAGATAAAAACACTGATTTGTCGAATGTTGAAAAGTTTAATTACTTGAAAACATATTTAGTGGGATCGGCTTCAGATGCGATTAAAGGATTCAGTTTAACAAATAATAATTATGTATCAGCAATTGAAACATTAAAAGAACGCTTTGGCAAGAAAACGTTGATAATTAACTCTCATTTGAATAAATTGTTGAGTTTAACCCCAGTAGAAAAATCAACAGATATTTTTTCATTAAGAAAACTTTTTGATTCTTGTCAAACTGAAATAAGGAATTTAGAATCTTTGGGAATTAATCAGGAAAATTACGGGGCTTTACTCTGTCCTATACTTATTAAATTACTTCCCTCAGATATAGTGTTAGAAATAACCAAAAAATATAACAATGATGATGAGTGGAAAGTATCAGAGATCCTAGATATTTTAAAAACAGAAGTAATTAGCCGAGAAAAAGCCATGGCCTTGAGTTCGTCTATAACACGAGTTTCAGAATGTTTCCCCTTCCCCTCCTCAAAGCGTAGCTGTGGAGGCGAGAATTCGAATAAACAAAATAAGAATCGCATATCAACGGCGTCAGGTTTATTGAATGAATCGAGTAATAAGAAAAATAAATGTATTTCTTGCGGTTCCGATAGACATAATTTATGGGATTGTAATGAATTTGAAATGAATGAGAAAAGGGATATTTTAAAGAGAAGCGGTTGTTGCTTTATTTGTTTTCGCTTTGGCCATACGGCTAAAAAATGCAGGAGTTTTGTAAAATGCGATATTTGTTTTAGACGTCATTATACATTTATGTGTCCGGAAAAGAAAACAGATAGTCAAGTGGAAAGTACGGTTTTATCGAATGAAACTTGTAATCCGGAAGTATTAATGCAAACGTTAACAATTCGCTTAATAAACGGAAAAAAAGATATAGTTATACGCGGATTGATAGACACGGGGTCCCAAAAGTCGTATCTTTTAAAAGAAACAATAAATAAAATAGGTTACAAACCAATAGGGCAAGAAAACTTAAATCATAGTCTTTTCGGTGGATTACAAAGAACTAATCAGCATAATAAATACAGAATTTTTTTGAGTGATTTAAATCGGGATTATTTTTGTAACTTTGAAGTTTATGATCAGGAAAAAATTTGTACAGAAATTCCTAAAATAGGAGACGGCTCGTGGATTAAAGAAGCGAATAAGTTAGGAATTAAATTTTGCGATTATAAAAACATGGGAGGGGTGAATTCGGAAACTAAAGAAATCGATTTACTTATCGGAGCCGACGTTTGCGGTAAACTTTTCACAGGTATTATTAAATCGGTTTCAGAAAATTTAGTTGCTTTCGAAACGCGATTAGGTTGGACACTTATGGGTAAAACTCGTGATCCTGAAAACAGTAATAGAACCAACACAGTTTTGTCCCTTCATGTGGCTCAGGCTAAAATTTCGGATCTCTGGAAACTAGATACGTTAGGAATATTAGACCCAGGTGAAAAAGAATCAGGAGAAGAAATTGCAAAAGCTACCGAAGACCATTTTAATCGCAACATTAAGGTACTTGAAGATGGGAGATATGAAGTGAGCCTTCCATGGATCTTAAATCACCCTACTTTGCCTAATTATAGAAGTGTTGCTGAAAGAAGATTGAAGAACTGCGTTGAGTCCCTAAAGAAATCAGAAATATTAGAAGATTATGAAGCGGTATTTAAAGAATGGTTGCAAGAGGGAATTATCGAAGAGGTTGACCCAGACGATACAGCCACCAATGAACATTTTTTACCCCACCGAGCAGTGATAAAAGAAAATTCTACTACCAAGATCAGACCCGTTTTTGATGGTTCGACCAAAATAAAAAATTTCCCCTCTATCAATAATTGTCTTGAAAAAGGACCTAATCTTGTGGAGCTCATTCCTTCAGTGATCAACAGATTTAGATTAAATAAGATTGGAGTCATTGCAGATATTCGAAAAGCTTTCTTACAGATCCAACTGAGTGAAGCTGATAGACCTTTCTTAAGATTTCTATGGTGTGAAAATGGAGACCTTTCGAAGTTCAAAATTTACCAACATAGAAGAGTGGTGTTTGGCTTGACTTGCAGCCCATATTTGTTGGGAGCCACTCTACGGTACCATTTGAAAAAAGCGCCAGAATCAATGCTGGATACTGCAGTTAAATTAGAAGAATCATTTTATGTAGATAATTGCTTAACCAGTGTTGAAGATAGAGAACATTTGCACAAATTTATGACTGAATCGCAGTATATATTGAAGAGAGCTCAATTCGATCTAAGAGGGTGGGAGCATAGTATCCTAAATTCACAAGAAGTAGCCATCCCTAAAGAAGAAAGAAAAGTACCAGTTTTGGGACTGATTTGGAAGTTAAGTACTGATTCATTGACTTTGGACTTAAAGGAAACATCGCAGGCCTCTGAGACTTTAACCAAAAGAAAAATTCTGTCTGAAGTTCACAAAGTATTCGACCCAATTGGTTACACGTGTCCAGTAACATTAAGACCGAAGATCATGCTTCAGGAGTGCTGGAAGCTAAAATGCACTTGGGATGCAGAATTACCATCTTCCATTAGAAAAACGTTTGAAAAATGGCAAAAACAACTAAGTCAATTGAAAGATATAACGATTCCGAGATGTCTCTTGGACAATCCTGAAGGTTCGAGAAAATTAAGTTTACATATTTTTTGTGATGCGAGCAAGGTAGCTTATGCTACATGCATATTCCTGAGAAGCCAAAACGAAGACTCGACCTCATGTCAGCTCATTCAAGCTCGATCTCGAGTAGCTCCTCTAAAACCCGTCACAATACCCAGACTTGAACTTTTATCCTGTACAATTGGAGCTAGACTGGCACATGGAGTTAAATCAGACTTAAGACTTGAAAATATTCCTACATTTTTCTGGTCAGATTCAGTAAATGCCCTCTTTTGGATAAAAAGGAATGAAAATTGGGCCCCTTTTGTTTACAACAGAGTCCAAGAAATCAGATCTCTCAGTTTGCCAGAAGAATGGAATTATGTTCCTGGAACTCTTAATCCAGCTGATCTTCCCTCACGAGGATGTTCTGCAGAGCATCTTAAGCAATCTAAATGGTGGGAGGGCCCTATTTTTCTGAAAGATCCACCACAGCTCTGGCCAAAAGATATTATCGATCCAGATTTGGACATTATCAACGCTGAAAGAAGAAAAACGATAGTGACTTCAACAAATTTATTCAAAGGACAAATTCTGTTATATGATACTTTAACATCATATCGAAAAATGATAAGAGTAACTGCTTGGATTTACAGATTCTATCGAAACATCAAGAGTGCTGCGGATGAACGAAACCTCGAAAAACAGCTGACTATTGAAGAAATGAAAAACGCTGAAATGGTCATTTTAAAGTACGTGCAGAACAGATGCCTAGCAGAAGAAACCAAGCCTTGCTATACTTCATTACAAACTATAACGGATGATGAAGGCCTTATACTAGTTAGAACAAGAATAGCCATGAGGAAGGATTTGAGAACATTTAAGTATCCTATTGTTCTGCCATCTGACCATAATGTCACTCACTGCCTTATACTTGATAAGCACAAAGAACTAAATCATGCCGGAACTCAAATTGTAATGTCAGTTCTAAGAGAACAATATTGGATCCTCAGATGCAGAAAAACTGTTCAACGAGTGATTAAAAAATGTATCATTTGCAAAAGGTTCAGCGCTCGTCCTACAGAAGTGCTAAGTGGTCCTCTACCTGAAGATCGTGTACGAGAAGCATTGATTTTCGAGGTCATTGGAGTGGATTTGTGCGGACCACTCTTTTTGAAGGATGGAAGCAAGAGTTGGATCGTGCTGTTCACCTGTGCGGTTTTCCGAGCCATTCATGTTGAGTTAGTAACTTCACTTTCCACGGATAGCTTTCTGTTGGCATTTAGAAGGTTTATAGCACGACGAGGAAGACCTGCAACGGTTTTCTCTGACAACGGCACAAATCTGACTCGCGCGGCTGCAGATCTGAAATCAGTAGACTTCGAAAAACTAAAAGAGTTTGCTACTTCGAAAAAGATTCACTGGAAGTTCAATCCTCCCTCTGCACCCTGGTGGGGTGGATTTTTTGAAAGAATGATTGGAATGCTAAAATCAATTTTACGGAAAGTCCTTGGAAGAGCAAACCTTCTCTATGAAGAGCTATACACAGTAATTTGTGATGTTGAAAGCATCATAAATTCCAGACCACTTACGTACATCTCAGAAGATCTAGAGGACATGATACCATTAACACCTGCCATGTTTTTGCACGAACTTAAAGAATCTGGAGTACCAGATATTGATCTAATTGATGCCACCAGGATGAAAAAACGATTTGCCTATCGTCAAAAAATTCGAGAGGACTTAAGAAAACGTTTCCGAATTGAATATTTAGGACAACTTAAGGATTTTGCCCGTAAAAAGAAAGACTCTCAAGTTAAAGAAGGAGAAATCGTTCTCGTAGGAGACGATAACAACAAACGCATCAATTGGCTTTTGGGCAAAATAGAAGCTCTTTACCCCGGCAAAGATGGAAAAACAAGAGTGGTGCGCGTAAAAACTCGGCATGGATCATACTTACGACCATGTCGAAAACTTTATAGACTTGAATTGCCTAATTGAGTTTCGTCACGACATTCGTCGTCCAAAACTCAAGGTGGGAGGATGTAACGAGACCTCATCCCCAGATGTCATCCCAGAAAACTACCCCCAGATGGCGCCACTGGCGCAACAGAAGTAATAACTTTTTATTTTTTCAAAAACTTAAAAACAGTAGAAGTAGATGTAATGTAACTAGAGACGCGCCATACAGCGCTAATACCTAACTCAATGTTTTCATCACTTTATAATCATCATTTACCATTTCTTGTAAATTCATCTTCATCTATTTGTAATTAACCAATAAAGGCTTATGAATCATCAAATTGGCGGTCTAAAGGTAAGTGGAACATTTTCCACTATTCATATTGAAAACAGGAATTCATTTTAGATTGAACAACTACAAAAGCACATTTATTAAGGGATTAATTATTTCCTTCGACCAATTTTTTATTAGTTAGTAACAGATATTTATTTTTTTGCTAGTTACTAATTGTTAGCTTGTTTTCTATAATTATTAACTGTTATTTTTTGTGATTTCTTGTTAACTAGTTTTTTTGCTAATTATTAATTGTTAGCTTAACTTTTGTTAGTTATCCTTTGTTAATTTGTTTATTAATTGGATAGCTTACATTAATGATTACACATTTTAACAACATTTTTTAAAATTGTGTGTCATATACAATTTAAACACTTCCATCTTATTTTAAGATTGTCAGAGACAATACAATCGCCGACAAAGATGTTCACGCGGTTAAAACGTGGAAAAATTATGAAAATTTTTTATTGTATCATATCTAATATTTGACGGCACACAAAAGTGCCGCGGCACAGTGGTTGAGAATCACTGATGTAGAGGATAGGTTTCAGTAATTACATAAATATTAATTAAAACAAGGGCTATTTACTGTAAAAAAATTATTTTAGTTTAATATGGTTTGCATAAAGCTCATATATTATGATTTATATCAAAATTATAAAAATGCATGGTTCATATTATCTTATAATTTATTAGTAACTATTTAACTATAAGAATAATTAAGGAATAGAAAAACAAAAAGCAACAGGTTTTGAAAAAATAACGGGATATTTCTGCTTTTGGGGGGAGAGAAGGGATACGTATTTTTTTATTGCCAACTTACATTTCAATTACCCACTTAATCGTAAGTGTATGGCCCATTTTTGAAAAGAAATATATTTTATCTTTTCAAAACTCTACTCCACAAAAAGATGAATCCATATTTTTTCCTAACTTATCATTTTTCATTCAAAAAATGTTTTATGAGCAGATTTTGCAATAAATAACAGGGGTGATTGTGAGCCCAAGTCAAAATCCGGAAAATATCTTGAGTTAAAAAAAAAAAAAGTTTAAATTGAAAAATTAGAAAAAAATTAAACAAGGTTTTTTTTTTCCTTTTTCTCAATATTTCTTAGTTTACTTAAAATATATTTAAAATTTTACACATACTTATACCACTTACACATACCTATGATGACCTGGAGAAGTAATTAAAATTTACAAATATGTCTTCCTTTCTTGAGTTTATGATTATAACAACTATTTACTGGTAAAAAATGAATATTAATCATGAATATAAGCTTATATAAAGTATCTCTCTGGCGCTCCCTTGCAAACAAATAAAATAAACTGTGTTTTTAAGTTCCACCTTTGAAAATTTGATTTCCGGAAACTTCTGTGATCAGTGTGTTTTTGAAACGTCTGGATCTTCGATTTCCGGAAACTTCCGGATCACTGTTAACAAAAATTCCGGAAATCCGGATTTTTTCCGGAGCACAATCAGCCCTGAAATAATGACCTTTAAAAGAAGGTAAGTAAGAATTTTTTAAAATGTCACTTACCCATAAATAGGACCCAAAGTATTATATCTTTTGTAGTCCTGATCTTGCATAGTCTACAAATAAATAAATAAGTACGTAAATAAAAGTTTCTTTCATCATTCTCAGATTTATAATCATTTCAAGTTTGTTTTCCCAAGCTCTTTCTCCAAAAAAATAAAAAATCGCCATTTTAAGTACCTTTTACCCGAATAAAAGTCATAATTTTGATCTATCTGTACCATTTTGCCCCAAAATTATCTGGGCTTCATCATGAAAATGACAGATGATATAAATCATCAGAATGAAAATCGCATATAAAGCCATGCTCGGAAGTATCGTCATACGCCGCTAGGGGTGTTTTCCTATCATGAATTACCTCTTCGTGTGCTTCTGAACAGGTTATCTCTAGTGACATACGACAACATTTTCTGGCACGGGTTCCTATGTAATTTGAGATGCGCCCTATCTCCCCCAGAAGGTTGTCGCAACATTTACGCGCTTCCCTGTTAAAAACAATGTCCTTTAAAAACAATCTGCAGCCTTAGGAGCAAAATTAATGTAGATTTTCACCCGAATCAGACATGATCTGACATTTCTGTAAATGCAACAAAAAATTTGTTCCCCTGTGTAAACTATCGCTACTTTGAAAAGCGAGATAATATAAATTAAAACCAATTTCATTGCCTGCTGGAACTTGGCGGTGTTTCTCATAATTGCCTTTAAAATCGTCTATGTTTTTATAGTTCTCTTCATGAGTGATTCGAAATTTTTTCTCAATATATTGAGTATATACGAAATTTATATAAGTTTGTGACCGAAAACATGTAATGTTAAGCCTTTTTTTAAGCCTTTAGATGATAATTATTGCGGAACCCTTATTTTAATAGTACCGTAAGGGAAATATTTGAATGTCGGAAGTGGCAGCACAAGTGTTCTTTTCAGAACATACATTTTTAGTTGAATTATTTCAACTGTTTTATGCCAAGAAACAGCAATTATTGTGAAGTAATAATTGGGGGTAGTGAGTGTTAGCGAACAGGGGTCTTAGCCCCTTAATATAGCATAAAAAAAGTAGAAATTATATCGACAATGAAGAAGATCAACATCAATAGTTTGGTTCTTTAGCCAATGGGCGTATTATCATCGAAATTATTAAATGCACCTTAAAAGATGACCTGACGATTTACTGAACCCTATTTAACTTGTAGTGATTATTGAAAGGTTTTTAATACTCGTGATCTCTCAAAAACTTTTAAGACTTTTTGAATTTTTTACATTGAACCTAGATTTGACTTTTATCTGTCTTTGTGGTTTTAGTTTTTACTATTTTAGCTTTTTATTTTAGTTCTGAAGCATTAAATATTAATTGTTTACCTGTTAAGATATTCTATTTGATTCAAATTTAATTATTTTTATTGCCACTTTGTGATTTTAAATTTTAATTTGATGTATGATCCTTACATTCATATTATTATCCGTTTCCATCCTGTTGTTTTGCATTGAACTTATTTTTTAGATTAATATCTTCCTCTGCATACCCTATTTAAGTTGGGGGGTCGGAGTATCTTGTACTTACCATTGTGACATTGTCCAAGAGAGATCCTAGGAATGGAAGTGGTTTGACATAGGGCACATTTCTCTCTTTCCAATAAGATTGCTTTTTCATGGAATACCTGTAAAACAGTGAATCAAAGTAATCATGGTTGCGTGCAATCATACTTATTATTATGATTGAAAGGAGTTTTCAGTCACATTTACAACTAACATTGAACTAAGATTACGACAAAAAGAATAAAATACAATTATACAAAGACGACATATAAGAATGAATACATTCTTCCTCCGTCGTTAGCCAACCCCCATGCGAAGAATACACACAGGGAAGAAGTCTAGTTTCCATAGTCATAATGTAAACCAGTCCCCTAAGGTTGGATGCAGCTCCTAAATATAAAGGAGAAAACAACATTTAGGGGGACAACATTAGAGGTTCTTGAAGCAAGTTTGCACCCTCCTCTCCTCCCAACCACTACTGAGGTTAGAGTGAAAAAGAAAAGTTTTCTCTCTTTATTTATATGTCCCGCAGTGGACTGATCGTAAATACACGGTTCCCAGTAGAACACCGAAGTCAAGTATCAGTGGCTGCTGTCAGTAAGCGAGTGGGTGATCACTTTGATTAGCCTGTGAAGGGACAGAGGGTTCGCGGTATCGGTTCTCGTTAAACTGTTCTACCGTAAAGTGCTCAACTTCGCGCGTTGGTCGTCGGGCTACCAAAGCATAGGAGCCATCCCCTCTGCAAAGGATCAAGATTGCTTATAAATGGTGTTGCCATTTATTTATTTTAATATGGAAAAGGCGAATGACCCATGCCACAGTAGCCGAGCAAGTAAAGTCTAATAATTTTTGCGTCTCTTCAAACGTCCGAGCTGCATGCGATTATAAGTTAATGCAATTCGAATATGAGCGAGCAATTACTCATACATAGTATAGTTTCTTAGCGCAGGTCGTCTTACGACCAAAGCAGAGGATCGAAATTGCGATGGGGTGTCTTCGGATCATCCTCAGGGATGTTTCCCAGACCCTCGCCAATTGCCCATTGTGCAGCTTATGTGCGACGTAAATAAAATACCTACCTACTTATCTTTTAATTTATTTTTGGTTCTGTAATTTCACACAATTGATAAACACTGTACTATTAATTAGGATATTTCTTTAAGAATACATTTATATTATCCATGTTGAATAAATCTGCTAACACATTTTGACATAGAAAGAATAAAATGGCGGTTGACGGGAGACGTACCTCTGAGTGATACTTTACCTCTTATGCGTGTTCGCGCATGTGCGACTGCCGCGCCACCCCTTAGAGAGAGACTTTTTTTTATACCTTGAGAACTTCATGAATGGCGGACGTAGTCCGTGAGTCTTTAAAAATAAAGTGTTCTACAGTCCAGTGCAAACCAGTGTTGTTATTTACAAAAAATACATTTTGAGCTGTCGATTATAGTGATCACAAACAATGCGCATACCCTGGATCTCAGTACATAATATGATGCTCTGCTAAATCTGAGTCTGTTGCTCTCTCCGTAAGTTGTCTTTCTGAAATAGCGTACCGCACTGAACAATTCTCCGCTTTAGTTGCGTATTCTTAGAGCTGGACTTCATGCTTTGCTCATCATCAGATACTAAAACGTAGTAGTACAGTACAGCAGTTTCCAAAAGGTGTTCCGCAGAAAAGTTACAGATGTTTTGTCCGAAATGTGGAACTTTTTTTTTTAAAGTAGCAAAAGTTTTTGAAACATGTAATTACATTTAGATTCTTTAAACTGTAATCCATCATTTAATGATACGGTTATTTGTATAAATTCACTATTTATTGAAAATTACGAATTTTAGTAAAAAGCCAGCGGGAAAAAAAACGAAATAGCAAAATTTAATAATGTAGATATATTTATTTTTCTAATAACATGGTATTGAATAAATTATGAAAATAATCATGTAGTTTATAAAATTATAAAAAAATTAACTTTTGTATGCACACCTTAGTAATTTCACTTAGTTTTTAAGTTTTATAGTTTTTCCTCAACAAAACAAAATGTGAACACTAAACAGAGTTGCGGCGACGCTAATAATCTTTTATTATATGGAAACATAAAAAATATAAAAATCAATACATTTTCAACTTACCATAAAGCCAAGAGGAAAGTAGATACTCCAATTAGAAATGTAGCAAACAGAGGTCCGCCGAAAATTTCCACAAACGCCATTACTAAAATGCCGAACACAAAAGAACTCGCTGACCAAAATAATGCTTTGAAACTGTTTCAACCTTCAAGAAGAAATAAATAAATACAATAGCTGTCAAGGTTAGCACATATTATCGTAATGAAATCCCTCTCGACTTTCACTATTTTTTTTTCTTCTTTGAGATGTTTGGCGCACCTTTGTTTATTATTATTTTTTTTTTCCTTTAGAATTGACAGTCATCTGAACAAGGATAAGATTTTAAAAAATGTAAGATTAGGAGAATGTTTTTTTTTTAAAAACTTGATAACGCAAGTGTTCTTTTTGATAAGCTTAAGTTTACAAATAAAATCGATTTTATGCCATTAATGATTGAAGGATTAAGTAATTATCCCTACCAAAATATTAATCAACCAAACTATTATATTTTCTTTATCTCTATTATACGTCCTGTTTAATTAATCAAGAAAAATAAAAGAGAGAGAAAAGAAATAATAAAAAGAAAGAAAAGAAAAATGTGGACATAAAAGAAATAAATGAGAATAACAATGTAAATAAAGTGAATTTAAAGAAAAATAAAACATAAAGTAGACTTAAAGATTTAAATAGCAAAACTGAAAATAATCTTGAATTTTCAAATATTCTTGAGACTAAATGTGATAATGGTGCGTAACCATTGTCAAAATTATATTGACAGAATTGCGCAAATCCAAGATAATAAACAAATTCCTAACTTCAGGAAATTTTCAAATATTTTGCTATTAAAGTGACAAATATGAAAGGTAAATAATAAATAAAGTGAAATGGAGTAAATACTGAAGTCTTGGAATTTTGAGTAACAACCAATGTGTCATTTTTATTTTATTTTGTTTTCAAACAAGGTAAACAACACTGAAGATAATTTCAAACTGAAATTTTTCCTGTAAAACTGTTTTTTTTTGTATTTTATGTTTTACATTTTAACTTACACATTTTGAAAATTTTTTTTTTAATTTTTTTCTCATTGATTGAAGGATTTATTTAAAGTGTGTGATTATGAGGAATACTACGGTGCAAAAGCTTTGTTGTGATCTTCAAACAAAAGTCTTGGAACTGAAAAAACTGAAGTCACAAAAACTATTGAAAATGAAAATGAAACTTTTAAGTTTGTTGGTAGCGCTACTACAATTTTTTTTATTCCTCGAACAGTTTAATTATGTTATTATTTTTAACATGTGTATAAATGCGCATTTTTTTTTATAAATCATATTACTTTATATCTTGTTAGAATCGTAAATTTGATTCTTTTAATTTTAATTATGCTTCTTTTAGAGGAAAGATTTTGCAAATGGATAATTTTTAAAATTTTTGAATTGTAATTAAACAATTTTGGTGAGGGGGGATGTAACAAAATGCTTCCATTAATCTTTTTGTTATCCTAATTAATCATTCAAATCGAAATTCTTTCTCACACTTTTAAAAGCCACATCCTGCTCTTAAATCTATTTTTGGCTCAATTATGCTTTTAATTAAAAGCAGGACATTTTTCCTTTTGCTCTCTGTGGGAAACCCTCGACCCATTTCATAAACCAATTACAATTACTAAGATTTCCCTCTTTCCCTAAATTGAAACATTTCACGGATTATACTTTGCAAGATTTTCCCTAATATATAACCGAGGAGCGCAACTTTTCGTGAACACTTTCATGACTGCTCTGTCTAATAATTAATAAATAAATTTTGTACCCTCCATCCCTGCCTAAGATCTATTTTAATCCTACCACTCGGCAACGACGTTATAAGTCGCCATGATTGAATGGTCGGGAAGGATGTACGGTACATCAACGATATGTAATATCTCATTAAAATAATCATCTTAAATTTTGAAAATAAATCAATTTCGGAAGAGGGTACATCAAAAATATGGAATATCTCATTTATATGGACAGTATAAAGAAACAGTTTTCTATTAAAAAAAGCATGCCCCCCCTCTCCCTCAAGCTACCCATATGGAGACACGTGAACGGGCGTCATCTTGTTCAACAATTGGCTGGCAATTTAGAGGGGGCAATTCAGTTTTGCTTTAATGTTAAATAGGCATGTTCACGTGTAACTTTTCCCCATGTTATAACATTTGGCATTTTTAAATAAATTTTATTAATTCAATTTTCGAATTATAACTTCGACAGAACTAATAATTTTAATTTCATATTTTAGTAATTACCTTTCTGCAGTTTAATAAAAGCATAATTATTATTTTTTAATATGAAATCAATGCCGAGCAAAGGATTAACAGTTTTGTAAAAACTGAATTCACCAAGTATTTTATAAATTATTTATAATCTACTTCAGGGATGGCGAACCAATGGCACGCGTGCCATTTATGGCACGTGACGCAATATTTTGGGCACGCCACCGATCACAAAGTTCACTATGAAGCATATTAACAATTAATTTAAAATTCACAAAAAATTGACAAAAAAATACACAATTAATGCCAAAAAAGCAATTAATAACCATAAAAAAACAAGCTAGCAATAAATAACTAGCAAAAATGAATTAACAATTCTGCTTAAACTAATATCTTATTACCCTAACATAAGTTATTTGTCCTCTAATCTGCAACAACAGAAGTCACACTGCTTTAACACGTTCAGGCCGGAAAAAGTGAAAATACTGGTACAGGAAAAGAGAAAATACTGGTAGAAGAACTATTTCAATATTAGATAATATTCGAGAGGAGTTAATCTATTCTCAACATTAACAATTCACTGTAAGGAAATTTATAACGGCGAGGAAGCAATTCAATATAAAAATTGCACCCGTTAAAAACAATTGGTAGTTATGGATTTTTATTATTCCCGGAAAAAAACTAAAAAATGAAATTTATTGTTACCAGTTTTTACTCCGGTGCGCTGCCAAGGGGAGACAATCTAGCGTGACCCACCGGTGGGTCACCCCGGCGTAAACGTGTTAAGTTGAATTACGCGTATAACTGAGACATTGCAAAATGTCTTTTTTTCTTTCGTAGTAAATAAAGAGTTTTGAAGTTGATAGTATTTAGTATTATTATTTACCCAATAATCAGGATGTCAAAACTATTTGTCGGCACGTGTGTGACCTCATTAAAAAAATTTTTAGAAAAAATGGCACGTTGGTGCATAATGGTTCGCCACCCCTGATTTACTTAATGAATTTGTGATCCGATAACTGAAAAGCAAGAATGCCTACTCCCCCCCCCCCGGGAAATTTCATTTATGTCTTCCTTTTCCTTCAATGCGTCCGTGATTTATTTATATATCTAAGAATAATTTCATTGAAAGAGCTGGTAAGTAATTTTACAATAAGTTTGAACTGTATTTTTATGAAAGAAAATACTTAGTTTACATTTTTATTAATAACATTAAATGTTTTTTAGTTCAATTAACTCCTGATTTGTTTTGTTTTTTAAATCTATTTCCTTTTTTAGAAAAAATTTCGCCAATTAAGAATATGTAACAAGAATTTATTTTAAAAATAATAATTACTTCTTCTTTAATGTTTAATTACAATAATTTTTTGACAGAACAGAGTTGAGTTTAACAGCATGAGTTTAAATGTTTCGTTTTGAACGTATTCTGCAAATCAATAATTAGCAACTTTAAAAGAAATGCTAACAAACTTTTTTTTTTAAATATATTCATTTAAAAGATTGTTCCTTTCCTAAATTAAAACTAAGTCTCTTTGTTTTTATATATGTATAGTTTCCACTTCCAGTTCAAAAAAAGGGATTCAGGTTTCTTACGTAATTCAAACAGCTCCTACGCCATGAAGCCCATCCCACTCCCGACGATTTGTGAAAACGTCATCTTTGACGTTTTTGGCCACGCCTCTTCAAAAAACTCCCCGCAGGCACTCGTAGGGATCTCGCCAAATTTTGGCGTAGATCACGATACGGAAATCATCCCGAAACAAAAATTGAAAAGCCACAGTACCGTTATCTCCTTAATATTTGAACGTCCGGCTGTCACCACTGTGGTAGTTGGTTGTGTTCAGGAGATGAAAAGAATGATTTAGTATTTATTTTACATTAAGATAAGAAGAGAAAATGAAAAAACAAGAGCAGCGCGGCATTCTAAAATGGCGGTTAGGATTCTTCTGATGAATAATAATTAGGAGACCGTTAACTGTCGCGGTTACGATTAAAGTTCGGTCGCTGCAACCTGCAACATAAAATCATAACGGTCTAATACGGTTTTCCATTGTTGTCGGCGCATTTTTATTGACCGGAAAATCACGTGGTAGGATTCAGTTTTCCCTCATTCATTTCCATTCCTATTAGGGAGAATATTAAATTATGGTTGTGAACTCATCAAATTTGTTTGAACAATATAATGTTATAAGAATATAAATGTTACTTAAAAGAAAGATTACTTTGAAAAATCACTTCCGTTCACCAAGAGATCTAAACTTTTATAATACTAATAGATAGTAATATTCGGACGTGGGAAGTAGATGGTAGATGCACAGGAGTAAGCAAACAAAATTCCTTTTAGAACATATATGTTAAGTGAATAATTTTAACTTTAGTAGAAAAACTGCTTACTGCCAAGAAAAGACAATTATTGCGAAGCCATAATAGGGGTTGGTGAGCGGCAGCAAACAGGGGACTCAGTCCCCTAATATATAAGAAAAACGTTAAAGTTTCTTAAAAAAAAAATTAACAAATTAAGAAAATTTAGAAAAATTTCAAAATATGACAGAATTTTAAGCAACTTTCTAAGCAGTTTTTGTAATTTTAATTAGAAAGTTCAAAATGATCAGGGATTTTCCACAATTTTTTTTATGTAGTAGATGCAAATTACCCAATCAAATAACAACCGAGCAGCAAGAACAGAATGAAATTTTCCGTTTTGAGCTTTCTTTAATAAAATACAAGAACTACTGGAAAATTGTTTGAAACTTTTTAAAATTATAAAATCAGACTTTTTTATTAGTTGCCACTTATGATTCACTACAAAATTAAGAAGAATTCCGCGCATGCGCAATATACAAGAACAACTTTAAGTACACATATCTTGAGCAGTCTTTAGAGATTTTTTTCAAATTTAAAACTAATAATTTTTTAATTAATTTTACATTGCTCCAAATATTTTGTTTAATTTAATTGAATATTTTTAAAGTCATGGCTGAAAACGTAAGGAAAAAAAATTTGTTTTTTACAAAAATGCTCATATTTCCTAAAATATTTGAGCGAAGCTAACGAAATTTTATGTATTTATTAAAAATAACAAATCAAAGTAATTGAAACAAGTTTATTTGCTTGATTTGTTAGGTATATAAAATGTTCAAAAATGGGCCCAACGCTTTACCAGCCTGGTTATCCTAGACATTTTCGAACTGAACCTTCAGATAGTTTACCAATGTTGTTTAGAGCCGTGATGACTCAGGGAATAAAGCGTTCTCTTTCCAATAAGGTGAACCGGGTTCGAATCCCAGCTATGGCTGCTGGGTTCGGATTCTCGCAAATTACAATTTCTGTATCCGGCTTGTACCGTCCACAGTGCTGACGTAAAATATCCTAAGTGGTTGACTGATCTTGGGTGCCCTTACCATTAGGCTAAGCGTGGGAGGTTTTCGTGACTTTCCTCTCCATGTAACGCAAATGCTGGTTAGTTGTATTAAAATGTCCTCCATGAAAGTGAATTTCTCTCAATACTTGATCCTCAATACTTGATCCCCCTTGTCTTCTTAATTGGGTTCAAGGGTATATATAAATATATATATATCAAGGGTTGGTGTATATATATATATATATATATATATATATATATATATATATATATATATATATATATATATATATATATATATCAAGGGTTGGTATATATATATATATATATATATAATAAATAAAAAAAAATACAAGAAAACACTAAGAAAGTTAAGAAAAACAATAAGTATCATTTGTATAACAATAAGTATCAACAATAAGTATCTCTGCTTTGCGGATATAATCGTGTGGGCTGAAGAAAAGATTATATCTTTTTTTTCCGGCTTTTTTTCCGGTTTTTTAATTAAAATTTCACATATTTTTTTTTTTTTTTTTTTAAATAATATGTTGTTTGTTATTTTTTTACTTATTATTTCCCACCCCCCTTTTTTTCATATGTCTATAATTTTTCTTTGTTTTATTCTTCATATATATATATATATATATATATATATATATATATATATATATATATATATATATATATATATATATATATATATATATATATATATATATATATATATATATATATATAATAAAATAAATAATATATATTTATTTTATAATATATATGTAATAAAATAAATATATATTAAACTCTTTTAAAAACCAGCCATTTGGTGAGATTTTTTCCCTTACATAAAAATTATTAAAGTCAATGAATAATTCAATTTTCAAATTTTTTTGCAATTAGTTCAATTTATTTTTATGAGGCCAGATAATATAGCGGAGTAACTTTTTAAATCGTAAAAAATGAAAACACAAGCGCTTTTCATTTTTATTAAACTGCGCTTTTTTTTCATATGGACGATTTGCGCCATTTTCAGAATTACATAGAGGGCGCTGGCTTAAAATTTAATAAACTTGACCTTACAGACCTTTAATTTATGAAACAGTAACCCATGACCACAATTCTTTTACGTGACTTATATTTCATTTAAGTTTGAAACATGTAGTCAAATCAAGTTATCTAGTTCTTTGTCAGCAAATTAGTTCACTGCACACACATACTAATTTAATTTTAAAGTATATAAGTGTTTACGCTGCTGTGGAGTCTAACTATGGAGATGTCTAACTGTTGATGTCCAATGATTTTGTATGTCAATTGTAGATGTCTAGCTGAAGATAGAAAACGAATTATTATATGAATTTTATCAATTGTGTATTAGTAAGTTTGCGAAAGTTGAAAAGCTATGTGGCTGCATACAATCACAATTTTTGACCTTAAATTTATTTCATTTATTTATGTTTTCCTCTTTCTTTAAGATTTGAGAAGACTGAGTTCTCTGAAGCAATAATTTTCGAAGACATAAATGTGGCTGATAATTTACGAAAATGCTGATAAAATAAATGTTTTTAATTTAAAGAATGCGAGGATTGCTGCAGTACTTTGGTAACATGAAAATGCAAGTGCTACTTTAGAATACAAATAATGTTCATTGATGTTAGTTTTACCAATTTTCATTGAATAAATAATGTTTTTGCACATAACTTACTTGATGTTATTCAAACTCTGGGATTCGTTTAGTAAGGGAAGTAAGTAATATGGGTGACGCAGGCCCGAAGGACCCATAAACCAACTTAATCTGAAAACTTAATCGCTACGAAGCAACCCCGCGATGCACCAGAAATCCAATTAATTCGCTGACTCTCGAGCACTAGACCCCGAGTCATGCACGATTACGAGCACTACAATACAACGTGGTGCTCAGAATCGAATCGAGGAAGAATCTGAAGAAATCGCTTATTAATTGTCAATTGAATGAAAAATATAATTTTCATTAATTATTAGTAAAAGGAAAAAATATTATATATTTGTCGTTTTTGAAGAAATCCTCTCTGAAGTTTTTTTACATTGCTTTTCCTTGCTTTGCAAATTTTAGCGTCGCCTTTTAATTGTATTTGATAATTGTTTGTTTTACCACTTTACATCTTCACCTCCTTTTGTTTTACATTTGAGATTTTCTTGGCTCCTTACGCCTTGTTCTTCTGTCTTACCTGTTGTCAATTTGTCATCGACTGTATTGGTTCTTTGACCTATATTAACTTGGGACTTCCTCCGTTTACCTGTGACCTTTTAATGTTTTCTTATGTTCACTTCAGGTACACGTTTTTTTTTTAATGGTTCACTTCATGTTTTACTGTTCTTGAATACATCACTGCGATGTGTTGTAAAATTTTTCATTTGTGTCTTTGGCTCATTATAAGGGAAGCCCCGTCGGCTTCGGCACTATAAGGCGGGACTCTCGGAGCATTTTAATTATTTTACTGCTGTTGCCATCAGACTCTGTAATGTTTACATAATGTTACTCTGTAATGTTACTTTTTGTATTTTATGTACTTTTCTGTTTTTCTTGATTTTAATAAACATTTACCCGTATGCCCTAAATTGGGGCAGGTCGGGGTAAATATTCCATATTTGTCGTTTTTAAAAATAAAAATAGCGGTTGACTGCTTGTGTGACATACTTTTTTAAGAATGTAACGAATTTTGTAAGCAAATAAATAATAAATTCTAAGTTAAAAATAACACTAAAAATAAATTTTTTTATTAAAAAAATGAACAACACGCTACATTTTACTTATTTATTTACAAAACGTAGGAAATACACGAAACTAATTGTACACGAATTATATTAGAGGGTGTTTCGTAATGTCTTCCCCTCAATGCAAGTTTTTAAAATTTCTTGTCAAAAATGAAGTCGATAAAGTGTGGGAATTGGAGTTCATAAATTATCTAGGAGAAAAACAAGTAATCGAAATCTAACCAATCACTACTAAAGAGAGTGAAAAAAGTCAATTAACAGAATAAAGAGAAAAGAAGATGTAGATGTTAAGGGGAATAATTACGAAACAGCCCTGCAAGCAAATTGTTAGAGATTGTAATATGTTTTTATAGTTGGTGTCACGTGACTCTGACTGCTGCTGCTTTCATTTAATTTTTATTCTTTAACTTTGGTTTTTATGTTGGCAACCTTCTTGAAATGTTTTGTGTTGATTATTTAGTGTTCGAATTAGTTAGGTTTTGAAAATATCACTAAATTGAGATTGCTTTAGAATTAATAAATGTTTATTAAGTTTTAATTTGTATCTGTTTATTCATCTGTAGAACTAGTAGTTCATTTGAATAACATTAAAAAGGCGTCCGTGAAATTTATTTGTTTGCTGCAATTTACATTTTCTGGCGTCCGTGACAGGACATTTTTTCCGATTCGAAACAATGTTTCAAGCAGCAAAAGGATTTAAAAAAGAAGATTTGTTGTTCGTCGCTGAAGAAATTGGCGCAACATTACCACAAAAGGTCACAATATCGGAACTGAAAGAAGCAATTTTGAAAAGTAAGCAGTATTCCGAAGATCCACAGTTTGTTGAAGATATTTTGGTAACAACTGTTAGTGACCGGAAGCATAAAGAATTGGCAGAGGCGGATCAAAAACGATTAGAATATGAAGAAAAGCAAAAACAGTTAGAATGTGATGAAAAGCAAAAGCAATATGAAGAACGGGAAAGAATAAGATTACATGAACTGGAGTTGGCGCGAATTCAAGTAAACTCGCCAGTGGCAATAGCAGGTGAGTCCGAAAATTCTATGATTACTAGTGCTAGGAGGAAATTTAATTTACCCAAATTAGAGTTTCGACAATTCAGTGGGGATATCAAGGAATGGTTACCTTTTTGGAGCCAATTCCAACAGATTCATCAAGATGTAGATATTGCTCCCGAAAATAAATTTCAGTACCTTATTCAAGCTACTGTAAGCGGATCTAGAGCGCGAGAAGTTGTAGAGAGCTTTCCGCCAACCGGAGCTAACTACGCCAAGGTAATTGATAGTCTGAAAGCTCGGTTTGGAAGAGATGAACTTTTGGTAGAAGTTTATGTTCGCGAACTATTAAGATTAATAATTTCGGTTCAGAAAAATGAAAAAATTTTAATGACTTCTCTCTATGATAAGCTTGAATCGTACCTTAGAGCATTAGAGACACTAGGAGTAACAACTGATAAATGTGCTTCAATACTTTATCCAATGGTTGAATCTTGTTTTCAAGAAGAGTTCCTGAAAGCATGGAACAGAAGTCCTTCTTACGCAGCTTCAACTGATGCTAAAGAACGACTGAACAATTTGATGAATTTCCTGAAAACCGAAACTGAAGGAGAGGAAAGAATAAATTTAGCCATGGCTGGGTTTGGTTTGGGTTCAAGTGAAAATCGCCAAACTTTTAAGAAAAAAGGAAAGCCTTTGATTTCAGGTAGAGTGCCTACAGCTGCCAATTTACTTACTGCGGCTTCAAAAGAGGTAAAGAAATTATGTGTTTTTTGTTCTGGAAAGCACTCCAGCTCAGACTGTTTCACCGCTCAAAGGATGAGTTTTGCCGAGAGACAAGATATAGTAAGAAAAAACCAGTGTTGTTTTGCGTGTTTGAATCCTGGTCATCCAGTACGTAAGTGCAAAATGTTTATCAAATGTATTGTATGCGGAAAAAGACGTGTGCCACTTATGTGTGAGAAGCTAGATACCCGAGGTAAAGAATCAGGAGAAAGTGGTGAGAAATGTGAAAGTTCTGAGATTAACATGTCTAACATTACTTATGGTCCCAAAGTGTTTCTTCAGACATTAAAAATCAAACTGGTTTCAGATAACAAGGAAATTCTAGTGAGAGCTGTATTAGATTCCGGATCCCAAAAAACGTATATTTTGAAAAGTCTCGTGGAACAAATGGGATATACTCCGGTAAGAAAAGAAACACTTATACATTCTTTATTTGGTGGTATTAACTCTGATAAGTATGAACACACATGTTATAGAATTCGATTAAGAAATCCTAAAAGCAGCATAACTTGTAACATGGAAGCTTTGGATCAGTCTTCTATATGTGATAACATTACACCTGTAACTTCAGGTCCGTGGATCAAGGAGCTTCAGGAAATGAAGATAACTTTATCAGATATTGGTAATGAATTGCAACCTGTACAAGTACTTCTTGGAGCTGACGTGATAGGGAAGCTTATGACAGGTCAGCGTAAAGTATTAACTTGTGGACTTGTCGCCATAGAAACTTTACTTGGTTGGACTTTGTCGGGAAAAGTGCCTGAAAGCGATACATCTTTATGCAATTCTATGTTGGTAACTTCTCTTTTAGTGAAAGAAATGGATATATCAGATATGTGGACATTGGATACCATAGGGATACAGGATCCATCAGAACAGGAGACTAAAAAAGAACTTTATAACGCTTCGGTAGATCATTTCTTAAAGACTGTTAAAGTTGAAGATCAACGTTTCCTTGTTAGTCTACCTTGGCTTGACGTACATTTGCCTTTGCCCGACAATTTTAATTTAGCACTAAAAGGGTTGCAAGTAACAACTCGGAAGCTTAAAGCAGAAAATTTGTTTGAGGAATATGGAAATGTTTTCAAAGAATGGGAACGAGAAGGCATCATCGAAGAAGTTCCTGTAGAAGAACTGAAATTGACTTGTCACTATATGCCACATCGTCACGTAGTGAAGGAGAACAGTACAACAAAGATTAGGCCGGTGTTTAATGCTTCGTCTAAACAAAAGGGACATCCCAGTCTTAATGACTGTGTTGAAAAGGGCCTAAATTTGATCGAATTAATTCCTTCCATAATGACAAGATTTCGCCTCCATAAGTTCGGCATAACAGCAGATATACGCAAAGCTTTTTTGCAAATAGGTCTCCATAAGCCAGATAGAGATTTTCTACGTTTTCTATGGCACGACGAACAAGGTGAGCTCAAACATTACCGTCATCGAAGAGTTGTCTTCGGTGTTTCTTGTAGTCCCTTTTTGCTTGCGTCAACCATACGATACCACTTAGAAAACAAACTAGATGAAGCCACACAAGGAAATGGAAGATATCCTGAAGGCATTATCCGCCAACTGCTACTCAGTTTTTATGTAGATAATTGTTTAGTTAGTGTTGAAACTGAGCAAGAGTTAGAACAGTTTATTGAAGTTGCCACAGAAATTATGGCTGAAAGAAAATTTGATTTAAGAGGGTGGGAGTTCACTAATCCCGCTGAATCCACTGTAAGGTCAACAAACATTCTAGGAATGATATGGGACAGACAAAGTGATACTCTTTCCATAAATATTCCTGATGTTAATGAAACAAAGAATGAAGTGATCACAAAGCGAAATATTTTATCAGCTTCACACAAAGTTTTTGATCCCATAGGGATAACCTGTCCAGTGATGATGCGTCCAAAACTTTTGTTACAAAATTTGTGGCAGTCTAAAATTGGTTGGGACGCTGAAGTTGATCAAAAAACGGGCGAAGAATTTCTAAGATGGTTAAATGAGCTTGAATGTTTGAAGAATGTGAAGGTAGCAAGATGGTTGCACTGCGATAAGGGAGTTGAAAATATTTCACTTCATTTTTTTTGTGATGCAAGCAAGTATGCCTATTCGGCAGTAGTCTTTCTGCGAGTTTGTTATATGACTAATGTTTATGTACAGCTGGTACAAAGTAAAACAAGAATTGCCCCTTGTGGGAAAAAAGAGACAACAATTGCAAGATTAGAACTTCTTGGTGCCACAATATCTGCTCGTCTATCCACCGAGGTACGAAAAGAGTTTAAGACCCACAATGTGTATTTTTGGACAGACTCCACCACAGTGTTAGCTTGGTTGAAAAGAGAAGAAACGTGGGGTGTATTCGTACAGAACCGTGTTCAAGAAATTAGGAAACTGACACCAGTTCAAGCATGGAGACATGTACCTGGATCCTTGAATCCCGCGGATCGGCCAAGTAGAGGTTGTTCAGCTAAGCAATTGTGTCAGTCAAAATGGTGGGAGGGTCCCTGTTGGTTGTACCTTCCATCCCGTGAATGGCCAACTAGCGACTCAGAGGAAGATGTCAATGAAGAGGAAGTGATTAGAGAAAAAAGAAGAACGATCGTATCTTCAATTGTAAATATTGAAGTTACAGAAATATGGAGCGATCATTTTTCCTCTTACAGTAGAAACATCAGAGTGGTGTCATGGATTCTTCGTTTCATACATAACACATCACATGAAAATAAATTAAAAGGTAACTTGAGCTATGAAGAATTCAAAGAAGCAGAAACTCAAGTGCTCAAATCCATGCAATTAAAAGTGTTTCAAGATGAGAATTTTCTTAACAAAATGCAAGCATTTAGAGATGAAAAAGGATTACTGCGAATAAGAACCAAACTTGTAAATAGTGATGAAACTGAAGATTTTAAATTTCCCATTCTTTTACCTGGTAATAGTTTCGCTATGAAGTTAATACGAGAAGAGCATGAGAAATCAATGCATGCTGGTTCTTCTATCGTACTTGTCAGACTTAGGGAGAAGTTTTGGATTCTTAAGGCTAAAAAGTTAGTAAAAGAAGTCATTTCTAAATGCGTGACATGCAAGCGTTTCAAATCTAAACCAGTTGAAGTTCCCTTCGCTCCGCTGCCTAGAGAAAGAGTTACCTTGACAAAAGTCTTCGAGGTAAGTGGTGTAGATTATGCTGGTCCTCTCTACTTGAAGTCAAAAGGAAAAGCTTGGATCGTTTTATTTACGTGCGCCGTTTACCGAGCGGTCCATTTTGAACTGGTACAATCACTCACCACAGATGCTTATATCCAAGCACTCAGACGATTCATTGCCAGACGAGGCCGGATTTCAATCCTTTATTCCGACAACGGCACAAATTTTGTGGGAGCCAACAGAGCATTGAAAGCATTAGATTGGGACAAAATAGCCGCATACTCAACCGCTCAGAGAATCACTTGGAAATTTATTCCACCTACCGCAGCATGGTGGGGTGGGTGGTGGGAGCGAATGGTCAGAATGCTCAAAGAACTGCTACGTCGAGTTCTAGGGAAATATACCATCGATTACGAAGAACTCTACACGATATTGTGTGACTGTGAGTCAGTAATAAATTCAAGGCCACTCACTTACATACAAGATAATCCAAATGAATTAGTACCGTTGACACCCGAAATGTTTATTCACGGTGGCGGTAACAGCGAAACACCAGATCTAGATAATGTAGACCGATCTTGCCTCATAAAACGAATAAAGTATTTACAGAAGCTACGTGAAAATCTCAGACAAAGATTCAGAAATGAATACCTTGCTCTTTTAGTCCACAAAGGGGTAAGAAGAAATAACGTTTTAGACGTTGGTGATGTTGTGTTAATAGGACATGACAATGTCCGTCGCATCGATTGGCCACTTGGAGTTATTTTAGAAATTTTTCCTGGTAAAGATGGTATTCCTAGAGTTGCAAAACTGAGGACCAGTAAGGGGGAAAGGATCCGTCCATTTCAAAGGCTTTACCCATTAGAAGTGTCTACCAAAACTGATATTGAGGTCTTAAAATCTGCTAGAAGGACTGACGATTTTGTAGAAAACAATGAAGCTTTAGAGGTGAATTATTTTCCTAAAACTAAGTCGGGAAGAATCATCAAAGTTCCTGTTCGGTTGGACTTATGAGCATTCTTTTTTATTTTTAGCTCTAGTAGTTTAAAGTTCCAACTTCGGTAAAATTTTGGTTGCAAAGTTCAATAAGCCTAACTTTGCAAGGTGGGAGTATGTTAGAGATTGTAATATGTTTTTATAGTTGGTGTCACGTGACTCTGACTGCTGCTGCTTTCATTTAATTTTTATTCTTTAACTTTGGTTTTTATGTTGGCAACCTGCTTGAAATGTTTTGTGATGATTATTTAGTGTTCGAATTAGTTAGGTTTTGAAAATATCACTAAATTGAGATTGCTTTAGAATTAATAAATGTTTATTAAGTTTTAATTTGTATCTGTTTATTCATCTGTAGAACTAGTAGTTCATTTGAATAACATTAAAAAGGCGTCCGTGAAATTTATTTGTTTGCTGCAATTTACACAAATGTTAATTTCTACTTCTTAATCACATCATAAATATAAAAATGAACGTCGTAAAAACAGGAAGATCATTGATAATACACGAACTCTTATTATTTTCCCAAAATCTTTTGAGAACCAATGCATATGATATCACTTCATAAGATAATAATTAATATTGTTTCACAAAAACTAGTCGGCAATTAAAAGCATGAACAAATTTTCATGCAGATGGAACATTAAAATAACATCATCAGTATTTAAGGCTTGAGTTGACAATCTTTTCTTATTTCTGTAGCCAGAAAAACATCTTTGGGTTGAAGAATACCAAAAGCGTTGTGGTTAAACTTCATGGGTACCTGAAAATACAAATAGTTGTTGCACAAAAATAGATTGGGATAAAAAGTATCGACTCGACCATATTTTAAAGCTTTAATTAGTAATTTGTTGAACAGGGTTACTCCTCCAAAGGTTTCTAAATTAATGTATATAAATTAAATCATAGTTTTAAACAGTTATCTTATTAATGGTAAAACAGAGATGATGTGGTTTGACAGAGGTTACGTCACACTAAATAGATACTATTAAAAGTAACAATATTAAGTTGACTAAGGTGTAGTAATACTTTATGTTTCATAACCGGCATGGAACAGCTGACATGATTCTGAGTTTACGACTATCAATGCTCAACTCCATAGCCTTGTAATTTCGAACCGTCCCAGAATTCAAACTAGCCTTCATGAAGGACTTTTGATGAAACTAACTAGCATTTGTGGGATCAAAAATTTAAAGGCTTCTGTAAAGCTTATAAACTAAATAGAAAATTTAAAAAAAGTTGAAATTGCCGATTTTCAACCGGTAAGAACTTAGGGTTGTTTTTCGAAATTTCGGCGTTATATGAAATGATGCTTTTTTGTAAATAACATGCTTTTTTCTTAACTGCTGCGAGTTTGCAACAGTTAATCATGACTATTAAGACAAGTTTAGCCTATTTAAAGCTAGCGCTGACCATGCTTAATTCTGAAAAATGAGCAAAAAGTCAATTTGGGGAAAATCCGCAGTTTTGTGGAAATGAAAAGTGCTTGTGGTCCAATATTTTATGATTTAAAAACTTGCTGCATTATCTGGGCTCATATAAATTTGCAAAAACTGAGAATGAGGCAGAGATTTTGATAATTTTCATCTAGGTGGAAAGACGTCGCCAAATTCGCTATTTTTTAAAAGTTTAATAACTTTTGAAATATGTATGCTATTCGTTCGTTCTAAAACCCAGATAATTCTTCACGGCAAGATCATGCATACAGTTTAAAATCGTTTTGTTTCAAGGTGCAAGGCACTTAAGCTGTGGATTTTTTCATTTTCCTTGGCGACGAAACTTCTAAAAATCATGTAAATTCATTATTTGCGATCACGTAAGAAGAATGAGTGAATAAAAGAGTACTCACTGGTGTCTTATCACATGGCTTAGTCTTGAAGCAGGTGATAATGTATACAAGACAGACTTTGGCTTCAAGCAGAGCGAACCTCATGCCGACACAATTTCTCGGACCATGTCCGAACGGTAGATACACGTAGGAATCTCTTTTAGCTATCTCTTTCGCTGAAAATCTGAAATATTATATAAACAAAGCATTATAGTTTGCATTGCCTATTAAAATAATATCTTACAAACTTACAGAGAATACCTTCCTTTTCTTTCAAACATTTAACAAATCCTTTCAGCTACATTAGTTAAAACTAAAAATATAGTGGGGGGGGGGGACAGAGTTCAGATATATCAAGAATAAACTATGAAGTTCAAACTATTGAATATCTTTTTAAAATATCAAATTGCAATTATCAAAATATAAATTTGCATTTTGATGCTTTGAAGAAAAAAAATCAGTATTGGAAGCTTCACATTTTTTCTATACTTTATAAATTAAATCACTAATGTAGATTATTATTTGAAGAAATTAATCTACGTTAGTGATAAGAGGAATAAGTATTTGTAAACAATGTTTTCTATTTTTAAATATTTTTTTAAAATTTTTTTACACTATTATTTTTTATTATCAATTTTATGTATTTTTATCATTATTTTGAATTATTTTTCTTAAATTAAATAATTATTTTTAATTTCTGTTTTATTATATATATTTTAGTTATTATCTCGAATTATATTTTTTTTAAATAATAATTATCATTTTCTCTTAAAAATTTTAATCATTTTAAATCGTTCTTTTGACTTATTAATGAAAAACATTTACTAAATAAAACACACACACAACACTGACTGAAAAATTTACTAAATAAAACAACAAGAAGAGGAAATGATATTAAAAACGATATAATAAAAAGTTTAGAAACCAGAAGTAAAGTAAAAAAAGTATTAAAATGGTTACCTATCTGGATCGAATTTCTCAGGATTTGGATAATATTTTGGATCTCGGTGGATAGCAAATATAGGAATGCCAACAATCATGTCTTTTTCCAAAACAATACCGGTGTCACCCAGTTTATATTCTGATGCAACCTTTCTTTCAGATCTAGGGGAAGGGAAAAAGAGCTATTTAATTTTCGCCTATAAACTACAATACATGCCATCACCAATCAATAACGTCATCCAATTCACGTTGATTAGAGATCCAGTCTCCGGTTCGGGGTTCGATCCTCGACTCCGTTAAGACCCACCGAGGACATAAGACATATGTTCTCGTAAAATATGTTTAATCGAAAGTCATACAGTCTGTCGTTAAGCAGTACCATGAGTAAATTCAAGGATGAGCTCTCGTTTCAAACAATAGCAAAATTTTATTTTGGTACATTAGGCCTTCATTGAATTCTTAAATCAATCTCAGATTTTCATTATAAGGCGCCATCTAGTGGCTCTGAATTACATCTTTAATATAAGACGCCATCTAGGGTCTAATAATTTTATCAGATTCGGCACCATGGGCACACGATCGAATCTGGAGAAAATTTCCTTTCCATTCAGATCTATGTTTATGAGGAAACGGCCTCATGAATGAGTAGTGCTGCCATCTATCAGTGGGATCGGAGCTAAGATTTATTTTCTCCTTTGCGGTGCTCTCTTGCCAAACGAAAGGGTCACCTTTCTGACTTAAGTCGCAAAAGGGCAATTGCTGAAGCTTGACTTGAAAAAAACAGGTTGGTTGCATAAGGAAAAGTTGCCCAAATCGTACCACTTCTGATTTCTAAACAATTATTGAGCAGAGAAAGCCTTAGCGAATAAATTAGGAATCTTTCATGACGTGGAGATCCATACAGAAAAATAAAGTCCTGTTTCAACAAACAGCACATATAAAATCCCAATAGAACTCTGCTACCCATCACATCATGTTCCATTAACATTTTGTAAGCTTATAATGCTGTCACCATACTTGTTACATTTCAAATATTTAATATCTCAATACCTCTTATGCTATTAAAAAATTATTCTGGATTATTCGTAGTATACTTATTCACCTAATTATAAATGCTCAATACTTTTGAGGTTGGTACGAATTAGGCAACTTGTAAGCGGTTTCTGAAAACAATTTAAAGTACTTACTGCACAACCAAATAATAATAATTTTAGAAGCTGAATAGCTATAAGAAAAGAAGCTATAAGATATTTCAATTGTAATTATCAGTGATTTGTAATTGATAAAAATTAAAATGCGAAAAATGGTACGATTAAGGCTACTTTCCTATGTTTGTAACGTTTTTGTTTTCTGAAAAAATTACCAATATTCAAAGGGTACCACAATTAAAAATAAAAAGGAATTAAAATAACCAATTTAATGTCTCATGTGGATTGATAGGAAACTATACTTTTCTATACTGTTCCATTATTATGTTAAGGTTTTTTTTCATGAATATGCATAAAAAAATTTTTTAATGCATCCGAGTTCAGCAAAAAGAATATACAGGTAAAACTATATATCTTTACAAACTGCTGAAATACTAAATACTTTTGCATGTGAAGAACAAAAACTTTGGAATTGCAAGCAACAAATTTGTAGGATGAAATTAAGTCCACATAAATTTTTTACATTTAGACCGACGGTAATGGGATTCTTTTACCTATAACCTGGCTACTAATGGGGATAATTGAATGGGCGCTTAGACCCCATTGGCTTAGGAAAATTTGCCATAGGTTTGCCATAAAAAATTAATAAAATTCCTGCATAAATATTCCTATATAAATATAATTCCTATATTAAATATTCCTGTGGTTGTTTTGCCAATGGTAGAATTTAGCCATAAACGTATGGTATAAGCGTATGGCAAATTTTATATATATATATATATATTTTAAATTTAGCAAATTTTGTACCATATTTGATGATAAGTTTGTGTCATAAGTATAAGGGAGAAGTATATGATAAAATATTTCCTTAGGCTATAGCAACATTTCTTCACAGCCGAATGGCAGTTTATTTTACAAATTTATGCATAGACAATAATAAACAAGAGTGGTTGAATTACAGAGAGCTTTTGGGGCTCTTAATTTTCCACATAAATTTTTCACGTTTAAGAATACTGTAATGGGACTTCTTTTACCTATAACCTGCTTGGGAATAAATTAAAGGAAAAAAATGATAATAAATCAATTAGTATTATCTTTTTCTTTTATCCATTAAATTTTGCCAGTATTATCTGAGCTATCTTAGCACTAAATAATTTAACAGGAATATAAATACATAAAATTAAAACATGGAGCAAATTTGAATTTTTTTTTTATATAAAAACTACACAAAACTAAAATTCTAATCATCTTCTGAACTAATCGTCTGCTAAGAGAGCTACAAGCTTAGCATATGACGAGAAGAACGAATTTACTTACCTCACTGCTGGCGAATAGAGTCTTAAAGTCTCTGAAATGATGTTATCTAAATATTTCATGTTGTGTAAAGCTTCGTATGTCAATTCACCCTATATTTAAATAAAATATGCATGTTTAAAGAATCAATAACATTTAAGTAAAATAGTAGATTTAAAAACAGCTATGTTTTTAATGCTATTAGATTTTAAAATAATTTTAAGCCTGTACGAAAGGATGACTTAGTAGACTACTATGTTTGGCACGTTAAAGAAAATACATTTTTCATTAAAAAAAAATAAAAAAAATAAATAAATAATAAATAAATAAAACGTTACTATATCGCGTCTGGTAAAGAGAAAATGAATTAGTTCTGCTTTCTTTTCCTTTCGTTTCGAGACATTTTTCGCCTTTTTTAAAAGTAAAAAATTTACCTTAACTTGATTTTATACCAAAAAAACTTTCATTAATTACCGTATATCCTGATGTCGACTTTACAAATCCCCAAAATTACAAATCCCAAAAAAATCGGATATTCGTTGATCATGAAATATCGATACCTAATGAACAGTGATATATATATATGAATAACTCTGCATCAATTTTTCCCTTTCAAAAACTATTTTTGATATGCATCTTATCATATGTTCTTTACATGTAAAGGACTTTTTTTGGAAAAAATACTTAAATTCTGTTCAGAAAAAATTAGGGATAACGAAAGTTGAGTTTTCAAGAATATTCAAAAAGTATTAAACAATGAAGACTTAGAAAACATACTATAAAGCTTCATATTTAAAGATTCTGGAACATTATATTATGTGTCAGATTCAATAATATTAGCAGTATCGTCATACGGAACCAAGCTTTGCATTGGAATACGGATTCTAGTTCATTCACATGTACTGAGTCCCACAAAAAATCATCTTAACCTCATCCAAGGAATTTAAAATTCCCAGTTTTTTAAAAGATTTTATTTAGTTATTTGAATGAACATTTTGCCACGCGTTTAGTATCATTTGGCACATGACATCTATATTTAATTTTATAACCAGTGTTGAATAACCGATCGAATTTTAAGTTGGGGACTATCAATGTTCAACATTGAATCCAACCTAGAAAACGAAAGAGCTCCTGGATCAAGCATCGGGACAAACTTGCCATCATAGAGAATTTTTCCAGGGAACTAACCTGTATTTGCGTTACTTGCAGAGAAAAACCACTAAAACCTACTAAGCCAAGTCCGATGAGAAGGGGATTCAAACCAGTAATCCATCTAACATTGAATCGTAATTGGTTCTGTTATTCAACGCCAGTTGTAAAATAAAAGGAAATAATAATCTGCGACTGACTACGTTAAGGTCACAGGCAAATTTGGATTTTTGAAGACCAGCAGATTCACTCTATTAAATTCTGCAACCGGGATTTTGCTTAGAATAGATATAAGAATTAACCCTATGGTGGTCGCTAAAAAAGTCAATCTACATTCTTCTCTGCACAGAACTAAATCTATTTTCCTATGTTATTACATAGGAAAATAGGTGGTACGGGAAAAAACGTTCATCCGTTATTATTTATACTATTACCAGATGTGTTGAAATACTTTCTTACATTTGTCTCTTTTAAGCATTGTGTAATTTCCTGGTAAGCTTTCTCTTGAATGTCCCCATTCAGAGCCAGGCAGTACAGGACGTAAGTTAATAATGTTGCTGTGGTTTCGTAACCAGCCAAAAAGAAAATGACACACTGGGCCACCAACTCATCCATCGAGAGGTCTGAAATACGAATAAAAGTGAATAAATTGAAAGATCACTTATAGTGAAACAGCAAACGGTTGAAGATCTTTAATGAATTGAAGATCATCTATTATAAAACCTGAAATGCAATAAAAGCAAAACCTCATTGAATATCTTCAATTACGAAATTTTAAATACAACTAAACTAAAATAACTGAAGATAATTTTTCGTGGGAATTGAAATACAATTAAGGTTAAATAATATAAAATCTTGATGAAATAATATCATTTATTAAAATAATTTGGAAAAAAACTAATAAAAGAAAAACAATTAAAGACCCTAAATAAAGCCATTACGGGGCCCAGCTGTGCAAATTTCTTTTAAAGTCGTTTTTATTTATTTATATATTGTTTGATTTATTGGTTGATTATTTATTGACATATCTTCTTGAGGCTCTTATAATATAAATATACACATATATTACTCAGGAAAACGATGGATACGGTATAATTCGATTATTCTATTTTAAAAGCTTATTAGCTCTTCAACGTAGAGCAATTTAAATTTCCAGATTATTAAAAAAAATGGGGGAACACCATGTTTCGAAACTTATTTATAATTGCCGCACTCGCGATCCAAACAAAGCATGATGAAAATGATTCTTACTTTTATGTTCCGATGTATTAAAAATGGTTTGGTTGACGAAATCTTGTCCATACTTTGCAGCAATGTCATCATCATCCACATCATCTTTTTTCTCACTCTTATATGTCTCTTCAGCCGTGTCCATCAACAGTTGAAGAAAATCATTTCTGGTCTACATATATGCAAATAACATAAAATGATGTTTCAAAGGCAACGATAACATGTAAAGGACAAAAAAACTGACTGTACTGAAATGATGTTTAATATAGTGTGTGATTCCTCGAACGTACACCTATTTTACATGGATGCGATAAGGATATCAATAAGACTTTGGGGAATACTGTTCCACTCTTGACGAAGTGCTATCTCCAAGTCTTGGACTTGCAGCAACACGTTGTCCGAGTACATCCCACGCTAGCTGGATTAGCTTCAAGAAAGTTCTCTACAAGACAGGCGGTATAAGGTCTAACATTATCCTTTACTAAAAGAAAGTAATCACCGATGACTGCTGCGTAAGATACGACATGCGGTCTCGTCTGCATATCTTTAAGCCGTCAAATTGCATTTCTGAATTAAATGCAGGTCAGTACGTTCAACTATGCTGATTCCAGCTGATACAAACAAACCACCTTGTCTGTAATGTGATCCTTCCTGAACGAATATTTTTAATTTTATAACCGTCTTTGAACAGCCAATTCAATTTTTGGGTTTACTCCTAGTAATATTCAACTACGTAGCCTTGTAATGTTGAGCAGAAGACAGGGAAATTTCTGGATCAAGTATTGGGAGAAATTTGATTTTTTGATGGAACTAACCCGCATTTGCGTCACGTGGAGAGGAAAGTCACGGGAATCTCCCACGCTTAGCCTGACAGCAAGGAAACTCTAACCCATGATCTGCCTACCACTGAAGATATTTTTATGTTAGCACTGAGGTCGATGCGAGCCGGGTGCAGAATTCAAATCAGTCAGCCATCGCTGGGATTCGAACCCGGTTCACCTCATTATCTTCGGGCAGCACGGTTTCTGACTGTCAAAGAAATGCATACTACTGACCAGAGTGCGTACGGACCATTTTCATGAAGCCCATTTCGATTTGTTTGGCTTGAACCCTTCCTGCTGTTGCCAAAAGAAACTGTCTTTCAATTAGCGTGGTATTGGCTGTTCTGTGTCGACGAGCTATTAACTGGAGATATCGGTCATTATTTGCTGTGGTATAACGTGGACGACCTAGTTTTGGACTATATTAAACATGTCCTATTCTTCAGATTCGATATCAGATTTGCAATGACACCACTTCTTGTAATTTCAACTGCGTCCTCTACACTTCTGTCTGTTTGCCCGAACTACAGGCTTCGGATATTATGTCTAGCCATGAATTCAGGTAGATCACGTTGTCGTGTCATTTGTAAGTAAATTTGCCTCAAAACAGAAGTCGAAAGGTTTAATTTTACCACACAGGTAACAATAAAAGACAGCAGCTTCTGCAAAATCAAGATTTCTGCACTTAAATCCTTTTCATGGCTTTTGATTTTGGTCCTTTCACTGGTTAAATTCTTTTTCTGGTTACATCTAAATTTTCTTCTGTATTTTTCTGCTATACTTAAGATTATGGATATTTTGTTTTGGCTTAGTTATCAGAAAAAATATTTCCGTAATTTTGTTAAATCCACGCGCTCCCTTAGTTTTTTGAGAGGTGTAATTATGAATTTTAAAGTGTATGCAAATCTAATTTCATCCATAGTGTGTTAACAACCCTCTAGAAATCTCCAACATCTCTTAAATAACAAAAAATTTTGCTAGTGCGCCCTTAAAGTCTTCACCGCCCACTGGAGAGAGCGATAGCGCTCGCTTTGGGAACCTATGCTCTAGCTAGTCTGAAAGTGGACAAAATTTTTATTGTAAGATTCTACTTGGACCAACTAGAAAGTGATTTATAATAAAATACACAAATAAGCGAAAATTCAACAATAAAATGAGCCTACTTGTTTTGTCCTTCTTCTTTCAGCTATAATCTGCGCAGTCACTTCGCTGAAAAAGTTTGTGACGGTTGGGTTAGAAACTTTTATCTTAAAGAAGTTCATTAATTTGGGTGAGAGCACTAAAATAAATAAAAACACTTTATGAAACAATATCTTAACACTTTATCACACAACATATCAACATTCATATCAACACGTTAAGTCAAAACAAATCCCCGATTTCATAGGTCCATTTATCATTCACGTTTTCTGTGGAAACAAAATGCGAAAAAACAACGCCACTTCAATAACACGTTACCACAACGGTGGGTCGGTCGCTTATCTACCGCACTCTTACATTGGTCGCCACGATAACCAATTCTCAACCCCGATGCGATTTTCTTCCGCTGAGAGTTCGTAAAAGATCGCGTGCATGTGTCTCCAGGCCCAACTGATTTGATAGTCTGTGTCACAGCTGCTATGCAGAATAATCGATAGCAGCTAGGCACCATATAAGAGTCATGAGTTCGTGCCTGGAAGCCCAAAAAATAACAGCAGTAAGGTGCGCGTTAACTCTGTCCTGGATGAAAATCTTATCGTTGGCTGTGATGTGAAAGTTTAGGGAAGGGGTACCAGCTCAGGCGTTCTCAGCGTCCTCTGCCCACGGTCTAAATGACATGGCATTCCTAGCTGTTAAAATATAAAGCCCTTAACAGGGGGCTAGGTGCTTGGCAATGATAAGGAGGTGCGTATGCCGTATAAGAAAAGAAACGCGCATCGAACATTTGACAGGAGTATACATTTGCTTGTTGCGCTATATGCATTTTATGCGTAAAGCATTCATGAAATTTAGACATTCGTTTTGACTTACCCTAATCTGTACAGTGCGCAAAATAAAATACAAACCACACTCAATAACTTTTGGTCTAATGATCTGATCTTCTAGGACTTAATGATTTAAAGAGGTAATCTCAAATATGCTAAAAAATATGCACAGACGATATTTTAAGTTATGAAATAAGACATAAAAACGTACTTTTTTTTTAATAAACATATCTTGTTTTTTTCTCGGTTGATTCAGATTTCTGACCCCCGAAACATAAGGGGCAGCCGTAATCTGGTAAATATGGGTCCAATAGTTTAACCAGAAGAGCGGTCTAAAGTTTGAATCCCATAATGTTAATTTTACTTTTTGCATATTTTGCCATAGCTCAATTACTTTTTAAGCGAATTGAAATTTTTTGTACACAATCATAAAATTCATTTATCTAAAGATAATTCCATGCAAAAAATAAATTTTAATAATTATTTTATGTAATTATGTTATTATTTTATTCAATATTAGTCTAAAAAAATTTTCAATTGTGAGTTATACAATTTTTACATCATTTTAAAGAATATAATTTTTCATGTCGAAATACAAAATTTTAGTGAAATCGGTCGAATAGTTTCTGAGATATCCAATTTTAAGAAAGTCGTATTTTAAAAATTCAATTTCTCAAAAACTATTCAACCAATTTATGTCCCATGTAAAATTAAATTGTTTGAAATGATCTAAAAATTTGTACAACTTACAATTCAAAATTTTTTAGAGTAATATTAAATAAAATAACAAATATTTACTAAAATTCCCTTTTGCATGGAATTATCGTTGGATAAATAAATTTATGAAATTATGTGTGCAAATATTTTTCAATTAGCTCAAAAAGTACTCGAGATATGGCGAAAAACACAAAAAGAAGGGTCCCAACGGGGAAAGCATTAAGGTGTCCAAACTTTCGACCGCTCTCCTGGCCAAACTATTGGGACCATATTTCCCAGATTGTGGCTGCCCCCTGTGTTTCGGGGGCTCAAAAATTCAAATCTGTCACGAGAAAAAAAACGTATGATTCTTCAGTCTTTGTGTCTGATTTCGTAACTTAAAATATCGTCTGTACTAATTGATGAGCATATTTGAGGTCACCCCCTCGAACCATTAATATTGAGTCTGAAGATCCGATCATTAGATCAAAAGTGGGTGGTCCTTTTTTTTATTTTGCTCACTGTACATTCGATTAGAAATCATTGTGAATGAATACTTACGAAAAAGAAGCAATCTCCAACTGATCTTAGTACCAAAAGCATCTCTTGCATATCGAACAAATGTATTTTCTGGATCGTTATGAGAATCTATTTTAGTTGAAAAAGCAGAACTAGCAATCACGTCCATAGTGAAAGCTCCAAACAACCTATCAAATATCACGTCAAAGCATAAAAATTAACTGATTTAAAACTTAAACTGAATTAAATAAAAATTAACTTAATTACAAATAAAATATGAAGAGAAATCGATTATCAAGAACAAATGTTCCCGAATTGGTTTTCCGTGGAAAAGCAGGGTTCCGTGAAAGGGTCACAGGGCTTCTGAGAGTTGGAAATTTTTTTTTGCCGCTTATTATTTTCGAAACATTTATTTAAATTTATGTATAATTAATAATTCATTATTCATCAAATATTTCCGGTATTTTTATGAAATCATTTAATTGAATTGCTTACGGGGAAAGAAATTTCAAAACCAGAGCCAGCGCTAAGGATTTCAAATTATTAGCCAAATGTCAAAAGTATTCGCTAATTTTCGAAAGTCGTCGCCAAATGCAAATCGAAAAAAGAAATTTAATGATTAATTTTTTTCCATAGAAAACTATTTAACGGTCGTTACTTATATTATTTAGATCCAATTCTAATTGGTTATGAAGCGCATCTACCAAAAATGACTGTAGTCGATTAAAAAATACTGATTTGTTAAGAAAAATTTATTTTGGCGTAATTTTGAGGATTTTTTTCCCCAATGGCAGGCACTGAATTTGAATCTTTGCCTATACTATGACAGAATTGCTCATTTCGCGTTACCCAGTGGGCACCTGTGAACCAAAGTCACGGAGGCGAGCAACATTGCCCACGCCACACTGCCACAAACCCGTTTATAGGGTGGGCCACATTCACACATCATACACACACACAACAGAGAACAGCACAAAGAGAGAGAGAAACATCCATGCCCAGAGCGGGATTCGAACCCGCAGCCTATGGCTTCGCAGTCAGGCACGCAAACCGCTCGGCCACCTGGCCGGCGTAATTTTGAGGATTGAGTTATATATATTTCCTTTCAGAGGATATAATCATTTTCCAATACTTTCGCCAAATTTACCATTTTATCTCATTTAGCGAGGTGGCGAGTGCTTAGCCCGGGCACTGAAAATAATATTTTTTCCAATAAAAATTTTATGAATAAATTATGAAAAGTATCTATGCATTTAAGGAAAATTTTATTACTTTTTCGCATGGAATAAAAATAACCAAATTAAACTGTAAAGAGTTAGGTTTCTCTTTTAACCAATCCCAACGTTTATTTTCTTTCTTTTTTGTTTTTATTTTAATGGAAACCATATTTCAGCTCATTCATTAGCAGTTTATGCATTCGCTTATAAAATTAAGAATGAAACAATAGATGCAACTGTCTGACATAAAATCAAATTTTAATACTAATATTGATAAAACGATGTAATGAAAAAATTCTCTTTTTCATTTAATTCATTAAATATTTTCAAATTAATTAACGAAATTAAGGTCCTTAATAAACAGATTTTCAAAATAATAATAGTCTTTCGTAAGTTAATATATTCATAATTGCGAATGAACTTTATTCATTAAGTCGTAGGCCAGCAGTTCTTTCAAAAGAAGGTTGATCATTTAGGGTTCTAAAGTCAAAAAAATAGAGAGCAAATTATCTGGAATCTAAAAAATAAACAAATAAAATAAAAATTAAAAAGAGTAGAAACTGTATTTTCTGAAACAGCACTTTCTAAGTTCTTGAAATAAAAAGAAAGAAATTCTTAGAAGCAAATAAGAAACGAAATTTCCCTAAGGAAAAGGCTGAAGAACTTGAAAAACGACCATTTTATCTCATTTAGCGAGGTGGCGAGTGCTTAGCCCGGGCACTGAAAATAATATTTTTTCCAATAAAAATCTATCTGAAACAGAAAGCTCCCAACATTTGAAGAATTTCTCAATAGTTTTTACCTTTCTATTATCAACAACATAACTTCCGATTTCATGATCGCTTGCTGTTACAGATGTATTTATTACGCTAAAATAATTTTTTTTTCGTCTTCAATTCATTACAAATTGAAGTGAAGTCAACATTGCTTACTTCATTCCAATAAATAAATGTGATTTCAGAATGGACGGAACTGTAATAGTTATAGAATATTCTTCTTCCCTTTAGAATAGTATATATTTCTGTATCTATATAATTCGAAAAACAATAGTAAAGAATCATCTGAATTACTTGAAATAATATCATTTTTGTTGATTATTAATACATTTTTATCGTTTTCGTGGTAAGTATTTTTTTAATTTTGAATGTTAAATTTCAACTAGAATTCTGTTTTTTAGTCACATACTGAAATTCATATCGAGATCTTGGAATTATAAAATTTTATTATGTGGCATGTCATCTGAAAGTAATGAAGGGATTATTTATGTATATATTATTTGAGAATTAAGTTTTCAAATGAAGAATATATCATTTTGGAATTCTCCGGATTTATAAATCAGGTAAGTGTTATGATTTTTATAATAAAAAATTTACTTGTAAATTACTTTTTTTTCTATTTGATGATAGCTCTCTATAGAATGGTTTTCAACGTTAAGAATTTTTAAAAACATCTTTATTTTAATTTGAAGAATTTTTGGAATCGTTTTTTTTTTTTTTTTCGTAAGCATTTTTTATTTTGCATTTTTTAGTTTACAAAAAATGATTTTCGTTGAAACTTAAATTGTTTTGATAAAAATTGTTGTCAAAAAACGTTTTTTGCGAAATAAAATGATATATAATTATGGGCTTATGCGTACTTTTAAATATTTTTCTCTTTTAAATTTAACAAGCCACATTAAAGCAGGAACGTTACAATGCTACACGCTAAATCAAAGACGACTCCAGAGCAACTGAATGAAAATAGCAAGAATTCGTCTCATCCAATAACGTCCCCTACAGTTCGCTGCGATCGCGAATTTAACTCAACAAAGGAATGTTTAATTTTTGTGGAAAATGTGGAAATAACATAAAAATAGTACCATGGAGAGAATCTCTTAATTGTGATGAATTTTGACCATCAAGAGTTGACCTCGGGCAGTAACATCCTTCAAAAAGATACTGAATAGAGTTAATTGTTATTTTGATAGAATGAACTACTAAAAATGTGTTTTTCTTAATCTAATAACGTAAAGCCACCGAAAAGGACAAACATTAAAAATAAATTAATCAAATTGGAATTGTTATAACTTTTTTAATTGCGTTGCTATGGTTTATGTCGTCAAGTTTTGTGCATGATTTTGTAGTGTTATTCATTACTGATTGACTAATAGCTTAATTCTTTTTCCGACAATTACGGAGAATTGATTTTCAACCAGTCATTCGAATAAACTAACCTCTTGGCATCGATGGGTTCCTTTCTCATTTCAGACATCTTGAAATTTTGAACTAATGTTTTGGCACAGTCTTTGAAAATACTCATGAGCTATAAAGGGAATGGAGACATATATTAATAGAGAAGTATTTCAATGGAATTTTTATACAACTATTTAATTCCCTTTTCCATTTTTTCCCATAAAGCTTACGCAATTCAGTAGACTCGTTTTTAAAGACGGAAAACAATAGGGCTGATTTGAGACACATTTAAAAAATTTCATATTTTGCATTCATAAAAGATGTTTGATATCAAAAATATTTTTGTTAGTATTTATTACAAACTGACTCAAATATTTATTACAAATTCATTTGATTTTTGTTGAAAATTATTTTTTAAAAAAACTTCTTATTCAAAATTAGATTTCTCAGGAACTGCTCGGACGCTTTCGCTGAAATTTTATATTCAGCCATATAAAATTAGAGAGGGCAAAAATAAAAAATTACGTCTTTAAAAAGATGTAAAAATTTGTATACCTTATAGCTCAAAGTGTTTTTTTACTATGATTAAATAAAATTATAAAAATTAATAAATATTTAATAAAAGTTATTTTTTGTGTAGTATTATGTTAGGTTAAACGAGTTTTATAATTTTAAACAAAAATTTTTCGATTCGCCTAAAAAATTCTCAAGATATAGCGAAATATGCAAAAAGTAAAATAAATATTAAGGAGGTCAAATTTCGGCCCTCTCTCCTGACCATATTTCCCCGATGATTGGAGATACCCCCTATATTTTGGGGTCAGAAATCCGAATCCGTCGAAAAAAAGGTATGTTTATTCAGAGAAAGTAAGTTTTTGGTTTTGATTTCGTAACTAAAAATATCGTTTGTACAAATTAATTAGCATATTTGAGGTTACCCCCTAGAACAGGGATGGCGAACCAATGGCACGCCACATAATATTTTGGGTACGCCACCGATCACGAAATTCACTGTGAAGCAATTTACCAATTAAATTGAAATTCACAAGAACAAACATAAAAAAATAAACAATTATTAACAAAAAAATTACAATTAATACCAAAAAATAATTAATAACCATAAAAAACAAGCTAACAATAAATAACTAGCATAAAAAAATTAACAGACCTGCTTAAAATGACATCTAACAACCTAATATAAGTTATTTGTCATCTAATCTGCAACAACAGAAGTTACACTTTAAGTTGAATTACGCGTATAACTGAGACATTGCGAAATGTATTCTTTTTCATAGTAAATAAAGAGTTTCGAGTTGATAGTATTTAGTGTTATTATTTTCCCAGTAATCACGAAGTCAAAATTATTTGACGGCACGTCTATGACCAAATTAAAAAAATTTTTAGAAAAAATGACACGTTGGTGCATAAAGGTTCGCCACCTCTGCCCTAGAACAATTAAGAATGAGTTCGAGAACATAAAGTGAGGTCCCTTTATTTATTTATTTAGTTTATTTATTTATTTTTTGCTCACTGTGTACAAAAAAATTTTTTGAAGCCTATATTTATTGGAATTCATATCTTATCTGATCTATATTTATTTTAATTTTTCAGAAACTATTTTCAAATTACACATTCAACTCTAAGCTCTCTTCCTACGGAAGTGGCTTTAATTTCTTTTATCAGACAGAGAAATGCATGTACAGTATACTCTCGATATCTTAAAGTTGAAAGTATGCTTAAAAAAAATCGAGATAGTGAGCGTTCGAGTTAACAAGTTCAGAACTAAATATGTTCTAAAAAGTAGAAATATATATTCTAAAATATTGCTCTAGAAAGTAGAGGCATGAAACATAAGAATAACTGCTTATAAATATGTATGTAATGATAGTTGACTGTAAGTCGAAATACGACAATTATAATTTTTTTTTAAAAAGTAAGACAAAACTTATTATGCATTAAATAGAAAATAATTGGCTTACAATGAACTTGTAAAATGTATTGTGAATGTGTGTATATTGTGATTTGTAAAAAACGTCATTTTTTATTTCGAAAAAAAATCGACATAGCAAGGTTTTGAGAAGAAACCCTTTGAAATAGAAATTCAAATTAACATTAGGTGGATATGTAATGCCAAGGGGGAAAATATTTTTTTGATATAACAAGGTTTTCGCGTTATCGAAGGTCGATATATAGAGAGTATACTTCAATAGAATGCATTCAGAAACGTTTCGAGTATGCTGCATTTGGTAATATATTTGTTCATTCATTTTCTTTAAATAGTACTAATAAGTTTTTTTTTGTTGTTGATGTAGTTCGGGGGTACAATGAGGTTAAAATGTCAGGAGGGTTGTCAAATTTATCCTAGCAGCCGATTAAATAACTGGAGTAGAAAAGTAGCTGAGTGCACCTTAAATCTGTCGTGGCTGATTGGGGCGGTGTGGAATTTTTGAGAAAAGGGCTATTCACGTCGATAAAAGCTCTCCAAAATTGATTCCTTAATCGAAAATTATTTACCCATTTGTTGATAATATTCTAAAATTATATCAACATATGAGTTTTTAATAGTTTTGTTCTTTTCCTAAGATTGATTAAGAATATGTTATTTAAACATTTACAAATTATCAGGGACGTGATCATCAATAACAGTCGTTTGCTACTATATTAAAAATCAGATTCATTGCAAGAGATACAAGGGTGTGTGTGCCAATGTCCTGTTTACCCAGGCCTGTTGAAGATGAAGCGAAATTGTCTCTATACTTATATTTATTCCTAATTTCCTAGAATTGACTATTGTTATACTAATAGCCAAACAAGTTCATTAAGCTGAATGCTAGTTTCTCAAGAAAAAAAACTTGATTGATTGAATTAAAGAGATCATTATTTTGCTTTGATTGTAAACTTAGTTACATTTTCTTAAGAGAATATGTGCACTTAGAAGGCAATTCTTGTCACTTGAAGACCTCACCACCTCCCAAACTTGTCAAAAAAGAAACACCGCCTAAACTTGGACAATTTTCAGCCTGAGCTTAGACATTTGGAAAAGCCTCAAACCGGAAAAAGAAATATGTGGCTGACAGGTATCACTTACCCTTTTAAGTTTTCCAGTTGTGAATGTTGGAGTAATGATGGTTCTTACTCTCTTCCAATCTTCACCCTCTAGACTTGGGAGCATATTGTCGCCAATTTTGTCACCAGTTATGAGGGACTGAAACATACATTATAATGAATAGTTTAAGGTATTAGGGTACTTTGTACAAATAAATGCAGGGCCCGTGCTCAGCATTCGCCACCTTGCTAAATGCGATAAATTTGTAAATTTGGCGAATAAAATTGTGTTTTGGCAAAAGCATTGGCGAATGATTTTTTCCACCGAAAAGAAAAAAATATATAAAAATTTTTTTAAGATTTGCATTTGGCGAAGACTTTCGAAAATTGGCGAAGACTTTTGATATTTGGCTAATTCACAGGCTAATAATTTGAAATCCTTAGCTCTGGCCCTGTAAATAGAAAGGTAAGATGTTCGAATAATAGGGATTCCTTAACTTCATAAGTCTCATCTGGTTTAATTTAACTTTTGCTTCCTTAAATATTACCAATAACATATTTTTTAATTTTCCGTAATAATTATTAATATGAAAAATAATAGATACAAATCGTCCAATCAATAGGAATAAAAAAGGTCTTTCGTCGTCATCCCCCTCCTATTATGATCATTCCACACTGTAAAGAAAATCTGTTGAATTTACAGAAAAAAACTGTCAGCATGTTATAAAACCGTTTATTTAACAGAAAAATACTGTTTAAAAACGGGCTCCTGTTTTATAGAAAGATTGTTATTTTAACAAACAAACTCTGTTATTTCTTTCAATAAAAACTAATCTATTATTTTCAAAAGAAATCCATAAAATAACTACGCCAGCATTTTAACGTCAATGTGAACCGAGAACAGAATTCGCCGGAATTCGAGCCTCAATTGAGAGGCAAGAGCTTCTGTCCCTGGAGCGACAGTAGCTCTAGAGTTTTGTTTTGAATTCAAATCTTAAACTGTCTTTATCTTAAGCCGCACTTAAGCTTCAAAACATTTAAAATTGCAGTGACCCACCCCTAATAAAAATGTCTGGCCATCTAACTTATTGAAAAGTTATTTCTAAAGACAAATAATCAGATCGAGAATCAATTTGAGAATGAACTCAACTCTCAATTTTATTTAAACGATGCAAAACCATAAAATAATTTCTGAAAAGTAAGAGCAAGTATAGAAAATAAACGTAAACTGGTTTGAAAAACTTTAAAGTTACGGTAAGCAAAATTGCGTGGCAAAAACTAGAATTTGAATTTACTGTTTGAATCCGTTTATGATTAAAGTGAATAACAGAGAAAAAAACATTTATTTTTTTTTGAAAAACTGCTTTGTACGTCAGATATACGGAAAAAAAACTGTAAAAAAAACGGGAATTTTCTTAACGTGCGTCAGCTATGAAAAACAAAAAAAATCTGTATCTATCTTTAAGCAGATAGTTTTTCAAAACAAAAAAAATTTTGTTGTTTTTTTTCTCTGTAGAATATACAGTTTTATTGTTTGCATATACATATTGATTTGACAAATATATTAAACTTATTCAAATGGATTTAAAGTCGCCTTTACCGTGATTGACCACGATAATAATTCGCAATGAATGAGACTACCGATACAGTAATCTTTTCCCAGCGCAATTAACAATGACTTATGATATTTTATTAATTTTATGAAAACTAAATAAATACCACCCGAGATCATTTTTTTACTTTGTCCCAAACACCTCACTACCTACGATTTTAAACTAGTAAGATTATTGAAATTTTAATTCATTGAAGCCACTGCAAACAAATTTTATATAACTTTAAAAAAAATCATTAAATTATTTTAAATTAACAATAAAGGTGATAATCACGAAATCATTTTTTGAAAATAAATGTAAACCATTTAAATTTTCTAATTATTTTATAAATAAAAAATCTCTGTACTTGAGCTTTAAAAAAAAGAAATAAAATTATAATAAATTTAGGCTGGGCTCGAAAGGCCTATGATTTAAATACATTTTTATGACACTATAGGTAAATGTTAAAATTCTTACTCTTCTGTTCGGGAAATTAGCAAAATCTTTGACAAGTATGTCTCTGAGAAGTTTTGGATCTGCTACTGTCAGGGTAGGACTGTTCGCTTCATAAACACTAAAATCAATAAAATTATTTTAATTAAACACATAAATTGACACATAATTTTAATAAAATTAACATATAAATTGAAAACATTCAATTGAAAAGCGTGGTTTTCCTTTTCTGTTGTTGTATTGTACATGTTGACATCAAAATGAATGGTGCAATATCTCCAGTAGTACACAGTGCCCCCAAAAAAGGAACAAAACTGAATAACTTTTGATCTAATGATAGGATCTTCACGTTTTAGGACTCAATCTTAATGGTTCGAAAGGGTTGACCTCAAATATGCTAATTAATTAGTGCAAACGATGTTTTAAGTTACGAAATCAAACACAAAAACTTACTTTCTCTGAATAAAAATTCATTTTTTTCAACGAATTCGGATTTCTAAACCCTGAAATATGGAGGACAGCTAGCCACAATCTGGAAAATATGGTTCCCATAGTTTGTTCAGGAGAGCGATCCAAAGTTAGGACCCCTTAATGTTAATTTTACTTTTTGCGTATTTTACCGTATAGCTAGAATCAAATACATGACTTTTTTTAAAATTCAGTTTCTCTGGAACTATTCGATCGATTTCCCTCAAATTTAATATTTTGCCATGTAAAATTACATACTTTAAAATGGCGTAAAAAATTTTATACCTTACAACTCTATATTTTTCCAACTACTATTAAATAAAATAATAAATATTTATTAACTTTTTTTAATGTAATTATCTTTGTATAAACGAACTTCATAATTGTGTGCAGAAATTTTTCAAATCACTTAAAAAGTTCTCGATAAACGGTGAAATACGCAAAAAGTAAAATTAACATTAAGGGGTTTCAAGCTTTGGATCGCTCTTCTGACCAAGACCATATTTCCCAGATTGCGGCTACCCCTTATATTTTCGGGATCAGAAATCCGAATCAGTCGGAAAAAGGGTATGTTTATTTAACGGATGTACGTTTTAGTGTCAGATTTCTTAAGTTAAAATATCGTCTGCACTAACTAATTAGCATATTTGAGGTCACTCTTTCGAACCACTGAGATTGAGAACTAAAATGTGAAGATCCAATCATTAGATCAAAATTATTCATAGAGGTCCGTTTTTTTTCTATATTTTCAATTTCTTTCGTTTTTTTATATATATATTTTAAATATTTTCAATAGTTGAATCCAACAATAACGAACTCGATGCCCCCTAAACTCAAACTTTAATTGACATATGAATCTCGTATTCATAAAACACGGTATAACTGTTTTTTTTTATAACGCGGATTTAAATTTTTCAGCAAAAAATACCCAATTAGCATTTTTGTTTATAGGATAGCTCAGGGGAAAGAGCGTTTGCCTACCAATGAGGAGAACCGGGTTCGAACCCCAGCGATGGTTGGTCGATACGAATTCCGCATCCGGCTCGCACTGACCATAGTGCGGACGTAAAGTATCCTCCGTGGTAGACGGATCATTTGTTAAAGCACCATTGCCGTCAAGCTAACCGTGGGAGGTTTTTCGGTCCATGTAATGCAAATACGGGATAGTTCCATCAAAAACCTCTCCACGAAGGCAAGTTTTTTCCAATACTTTATCGAGGAGATCCCTTGCCTTCTGGAATGGGTTCAAAATTACAAGCCTACGGAGTCGAACATTAGCAGTCGTAAATTCTGAGAAGGTATGGTTCACACAGTCTTATAATTTATTACCAACTATTAAATTTTGAGAATAATTCAGGAATAGAAAAACAAAAAGCAACAGGTTTTGAATAAATAACGAGATATTTCCTTTACTAAGGGATGGGTGCTTATTTTTGATTGCCAGCTTACGTTTCAATTGCACATTTAACGTAAATGAAATCCCATTTTTGAAATAATATATATAATATATTTTCAAAACTCTACTCGGTAAGAAGATGATTCCGCATTTTTTCCTAAATTATCATTTTTAATTCAAAAAATCTTTTATGAGCAGATTTTACAGTAAATAATGGCCTTTAAATTTAATGGAAGGTAAGTAAACATTTTTTAAAATGTCACTTACCCATAAATCGGACCCAATGTATTATATCTTTTGTAGTCCTGATCTTGCATAGTCTACAAATAAATAAATAAGTACATAAATAAAAGGTTCTTTAATCATTCTGAGATTTATAATTATTTAAAGTTTGTTTTTCAAAGTTCTTAAGCGAAGAAAAATAAAAAAAGCGCCATTTTAAGTACCTTTAACTCGAATAAAAGCCATAATTTTGAACTATGTATACCATTTTGCCCTAAGAATTATCGGTGCTTCATCATAAAAATGACAGATGATATAAATCATCAGAATTAAAATTGAATATAAACCCATGCCCGGAAGGTCATCATACGCCGCTAGACGTGTTTTCCTACCATGAATTTCCTCTTCATGTGCTTCTGAACAGGCATACGACGACATTTCCTGGTTCATATGCAATTTGAGATGTGCCTTAAGTTTGTCGCAACATTTAAGCGCCCCCCTGTTGTAGAAAACGTTTATAAACTTGTATATTTCTGTGAAAAATAGACTTAAAATGTCATTTGAAAAACAATCTGTAGCTTTAAGAGCAAAACTAATTTCAGATTTACATCCGAATTAGGTAATATCAAGTATTTGTGTACATGCAACAAAAAAATTGTTCCACTGTGCAATTTATCACTGATTTGAAAATCGAGATGATATAAATTAAAACCAATTTCATTGTCTGCTAGAACTTGGTGGTTTATCTAATAATTGTCTTTAAAATCGTCTATGTTTTCAATTCTTTTTATGAGTGATTCGAATTTTTTCCCTTTTCTTTTATATTAGTTTGTGACTCAAAATGTGTGTAATGCGTTGAAGTATTAAGCCTTTATGTAGTAAGCGTTGCGTAACCTCTTGTCTGTTTCTTACTATTGATAAAAATCTAATGATGGTGTCACAGTTTTCCATTGTTGTCAGTCAATACATTTTTATTGGCTAGAAAATCACATGGCAGGATTCAGTTTTCCCCTCATTAATTTTCATATTGGGTTAGTTGCCATCAGCATAAAATTGATATACGTAAGTCATAAAGTTATTGTTTTCCAATAAATAATTCTGCTTCCCTAATTTAAAGGTTAAAATCACCTGTATGTCATTATTACTTTTTTGATTTCCAATTTAAGAGTTTAGGAAGAGTGTTATTATTATTATTAGAATAATATAATTCTAAGTTGCATTTTAAGATAAAGTTACTTAAATCGGTGTCTGATCTCATTAGCCGTTTTACAATTATTATTTCTTGGTGCAAATTACTTTAATATACTATCATGAATTACGGCTAAAGAGTTTTGTTAAATGATTTAGAACTTTCAGCTTCCCGAACAAAGTGATGAATGCAAAATTTTTTTCAAAATACATCCGTCCGTTATGAAGCAATATTACAGCTGTATTAATAAATTTAGAGTTCTGAACTCATTGTTTATTTTTTACTATTTTAGCGTTTGATTTTAGTTTTTCAGTATTAAATTTTAATTATTTACCCGTTAAGATATTTTATCTGATTATCCACTTTAACTAGTTTTATTTGCCACTTCGTGATTTTTTTCAATTTTAATTTGATGTACTATCTTTACATCAATATCATCATCCGTTTCCATCCTGATGTTTTGAATCGAATATATTTTTTAGGATTAATATCTTTCTCCGTATACCCTTTTTTAGGTGGGGGTCTGAGTATCTTATGCTTACCGTTGTGACATTGTCCCAAAGAGATCCTAGGAATGGAAGTGGTTTGACGTAGGGTACATTTCTCTCTTTCCAATACGATTGCTTTTTCATGGAATGCCTGTAAAGCAATGAATCAGAGTAATCATGGTTGCGTGCAATCATACTTAATATTATGATTGAAAGGAGTTTTCAATTAGTCACATTTACAACTAACATTGAACTAAGATTGCGACAAAAAGAATGATACACAATTATACATACATATATATATATATATATATATATATATATATATATATATATATATATATATATATATATATATATATATATATATATATATATATATATATATATATATATATATATATATATATATATAAAAGAATGAATACATTCTTCCTCCGTCGTTCGCCAACCCCCATGCAAAGAATATACACGGGAAAGAAGTCTGGTTTCCATAGCTATAATGTAAGCCAGTCCCCCGAGTTTGGATGAGGTCCCCTATATATAAAGGAAAAACAGCATTTAGGGGGGAAACAGGTTTGCACCCTCCTCTCCTCCCAACCACTACTGGGGTTAAAGTGAAATGTTTTCTCTTTTTATTTATATGTCCCGCAGTGGACTGATTGCAAAGACACGGTTCCCAGCAGAATATCGAAGTCAAGCATCACTGGCTGCTGTCAGTAAGCGGGTGGGTGACCACTTGTAGGGACAGAGGGTGCGCGGTATGGTTTCTCGTTAAACTGCTCTACCATTAAGTGCGCGTAGGTCGTCGGGCTACCAAAGCAGAGGAACCATCCCCTCTGCAAAGGATCAAAATTGCGATGGCATGTCTTCGGATCATCCTCAGGGATGCTTCCAAGACCGTCGCCAATAAGTTCATTATGCAGCTCTAGTGAGACGTAAATAAAGTAAGTACCTACCTATATTTTTATTTACTGTTAGTTTGTTCTGCAATTTCACACTATTGATAAACACTGTACTACTAATTAAGATATTTCTTTAAGAATACATTTATATTATCCATGTTGATTAAATCTGCTAACACATTTTGACATAGAAAGAATAAAATGGCTGTTGACGGGAGACGTACCTCCTGACTGATACTTTACTTCTTACGCGCATACCCGGGATCTCAGTACATAATATGATGCTCTGCTAAATCTGAGTCTGCTGCTCTCTCTCTAAGTTGTCTTTCTGAAATAGCGTACCGCACCGAACAATTCTCTGCTATAGTTGCGTATTCTTAGAGCTGGACTTCATGCTTTGTTCATCAGATACTAAAACGTAGTAGTACAGTACAGCAGTTTCCAAAAAGTGTTCCGCAGAAAAGTTACAGATGTTCTTTCCGAAATGTGGAACTTTTTTTTTTGACTAGCAAAAGTTTTTTGTAACATGTAATTACATTTAGATTTTTTAAACTGTAATCCATCATTTTTTTAATATCACGGTTCTTTTTATAAATTCACTATTTATTTAAAATTACGAATTTTTGTAAAATGTCAGAGAAAGAAAACGGAAGGGCAAAATTTAATAATACCGATATGTATTAATTTTTCTAATAACATGCCATTGAATAAATCATGAAAAAAAAACATGTCATTTATAAAAAAAAAAATTAACTTTCGTCTGCACTCCTTAGTAATTTTAAGTTTTATAGTTTCTACTTAGCAAATAAAATGTGAACACTAAATGGAGTAGCGGTGACGCTAATAATTCTTTTATTATATGGAGGCAAGAAAGATATTAAAATGAATAAAATTTTCAACTTACCATAAAGCCAAGAGGAAAGTGGATACTCCAATTAAAAATGTAGCAAACAGAGGTCCGCTAAAAATTTCCAGAAACGCCATTACTAAAATACCGAACACAAAAGAACTCACTGCCCAAAATAATGCTTTGAAACTGTTTCAAACTTCAGGAAGAAATACATAAATACATGAGCTGTCAAGGTTAGCACATATTATCGTAATGTGCGCCAATCACCATCTACTCTTGATATTTTTTTAGTAAAGTTTATGACGTAGCTTTGTTTATTATTATTTTTTCCCGTTAGAATTGACAGTCCTTTGAAAGAGGATAAGATAAAAAATGCAAGATAAAGAGAATAGAAATTTTTTAAACTTGATAACGCATGTGTTCTTTTTAATGCGCTTAAGTTTACAAATAAAATAGACTTTATGTCGTTAATGATCAAAGGACTAAGTAATCATCCCTATCAAAATATTAATCAGATAAAAAAAAAGATTTTTAAAAGAGTAACACTATTTTTCTGACGACGAAACTATTATATTTTCTTTATCTCTATTCTACGCCCTGTTTAATTAATCAGGGAGTAATTTCATTTTATTCTGGCAACTAATTTCACATTATGATGAAACTCAGAGTGCTGTTTTCTTCAAATCTTGCATTTTTTTTTCTTTTAAACTTCGAAGCAATATAAATATTCGCAAAAAATTTTTTTAAATTGACATGCACTACATTTCCAAATAGGATAATCTCTGCAATGCTAACTGCTTTCTGAAGTCTCAACACTAACCGAATTTTGAGAAGTTATTTATGTGCATATTTATAACACTACCACAAAATAATGTGTATTAAATATATAAAAAAACGGTATAAAGTTTCTTCAAAAAAAGAATTAACAAATTGAGGAAATTTAGAAAAATTTCAAAATTTGACAAAGTTGAAATTTGACGGAATTTTCAGCAATTTTCTAAGTAGTTTTTGTAATTTTTATAAGAATGTTCAAAATGATCAGGGATTTTCCACAAATAGTATTTTATATGGAAATTTTACAATTTTATGTAGTATTGCAAATTACCCAATCAAATAACACCTGGACAGCAAGAACCAAAAAGTTGCCAAAAAACCCAGATCGTTTTGAGCTTTCTTTAATAAAATACCAAAACTACTGGAAAATTGTTTGAAACGTTTTAAAATTATGAAATCAGACGTTTTTATTAGTTTCCACTTATGATTCACGACAAAATTAAGAAAAAGAAAAATTATATTTTTCCGCGCATGCGCAATATACAAGAACAACTTTAAGTACTTATATCTTTAGCAGTCTTCAGCGAATTTTTTTAATTTAAAAATAATAATTTTTTAATCAATTTTACATTGCTCCAAATATTTTGTTTAATTTAATTGAATATTTTTAAAGTCATAGCTAAAAACGTAAGACAAAAAAATTAGTTTTTTACAAAAATGCCCATATTTCCATAAATATTTAGGCGAAGCTAACAAAATTTTATGTAGTTATTAAAAATAACAACTAAAAGTAATTGAACCAAGTTTATTTGCTTGATTTTTTTTAGGCATAAAGTGTTCAAAAATGGGCCCAACGCTTTACCAGCCTGGCTATCCCAGCCATTTTCGAACTGAACCTTCAAATAGTTTAAAAATGTTGTTTAGAGCCGTGATGACTCAGGGAATAAAGCGTTCGCTTTCCAATAAGGTGAACCGGGTTCGAATCCCAGCAATAGCTGCTGGGTTCGGATTCTCGCAAATTACAAATTCCGTATCCGGTTGTAAAATAAAATATGAAATAAATATGTCAAAAGTTATTAAACTCTTTTGAAAATCATCTATTTGGTAAAATTTTTTCCTTACATAAAAATTATTAAAGTCATTGAATAATTCCATTTTAAAATGTTTTGCAATTACTTGATTTTATTTTTATGAGCCCAAATAATGTAGCGGAGTAACTTTTGAAATCTTAAAAAATAAAAACACAAATGCTTATAATTTTTATTAAACTGTGCTTTTTTTCATATGAACTATTTGCGCCATTTTCAGAATTACATAGAGGGCGCTGGCTAAAAATTCTCGTTAAACTTGACCTTACAGACCTTTAATTAATGAAACAGTAACCCATGACCACAATTCTTTTATGTAACTTATATTTTATTTAAGTTTGAAACATCTAGTCAAAGCCAGTTACCTAGTTCTTTGCCGGCTAATTAGTTTACTGCACACATAGCTATTTTATTTTTAATTTTAAAGTATTTACGTTGCTGTGGACTCTAACTGTGGAGATGTATAATGTTTTTGTGTGAACTGTAGATGTCTAACTGAAGATAGAAATTAAGTCAAATTATTATATAAATGTTATTAATTATTAAAAAGTTTGCGAAAGTTGAAAAGCTATGTGGCTGTATACAATCACAATTTTCGACCTTAAATTTATTTCATTTATCTATGTTTTCCCCTTTCTTTTAGATTTGAGAAGACTGAGTTCTCTGAAGCAATATGAATGTGACTGATCGTTTATAAAAATGCTGATAAAATAAATGTTTTTTAATTAAAGAATGCTAGGATTGCAGCAGTACTTTTGTAACATGAAAATGCAATTAGAATACAAATAATGATGATTGATGTTAGTTTTACCAATTTTCATTGAATAAATAATGTTTTTGCATAACTGACTTGATGTTATTCAAACTCTGGGATTCGTTTAGTAAGGGGAGTAAGTAATATGGGCGACGCAGGCCCGAAGGACCCATAAGCCAACTTAGTCTGAAAATTTAATCGCTACGAAGTAAACCGGCTATGCTCCAGAAATCCAATTAATTCGCTTACTCTCGAGCACTAGACTCCGAGTCATGCACGATTAAGACCACCACAGCACAATGTCGATAAATAGAAGAAGAAGAATCAGAAGAAAGCGATTGGGTTAATAATAAGGACTTCATCTAGAATTAATGGCCACCCGAAAGCACATAAAATAAATTTTTTCATCAAAAGTTAAGAAATATAGGGTGTATCGTAGCAGAAACATATTTTTAATAGAGTTGGGTACTAATTAGATTATTCGAATTACTGAATTGATTCGGTGATTCGAATCTAAAACTTGCACCTGATTCGAATCAGTTTTTTTTTAATGAAATAGATTTAAATTATCTCCTAAATTCACTATCTGTAAAACAGGATCACCAATAGCTGAGGCAGGAGAACAGTTGAAAGTTTGCTCCTCTTAAAGTTAAATTGCAATTTTTCAGTATTTCGCCATATATAGGGAGCTTTTTAAACAAATCTCAACATTCTTCACTTAATAAGAAAATTCGCTTATTCATTGTCAATTGAATAAAAAATATAATTTTTTATTAATTATTAGTAAAAGGAAAAAATATTATGTATTTGTCGTTTTTTAAAAGATATAAAAATAGTGGTTGACCGCTCGTGTGACATACTTTTTAAGAACATAAGGAATTTTTAAACAATTAAATGATAAATTCTAAGTTAAAAATAATGAACAACACTTTATTATTAAAAAAATGACCAGCACGTTACATTTTATTTATTTACAAAACGTAGGAAATACACAAACTAATAGTACACGAATTATATAGAGGGTGTTTCGTAATGTCCTCCCCTCAATGCAAGTTTTTAAAATCTCTTGTCAATAAAGTAGTTCACTAATTATCTAAGAGAAAAATAAGTAATCGAAATTTAATCAATCACTACTGAAGAGCGTGAAACAAGTCAATTAACAGAATAAAGAGAAAGGGAGTGAAGCATGTAGATGTTAAGGGGAATAATTACAAAACAGCCCTGCAAGCAAATGTTAATTTTGCACTTCTTAAACACACTATAAATTTAGATGAACGTCGTAAAAACAGGAAGATCATTGATAATACACGAACTCTTATTATTTTTCCAGAATATTTTGAGAACCATGCATATGATATCACTTCATAAGATAATAATTAATATTGCTTCGCAAAAACTAGTCAGCAATTAATAGTATGAAAAAATTTTCATGCAGATGGAACATTAAAATAACATCATCAGTATTTAAGGCTTGAGTAGACAATCTTTTCTTATTTCTGTAGCCAGGAAAACATCTTTGGGTTGAAGAATACCAAAAGCGTTGTGGTTAAACTTCATGGGTACCTGAAAATACAAATAGTTGTTTCACAAAAATACATTGGGATAAAAAGTATCGACTCGACCATATTTTATTGCTTCAATTAGTAATTCGTTGAGCTTCTTCAATGGTTTCTAAATTAATGTATATAAATTAAATCATAGTTTAAAATAGTTATCTCATTAATGGTAAAACAGAGATGTTGAAGTTTGACAGAGGTTACGTCACACTAAATAGATACTATTAAAAGTAACAACATAGACTAAGATATGACTAAGGTATCAATATTTTATGTTAAATAACTGGCATGGAACAGCTGACCTAATTTTGAGTTTACGACTGTGAATGCTCAACTACTTAGTCTTGTAATTTTGAACCGGCCCAGAATTCAAACTAGCCTTCATGGAGGACTTTTGATGAAACTAACTAGCATTTGTGTGATTAAAAATTTAAAGATTTTGAAAAGCTTATAAACTAAATAGATAATTAAAAAAAAGTTGAAATTGCCGATTTTCAACTGGCGAGAACTTAGGGTTGTTTTTCGAAATTTCGGTGTTATGAAATGATGCTTTTTTGTGAATAATATGCTATTTTCATAACTGCTGCGAGTTTGCAACAGTTAATCATGACTGTTAAGACAAGTTTAGCCTATTTAAAGCTAGCGCTGACCATGCTTAATTCTGAAAAATGAGCAAAAAGTCAATTTGGGGAAAATCCGCAGTTTTGTGGAAATGAACCCTTATGAAAATTTAAGGTATATTTAAGGTTGATTTGAGGTATTTTTGAGGTATTAAGGTTGTTTTGAGGTATATTTGAGGTATATTTAAGGTTGCAGAGAAAACAGCAATAAAAATTATACCTCGTAAAGGTTGTAATTAAGGTGTACGAGGTTGATTTATATATACTTCAGCTTGTTTTGAGGTTGTTTAAAATTCACTTCAAATCAACCAGACTGATAAGGAGATTTTTAAGGTATACCAGGTTTATTTTCTTACACTTGTAACAAAAGAGGTATTTTTGAGGTATAAAAATTTTTACCTTATTTCAACTAACGATAAAAAGGTATTTATTGAGGTATATGAAGTCATTTTATTTATACCTAAGCTTATTTTGAGGTTGTTTTAAATTCACTTCAAATCATCCAGACTGATAAGATGATTTTTAAGGTATACGAGGCTGTTTCTCTTACACTTGTAACAAAAGAGGTATTTATGAGGTATAAAAAAATCAACCTTATTTCAACTAACGAGAGTGAGGTAATTACGAGGTATAAAAAATATACCTTTTTTCACTAACGATATTGAGGTATTTATGAGGTATAAAAAAATATACCTTATTTCAACTAAAGAGAGTGAGGTATTTATTGAGGTGTTGAAGTCATTTTATTTATACCTAAGCTTGTTTTAAGGTTGCTTAAAGTACACTTCATATTAACTAACTCACTTCCCAGAGTTCCATGCGTGCCGGCAAATGGCGTGTGTGTTGACAATCGAAAGTCTATTCGAAATTCGGTAAGTGTGCTTGACATTTATTAATTTAGTTTTATCACTTTTAATCAAATATGCTTCAATTTTGAAACTTAAATTTTATTATTTTTGTTTTAACGACGCGTCCTGATCTTAAATAATTTAAGTTGGAGGATATTCTTAGAGGCTATCGTTGTAGGCTTAGCAATAAGAGAGAATAACCGAAATATTTCTCGTCACTGTTTCGGGTAACATTACTGGTGAATCGTTACAGCAGGTTATGCACAGTATATTTTATTGTTTGTAGTTCAGTCAAATAGAACTATTCTTTTTATTTTGCTTAAATGTATATGTTTTAACGTAGCAGTATGCACGCTGATTAATTGAGAAAAATGTTCACAATTTTTCGCATAAATAAATCATCAAAAATTAAAAGATTTTTAAAATAGCAATTTTGCTTTGAAATTCTACTATAGCTGTATGCTCATCGTTTGGATATTTGTTGCAAAGTTTATATTATTGTTTATATATATATATATATATATATATATATATATATATATATATATATATATATATATATATATATATATATATATATATATATATATATATATATATATATATATTTACAGAGCTTATCCACAGTTCCCTGATATTACTGAGATGGCCTAGGCTGTAAATAGCATATGCGCGGCGGCGCAGAAGAAGAGACAAGCAAGCTACTGCTCAGCCTTCCCCTAGGATATAGTTCTGAATTTATACCTAAAAGAAAAAGTAATCTCTCCTAATAAACTATAGAATTTATGTAATTTTTGATAACAATAGTTTGCTAGATATTTGATAATTGAAAACTAGTAACTGTACTAGCTCACTTCTTCATGTTTGATCACAAAACTGCTATTTTCACTACATGTTATTTTCTCGCATTTTACCCACGTTAATTATTTACTAAGCAGATTGTTATTACTTATTAGAATATTGAGCAGAATGAAATTAAATCCGATTTCAAGTTTATATGACAATTTGTTTCAAGGTTATGAGCCTTTTCATGCAGCTGTTTATGGTTCACTACTTCAAAAATGTGCGAATTTTGGAAATCTTAAATATTTTAGAAATAAGTCAGTATAGTATGCAATTTTAATCCTGAATTGAATAAAATCAATTGCAAATAAAAACATTTATTGTTGAAAGTAATATGCATTATTTAGAGTTTCATCCTATGGGATGTGTATTTATATTTAAACAAGTGTTTGTAACAACTAACTATTAGTTTTATTCTGCTCGGTATTATAAGTTATATAGGAGATATTATACTCAACTTATTTTAAAAGTATTATTTCAAATCATTCTCTCTTAGACATTTTCCTCACATAAAATTACTCACAACTTTGAAATAAATGCTCTTTATCAGCTTGTAATTTGTTCTATTCGATTGAGTGTAAAAAAAGAATAAAAATTGGTACATAACTTTAAAATTTTAATTTATTAAGCGATTGTAGATTCTTGATTACATTGATTAAAAATTATTAAAATAACTATTTTTTAAGAAACTCTGATGTGATTGACAATAACATAAGTCCTTTTCAGAATCAGCGTCAAAAATTTAAAAAAAAGCTGCTAGTTTAATGAAGTCTGACAAAAAGTTGAAAAATATAGACTAGGTTTATTGAGTTTAAAGATTTTTAAAAAAGAAAGGGAAGGAAATCTAATTATTAAACTTACAAGTACCATAATGTTACAGATGTACAGAAAAATAAAAAGTGTTAAAATTGCATAATAAGATTGGAATTATACAGGGTGTTTATAAAGTCCCGGACCCATTTTGATGTTTAATAACTCATAAAATAATAAAGATAGATTAAAATTAATAACATTAATGGTTAGATGGACTCAAAAAGTTTCATGACCCTTGTCAATGAACTTCCACGTGTTCCCCCTTCGTCGCACGGAGAATATCAAGTCGATAGTCAATTTCACGAGAGGTAGCTTTCTTTTTTACAGAAAAGACAATCTCATCAGTCGTATACTTAGACATGTTGGAAAACTTCGTATTTCCACAACTAGAAGAGCTTCAGCCACATGTCTTTTTGCAACAAGATGGTGCACCACCTCATTGGAGTATCATCATTCGTAGTTTTTTGAATGACCATTTTACAGGAAGATGGATTGGGCGAGGAGGTCCAATTCCTTGGCCACCCAGATCACCTGATATAACGCCGCTGGACTTTTTTCTTTGGGGGTTTATAAAGGACAATGTTTACAGGAGGATCGTGTCGAACATTGATGGCCCTAAAACCAAAATTACAACCGCAATAGCCTCTGTGGATGCCGACATGCTTGCCGCTACCTTGCGTGAAATTGACTATCGACTTGATATTCTCCGTGCGACGAAGGGGGCACAGGTGGAAGTTCATTGACAAGGTTCATGAAAGTTTTTGAGGCTATCTAACCATTTATGTTATTAATTTTAATCTATCTTTATTATTTTATGAGTTATTAAACATCAAAATGGGTACGAGACTTTATAAACACCCTGTATATTTGAATTTCTGTAAATGTTGTTAATGGTAGTACTGTCTTCAGTGTATTTTATTTTGTGGCTGTTATACATGTCATGCTTTTTAGCTACGACGATTGAATAGAAATGGCAGAAGATATTTATCTGAAAAGGAAAATTAATTTTATCCAGTTAATTTAAATGATAAAAAAAATACTTTCTAATATTTTAAGACCTGCTACTATTATTGTAAATATGACTTTCTTACTAATTTATATTGTTTTCCCTTTTAGGTTCCAATAATAACAAGTTTCAACATGTAGACAGAAATAGTATTTAAAATAATTTTGTTGGTTTGTAAAAAAAGTGAAATTTTAGTTTTAAATAAAAGTCCTTTGAATTTCAGCTGACTAATTATTTAAATTTGTAGTTTTATAGCTTTAAAAATTCATGCACCTTAGACAACTATCTTCTAAAAATACGAGTATGAGTTCCCATAAATAATGTTTACTAACTGTAGAATTTGGATAAGTGTTATTTTAAGATGATTTAAATCAATCTATTAAAATTATAGAAGAATTATGCATTTGAAACTTTCTTTTATAGCTTAACAAAAGAAGCAATTACTGCCGAAGGTTTAATATTAAAAATTTCAGGTTGATAAATGATCTCTACTAGTGAAAAAAATGTAATGTACATTATTCTTCATATAATATATATAATATATATAATATCTTTATATATATATTATATTTTTTATATAGTGAGTCTAAAAATTAATAAACTAGGTGGTCCGTATAACACCTCACCTTCGTAAGTGCTAAAAAAAAACGTCTTTGGTTGATAAATTAATACTTCTAAAAATACAAAAATATATACTAGAGGTTACGAAATAATAACTTAAGGTAGAACATGGAACACATGGCGCTAATTAAAAATAACCTTTCCAATTGTTGAAAATACACTTCAGGTTGATTTATAACAACCAGAAGTGTAAAACGACACACCACAGGTTGATAAATATATACCTCTACAAGCATAAAATTATATACCTGAGGTTGAAAAACAATTACCTGATGTCGAACAAAATACACCTGAGGTAGATTTATAATAAGCTGAAGTGTAAAATGACACACCATAGGTTGAAAAATATCTACCTCTACAAGCATAAAATTAGATACCTGAGGTTGAAAAATAATTACCTGAAGTCGAACAAAATACACCTGAGGTTGATTTATAATAACCTGAAGTGTAAAATGACACACCTTAGGTTGTTGAATAAATACTTCCACAAGTGTAAAAAAATATACTTCAGGCTGAAACATATATACCTCTGGAGGTATATTTAAGGTATATTTGAGGTTGATTTTGAGGTATTCATTTGCACCCTTTTCAACCTTGACGACGTATTTAAACAACAACCTCCTTTATACCTTTAAAATATACCTCGTTTATACCTCATTTATACCTCGATTTTTTCATAAGGGAAAAGTGCTTGTGGTCCAATATTTTATGATTTAAAAACTTGCTGCATTATCTGGGCTCATATAAATTTGCAAAAACTGAGAATGAGGCAGAGATTAGGCTAGGTGGAAAGACGTCGCCAAATTCGTTTTTTTTTAAAAGTTTAATAACTTTTGAAATATGTATGCTATTCGTTCGTTCTAAAGCCCAGATAGTTCTTCACGGCAAGATCATGCATACAGTTTAAAATCGTTTTGTTTCAAGGTGCAAGGCACTTAAGCTGTGGATTTTTTCATTTTCCTTGGTGACGAAACTTCTAAAAATCATGTTAATTCATTATATGCTATCGCGTAAGAAGAATGATCTAATAAAAGAGTACTCACTGGTGTCTTATCACATGACTTAGTCTTAAAGCAGCTGATAACATATACCAGACAGACTTTGATTTCAAGAAGAGCGAACCGCATGCCGACGCAATTTCTCGGACCATGTCCGAACGGTAGATAAACATAGGAATCTCTTTTAGCTATCTCTTTCGCTGAAAATCTGAAATATTATATAAACAGAGCATTATAGTTTGCATTGCCTATTAAAATAACGTCTTACAAACTGGCAGAGAATGCCTTCCTTTTCTTTCAAACTATAATTTTCAACAATTCCTTTCAACTACATTTGTAAAAACTGAAAATATAGGGGGGGGGGGACAAATTTCAACTATATCAAGAATAAACTAGGGTAAACTAACCAGTGAAGGAACACTTAAGCTTCGCTTGCCTTTTAAAAAATCATATTAATTTCAAAATTCTTAATTTTAGTTAAATGACAGTGTCAACATATTTGTTACTAATTGCAAATTATGTAAAAAAATTGTAGAGAACTTACATAACATTGTTTTAAAGTTTTGGAGGTTCAAATAACAAGTAGTAAGAAGATCAAGTGAAGGAACAGCTCTTACCAGTGAATGAACACCCAGTAAAGGAACACTTAATTTTGGTTATTTTTATTGACCAGGTAATCCAAAACATTGCTAGATGACTTCCTATTGTTCGACAGTATGCTATTGTTACCAATCAATCTAAAGAAAAACTTTCAAATTCTTATTTTTAATCAATATATATGAAATGTTCCTTCATTGATTGGTTTACCCTACGAAGTTTAAACTATTGAATATTTTTTTAAAATACCAAATTGCAATTATCAAAATATAAATTTGCGTTTTGATGTTTTGAAGGAAAAAAAATCAGTATTAGAAGCTTCAATTTTTTTATATACTTTAAAAATTAAATCACTAATGTAGATTAATATTTGAAGAAATTAATCTACGTTAGTGATTTAAATTGAGCAGATAAGAGGAATAAGTATTTGTGAACAGTGTTTTCTGCCGCGGTATAGCGTTCTCTGAAGATGCTATACCACGGGAGAAATTTTAAATTTAAAGTAATATACCCATTTTAAATTTAAAATAATGTACCATTTTATGTTACCAAAGGAGGTGATGCATAATTTGTCGTACTAAATTTTACCGCGGTATAGCGTTTTCTTAAAGGCAAAAATAAGAAAGTTATTGTAATTTGCTGAAAGAATTTATCCAGGACCCACATAAAGGATTTCAAATTATTAGAAAGTAAATTATCCAAATATCTTAAGTATTCGCCAATTTTGGAAAGTCTTCGCTAAATACAAATCTTAAAAAAATTTTATGATTAACTTGTTTCCCATAAAAAAAACTATTTTACGGTACTTTGCTTCAGGCTTATATTATTTAGACTCAATTCTAGTTGGTTATGCGGCACCGAAAATTACTGCAATTGAATAAAAAATACTGATTTGTTTAGAAAAATTCATTTTGGCGTAATTTTGAGGATCCAGTCAAATATCTATATTTCTTCTTGGTGAAAAAAAAATCATTCACCAATACTTTCGCCAAAACACAATTTAATTCGCTAAATTTACAATTTTATCACATCTGGCGAGGTGGCGAATGCTTAGCGCGGGACCTGTTAATCTGATACCCATAATTGATTTTCAAAAGAACACAAAAAGATTTCGTCATCATTTAATGCCGTCGCTTTAAAGAGAACTACCTACATTTTAGAAAGAAAAAAAGTTTATTATTTTAAATATATTGCTAAATGGTGTCGTATCAGATTGAGAAACCAACTAAAATCGAAGCTCATTTTTATTTTAAAACTAAAATTCATTTTAACAAAACTCTAATTAAACCTGTGTTGCTCTATGGCAGCGACTGCTGACTTCAAAATAAAACAGATGAAAATTACATACTTGATAATACTCTAATATTTGAAAGAAAATTACTCAGAGCCAACTTCGGAACTGTTAAAGAAAACACTGTGTTTGGCCAATTCAGAACAATTATGAATTATGCAGAAAATTTAAGCAACCAAACATAATTCCAGTTAATAAATCCTATAAAATAAGATGGCTGGGTCACATTTATAGAGAGGATGATGGTGACCCAGTTAAGAGGCTGACCTTTTGGAAACTTTATTGGCAACAGAAAAAGTTAAAGATCAAACACTAGACACGTGACTCTGTGGGAAAAGATCTTAAAATCATGGAAATCAATGAATGTAGTGTCTCATCAAGCCAGTAGGAGACGGGGAAAACTGTGGCCTGTACTAGACTGTCATGCTGATGGAAGAAAATTACAATTTTCAAATATTTTTTCAAAATTCTTTTAAAGTTTTATTTTTAATCATTAATTTAAAGTATTTCAATCATTATTTTGAAATATTTTACTTAAATCAAATAATTATTTTTAATATCTATTTTGATATATTTCAGTTATTATCTCGCATTATAGTTTTTAAAAATAATAATTATTATTTTTTAATAACTATCTTAAAAATTTTAATCATTTTAAATAGTTCTTCGAATTATTAATGAAGAAATGCACTAAATAAAACAACACTAACTGGATCGTACTACTAAAAAATGTACTATTATAAACATAAAACCGAATTGAAGAGGGAGAAATGATATTAAAAACGATATAAAGAAATTAACAGAAAGTATCTTTACAAAAGAATCTATAAAGTTTAGAAACTACAAGTAAAAGAGAGAAAAGTTCTAAAATGGTTACCTATCTGGATCGAATTTCTCAGGATTTGGATAATATTTTGGATCTCGGTGGATAGCAAATATAGGAACACTAACAATCATGTCTTTTTCCAAAATAATACCAGTGTCACCCAGTTTATATTCTGATGCAACCTTTCGTTCAGTTCTAGATGGAGAAAAAAAAGCTATTTAATTTTGGTCTATTAAATTACATAAATACATGCATAAATACATTACTAAAATACATGCCTTCACCAATCAATAACGTCATCCAATTCACATTAATTAGAGATCCGGTCTCCGGTTCGGGGTTCGATCCTCGACTCCGACCTACCGAGTACATACGATGTTCTCGAAAATATGTTTAATCGAAAGTAATAGAGTCTGTCGTTAAGCAGTACCATGTGTAAATTCAAGGATGAACTCTCGTTTCAAACAATAACAAAATTTTATTTTGGTACATTAGGCTTACATCTGCCTTCATCGAATTCTTAAATCAATCTGAGTTATATTTTCATTATAAGGTGCCATCCAGTGGCTCTGAATTTTATCAGATTCTACACCATGGGCACAGGAATCTAAAGAAAATTTCCTTTCCATTCAAATCTATATTTAAATTGAGGAAACGGCCTCATGAATGAGTAGTGCTGCCATCTATCATTGGGAACTGAGCTAAGATTTACTTTCACCTTTGCGGTGCTCTCTTGCCAAACAAAAGGGTGACCTTTCTGACTTAAATCGCTAAAGGGCAATGGCTGAAGCTCGGCTTGAAAGCAACAGGTTAGTTTCATAAGGGAAAGTTGCCCAAATGGTACCACTTCTGATTTCTAAACATTTATTGACTAGAGAACGCCTTAGCGAATAAATTAGGAATCTCTTATGACGTGGAGATCCATGCAGAAAAATCAGGTCCCGTTTTAACAAACAGCACATATAAAATCACACTAGAACTCTGTTACCCATAACATCATGTTCCATTAACATTTTGTAAGCTTATAAAGCTGTCACAATCCATGTAACAATTCAAAAATTAAATATCGCAATATCTCTTTTCTATTAAAAAATTATTTCGGATTATTCGTAGTATACTCATTCACTTAATTATAAATGCTCAATACTTTTGATGTAAGTACGAATTCGGCAACTTGTAAACGGTTTCTTTAATCGTACCACTTTTAGATCTTATGAAAACAATTTCTACTTACTGACAACCAAATAAAAACATTAATTTTATAAGCTGAATAACTGCATTTAATTAATAAGATATTTCAATTGTAATTGTCAGTGATTTGTAATTGGTGAAAATTAAAATGAGAAAAGTGTGCGATTTAGGCTACTTTCCTACGTTTGTAACATTTTTCTTTTCTGAAAAAATGACTAATATTCAAAAAATTAAAGCAAAAATTGAATTAAAATAACCAATTTAATGTCCCGTGTGGAGTGACAGGAAATTATACTTTGCTATACTGCTCCATTATTATGCTAAATTTTTTTTATAAATAATAATAAAACATTCTTTTATGTATCCGAGTTTAGCAAAAAGACTTTTCAAGTAAAACTATACGTCTTTACAAAATGTTAAAATACTAAATACTTTTGCATGTGAAGAAAAAACTTCGGAATTATAAACAACAAATTTGTTGGGTAAAATTAAGCTCACGTAAATTTTTCACGTTTAGGCCGACGGTAACGGGACTTCTTTTACCTATAACCTGGCCACTAATGGGAATAAATGAATGGACGATTAGACCCCTTAGGAAAATTTGCCATAGGTTTGCCATAAAAAATTTATAAAATTCTTACATAAGTATTCCTATATAAATATAATTCTTATATTAAATATTCTTATGGTGTTTTGCCAATAGTAAAATTTTGCCATATACTTTTGCCATAAACGTAAGGCATAAGCGTATGGCAAATTTTTAATACATATTTTTTTTATTTAGCAAATTTTGTACTATATGCGTATGGTAAGTTTGTATCATAGGTATAAGGGTAATGTATATGATAAAATTTTACCATTTGTAAAACCACATTGGGATACCCTATGGTATTTTTTAATATATCAAGTTTTGTCATAAAATTATGATGTGCTGTACCCTTTAAATAAATTTTTCCATAGGCTATAGCAACATTTCTTCATAGCCGTATGGAAGTTTATCATACAAATTTATGCATAGACAATAAAAAAACAAGAGTGATTGAATTACAGAGAGCTTTCGGGGCTCAAAATTTTCCGCCTAAATTTTTCACGTTTAATCCTACAGTAATGGAACTTCTTTTTTCTTCTTTTTCATCTGCTTGGGAATAAATGAATGGAAGAAATGATAATATATCAATTAGTATTATCTTTCTTCTTTTAACCATTAAATTGTGCCAGTATTATCTGCTATCTTAGCACTAAGTAATTTAAGAAGGATATTAAAATATCAAATTAAAATATGGAGCAAATTTTTTAAAAAAATCGTAAATAAAAACTACACAAAATTTAAAATTTAATCATCTGCTGTACTAATCTCTACTAAGAGAGCTACAAGTCAAGCATACGACAAGAAGAACGAATTTACTTACCTCACTCCTGGCGGATAGAGTCTTAAAGTCTCTGAAATGATGTTATCTAAATATTTCATGTTGTGTAAAGCTTCGTAGGTCAATTCACCCTATATATAAATAAAATATGCAGGTTTAAAGAACCAATAACATTTAAGTAAAATATCAGGTTTAAAAAACAGCTATGTTTTTAAGGCTATTAGATTTAAAAATAATTTTAAGCCTGTACCAAAGAATGACTTAGTAAACTACTACGTTTGGTACATTAAAAAATTCATATTACATTTAAAAAATTCATTTTTCATTTAAAAAAAAAGGAAAGAAAAGAAAGGAAAACGTTTATATATTGCGTTTGGTAAAGAGAAAATGAATTAGTTCTGCTTTTTTCTTCTTTTTTAGTCTAAAACATTTTTCGACTTTTTTAAACGTAAAATAAATTTAATCTCTGTAATGGATTTTAGATCATTCACATGTGCTGAGTCTCACGAAAAATCATCTTCACCTCATCCAAAGAATTCAAAATTCCCCAGTTTTTTTAAAAGATTTTATTTAGTGATTTGGATGAACATTTTGTTACACGTTTCGTATCATTTGGCACAAGATGTCTATATTTTATTTTATAATCAGCGTTGAGTAAAGTGTCCAATTTTAAGTTTGCCACTATCAATGTTCAACTTCGAATCCAACCCAGTAAACAAAAGAGCTCCTGGATCAAGCATTCGGACAAACAAGCCATCATGGAGGACTTTTCGAGGGAACTATCCCGTATGGCGATCGAAATGGGCTGCAGGTGGCGTAGAGCAAAACTCTCTACCTATGGCAACACTCCTCATGCTTTCTCAATTAGCGTGTGGAGAGTCATAGAGGAAAGAAGTACGTTGCTTTCTCTCTTGTTTTTCAGATACATTAAAATCTTTTAAGTTGGAAAACTATATGGAACTGAAAACTACATTAAACATAGTTCTAGAGAAAAGTATCACAGAAATTTTAAAAAATATTTTCATTAAATAAAAAAGTAAAATATCGTAGTACATTCCTATACAACTGAAAAGAGTAGGAGAGGGAAGGGAGAAGGGCCAAAGGAATAAAACCGATCTCTCCCCAGATGGCGTGCGTATTCGAGCGCTGCGATCGCCAATTGCGTTACATGAAGAGGAAAACTACAAAAACCTACCAAGGTTAGTCCAATGACAAGGGGATTCTATCCAGTAATCCAGTGATTCTCAACCACTGTGCCACCGCACTTTTGTGTGTCGCCAAATTCTTAAAGTGTGCCACCAAATTTTAGAAATGTATATAATAAAAATTTTAATGCTTTTTTTATTACGAGTAAAGTTTAAATTAAAGAAAAGTACTTATATATATATATGAATATTGTAACGAAGATTTTTCGCTTCCACCGCTTCGTTACATATTTCTCTCGTTTTTTACCTATTTTTACTCTAGTTTTTTACATACATAGGTGTCTGAGTCTGCGTCTTGTTGTCTGATGTTTGGAAAGCACTAGTTTCCCACGAATTCCGCAGGCGATTTCAAAGATCACTTCGCCATTTTCGTATTAGATTTCTACGTAAAATCCCATCGCAAAATATTGAACAAAATACTGCAAAAACTCTTGCAAACTCAAATTTTGCTCTACAAATCGATGAAACAACAGATAATACGGGAAAAGCTCAATTAATTGCATTCGTTTGGTCTATTTACGAAAATGATATAATTAATCAATTTTCATGTTGCCGTAAGTTACCTAAATTTACAATTGGCAAACATATTTTTGATGTAATTAGCTCATATCTATATATATAAAAGAAAGTCGTGTTAGTTACTTCACTTATAACTCAAGAACGGCTGAACCGATTTAGCTGAAAATTGGCAGGGAGGTAGTTTAGAGCCAGGAGAAGGACATAGGATACTTTTTATCCCGTGCGATAAACCGTTCCAGCGATATCAGTGAAAGTCGAAATGGAATTTTCTGATTGGTTAAAAGCTAGCCATTGTTTTAAATTTTGCTATAAACGATTCAATTTTCAAATATCTTGAAGATAACAACAGTGATATTTTCTATCTTATAACTCTATTCATTTAGAAAAGTAAATTAAAGTAAATTGCATATACTTTAATTTTTAATTCGCGCTTTTCTTTATGTCAGGTGAGCACAAGCAAGTAAAATCAACGAGAATAGATTTCTTAATTGTTGGTCGTATCACGGATTCAGTACTGTGAAAACTGTTTAATAAATATAAAGACAAAAGCAAATTTCATTCAAATTGCACGTTTTCAGAAATATTTATATTTAGTACGTAATTTTAGCTTAGCAAAATTAAATATACTTTTCGAAGATTTCAGTGCTGTGACAGTTGTCATTTGAAAACTATTAGTTTGTTTGTTTATTTATGCAAAGTTTTCGAATTCATCTATTTTATTTCTTTCATTTATAAAATTGATTTTTGTTTTAAATCTTATAATTTTCATATTTCTTATTCATCTCATTTTTATTGCTCTTTTTATTATTTAAAATATGTATGTGATATTTCGATTTAGCAAATTTGCGACCACTGCCAACTTTTACATTTCTTTTTCGTTGTCAGAAAGAATATTTGCAAAAATATGCCGCCTAAGCAAGTCGCTCTTAGTCGGTCGACATCTCAAGCGCGCAAAAAGAGAACTACCCGTGTTTCAGAAACATCGGAGCAACGGGAAAAAGACTTGAAACTAATCGAGAACAGAATGCTTTTGCCCGTTCCTTAGAAACGTCTGAGCAACAGGAAAGAAGACTGTCAACAAATCAACTACGAACTACACAAGCCCGTTCGTCGGAAACATCAGAGCAACGGGAAGCAAGAATGAAAACCGACCGAGAACGCATTTCGCTATTCAGACGCTGCCAATACTCTGATTTGAATTTCAGTGCATTTCACTATGATCCGACAACAAACTATAGTCTTCCCCCAAGTGTCATCATCGGAGAAATATATCAATTATGTATGTTTTGTAATGCTCTCAAATTGAAAAATGAAACAGCTGAAATTTGCTGTTCTAGAAGCATACAGAAACTACAAGATTTTACGTCGCCTGCCGAGACATTATCAACCTTCGTATCAGGTCAAACAAACCAATCGAAACATTTTTTGGCGCATATACGCCGGTACAATTCGTGTTTCTAAATGACTTTATTCGGTGCTACACGTATCCTGAACGAGAATTACATCCCAACATTCAAAGTGCAAGGCCAAATTTATCATCGTGCAAGGATCACTTCTTTCAATGCCTAACGCAGATCATAAATTTCTACAAATTTATTTCATGGATAACACAAATGATCAAGTCAATCAACGTTGTCAGGTAAACAATGGCACTAAACGAAAAATTGTTACCGTATTACAAAAATTTTTCGATCAACATAATCAGTTAATTAGGCTGTTCACAATTGCCCTAGACTAAATGTCATCCGATATTTACAAAGTTGTTATTAGAGCTGAAAAAACACCTGTAGGCCACCACAAAGAAAAATACAATGCGCCAACATTGGATGAAGTGGCTATTGTTATAGTTGGCGAAGAATTTACCTCCCGCGATACAGTTCTTCATCGCAGAAATCGTGACGTTCAAAGAGTTCTCAGAAACGTATCGATCATATGATGCATTGCAATATCCTATTTTATTTTGGTGAGGAGAGGAGGGATATTATTTTAACAAAAAATTAAGAAGCCCGCAAACAGGCGAGAAAACCAATAAGAAAGCAAGTGCAATAAGTTTTTATGCATATAGATTAATGATTGCCAAAACGCTGATAATCATACTTTAAAATGTCGACAATTAGTTCATCAATACATTGTCGATATGTATGCGAAAATTGAAACTGAACGCCTACTGTATATTAAATTAAATCAAACCAAATTACGTTCAGAAGAATGCATTCATTTACGGGATGCAATAATTAATGATGGTAACGTTAATCCTAATGATGTGGGGGAAATGATTATATTGCCGACTACATTTGCAGGGAGAAAAACTTGGACTCCCTGCAAATGTAGTATTCATACATGTCTGAGTATTCATACATGTGCCTTGGACTCCAAGGCACATGTATGAATACTCACAGGATGCAATGACATATGTTCTCGCATATGGGCTCCTAGATTTATTTATTACATTTACGTGCAATTCTGCTTGGGTTGAAATTAGAGATATTTTGTTACCAGGACAATCATCATCGGATCGTCATGATATTACAGCACGTGTGTTCAAACAAAAATGATAATCTTTACTTGATTTCATTGTGAAGCGTCATGTTTTTAAAGAGGACACGGTGTTGGGTGTACTCTATTGAATGGCAAAAACGAGGATTGCCTCAGGCACACATTCTAATTTGGCTTATTGAAAAAAAACCACCTTCTAAAACTGATCAGATATCAGCAGAAATTCTTGATGTCACCATAGATCCAGTCTTATTTCAGATCATTGTCCAAAATATGTTTCATGCTCCGTGTGCATCACCATACATGTCTGTTTGAAAATGCACTAATGATATCCTAGAGAATTAACTGCTTTTTTTCACCATTAAATAAAATTTGCATTTCAAATCATAATCGCAAATGTCATTTACACACTTAAATACAAAATTCAAATTCAAATTGAAAGCGTTGCAACGCACGCAGGGTACAGCTAGTTTAGAATAAATTAAAGTTTCGTGGAATTCATGCATTGGCATTTGCACAGATGGTGCTCCAGCTATGACTAGACATCTAAAAGGATTTGTAGCACATGTAAAATAACTGAATGGGGATATATTAGCTACACATATTAGCTACACGAGAAGCACTTGTTACAAAATATTTGTCATCAGAGTTGAAAATAGTTCTGGAACAATGTTAACAAATGGTTAATTATATAAAATCAAGACCATTAAAAAGTCGCTTATTTAGTAGTTTATGCCAAGCTATGGAAGCTAAGTACGAATCCTTGTTACTGCATACGGAAGTAAGGTGGTTGTTCAGAGAAAAAGTTTTATCTCGTGTACTGGAATTAAAAGACGAAATGCAAATGCTTTTTTGAACATAGTTTTTTTTTTTTTTTAAATGGCGGACACTGGGGATGTATTGGATCCCATTGGACAGGAGTGCCAGAACTGCTACTCTCTTCTCATTACCCAGTGGGCACCGGTGGCGAAGCCACGGCGGTGGAGGGCGTTGCCCAACCACAAAGCCGCTTATAGGGCGGGGCACATTCACACACAAAGGAGAAAGGACATAGAACACAGAGAGAAAGAAACATCCATTCCCTGAGCGTGATTTGAACCCGCAACCATCGGCTCCGCAGTCAGGCACGCTAACCACTCGGCCACCTGGTCGTCTTTTTGAACATAAATAAAAATTATGATTTTGTTCATTTGTTGGAAGATAAAATATGGTGTGCTAAACTAGCTTACTTATCAGACATTTTTGTTATTTTTAATAACATAAATTCAAGTATGCAAGGGTCGAAATAAAATATATTAAACTCAACAGATAAACTGGTGGGATTCCACAAACAACTTTATGGAAGAATAAAGCTCAGGAAGGATATTTGGAAAAGTTTGAGTCAGTCGCAAAAGATTTTAATAAAACTATTCAATTACTTCAATACATCTTATTTGTGTGAATTCGGATTTTCAGTATTAACCAACATAAAAACGAGGAAAAAGATCGAGACTGTTAAATGTAGAAGACGATATGAGATTGTCATTTTTACGACCAAATGAAATTATCAAAAAACATCAAGCTCAAATTTCTCATTAAAAGTATTCTTATTGTCCATTTGTAATTAATCCCTTAATAAACGTACTGTTGTTTTTCTAGTACATATTATATTATTTTATTTTACATTCCAAATTATTATCATAAGCTATTTTACACAGTGTATTATAGGTAAGTAAACAATTTTTAAACTCATCTTTTTCTTTGTGGGCCGCCAAACTTTGAAATCGTTAAAAGTGCGCCGCGACAAAAAAAAAAAAAAAGGTTGAGAATCACTGCAGTAATTCATCGAACATTGTCAGAATTGGGTCGGATATTCAACGCCGGTTATGAAATAAAATGAAATAATAATCTGCGTCTGACTACGTTGAGGTTGCAGACAAATTAGGATTTTTTAAACCGGAACAGCAAATTCACTTTATCAATTCTGCAACCGGGATTATGCTTAGAATAGATATATAAATTAACCCTCTGGTGGTCGCTTAAAAAGTTAATCTCCATTCTTCTCTGCAGAGGGAAATTTATTTTCCTATGTTATTACTTAGAAAAATGGCGGATACGAGAAAAAACGTTCATCCATTATTATTTATACTATTGCCAGAGGTGTTGAAATACTTTCTTACATTTGTCTCTTTTAAGCATTGTGTAATTTCCTGGTAAGCTTTCTCTTGAATGTCCCCATTGAGAGCCAGGCAGTACAGGACGTACGTTAATAATGTTGCTGTGGTTTCGTAACCAGCCAAAAAGAAAATGACACACTGGGCCACCAACTCATCCATCGAGAGGTCTAAAATAAGAATAAAAGTGAATAAATTGAAAGATCATTTATAGTGAAACAGCAAATGGTTGAAGATCTTGAATAAATGAAAGATTTTTTTTTCTATCACAAAATTCGAAACACAATTAAAGAAAAATAATTAATTGAAGATCATCTATCATGAAACCTGAAATGCAATAAAAGCAAAGCCTCATTGAAGATCTTCAATTACAAAATTTTAAATAGAATTGAACGAAAATAACTAAAGATATTGTATAAACTGAAGATCATCTTTCGTGATATTTGAAATACAATTAAAGTTAAATAATATAAAATCTTGATGAAGTAACATCATTTTTTTAAATATTTCCGAAAAAAACTAATAAAAGAAAAACAATTAAGGACCCTAAATAAAGCCATTATGGGGCAAATTTTCTTTAAAGTCGCTTTTTTATTGATTTATATATTGTTTGATTTATTGGTTGATTATTTATTGACGTGATTTCTTATTCATGATTTCTTCTTGATGCTCTTATAATATAAATATAATATATTACTTAGGAAAACGGCGGATACGGTATAATTCGATTATTCTATTTTAAAAGCTTTTTAGCTCTTCAATACAGAGTAATTTAAATTTCCCGAATATTAAAAAAAAAGGGGGGGGAAACACCATTTTTCGAAAATTATTTATAATTGCCGCACTCGCGATCCAAACAAAGAATGATGAAAATAACTCTTACTTTTATTTTCCGATGTATTAAAAATCGTTTGGTTGACAAAATCTTGTCCATATTTTGCAGCAATGTCATCATCATCCACATCATCTTTTTTCTCACTCTTATAAGTCTCCTCTGCCGTGTCCATCAACAGTTGAAGAAAATCATTTCTGGTCTACATATATGTAAATAACATAAAATGATGTTTCAAGGCAACAATTTGATAGCATGTTAAGGACAAAAAAACTGATTGTACTAAAATGATACAAGATGTTTAATATTGTATGTGATTCCCCGAACTGCTACGACTTCCTCACTCCTATTTTGCATGGATGCGATGAGGATATCGATGAGATTTCGGTGAATACTGTCCCACTCTAGACGAAGTGCGATCTCCCCAAGTCTTGGTCTTACAGCAACACATTGTCCAAATACATCCCACGCAAGCTGGATCAGCTTCAAAAAAGCTTTCCACAAGACTTACTAAAAGAAAATAATCACCAATGGCTGCAGCTTAAGATACGACATGCGGTCTCAGGATCTCGTCTGCGTATCTATCAGCCGCAAATTGCATTTCTGAATGAAATAAAATTTGATCATACAATCAAACCACTTTGTAATGTGATCCTTCCTGAACGAATATTTTTAATTTTATAACCGTCTTTTGTTAACATTTTCCCCTTAATGTCCGGCAGGTGGCGCAGTGCCACAACTGCTGTGTCTGTTTTGTAAATGTGAGAGAGCGTAGAGGTACACGCAAAATGAGCCTGATGTGAAGAATGATGCAATAATTGATGTCTGTAAATATTGTTTGTAAAAAAATTATTAATATGCTAAAATAATCAAACTCTTACTTCCTCCTCCCCCCAACCGAGCTACTCAACACCTGAACAAATGATATGATTACAACACTTTGAACAGCCAATTCAATTTTTGGGTTTACTACGACTAATGTTCAACTTCGAAGCCTTGTAAGTTTGAGCCCAATCCAGAAAACAAAGGAATTCCTGGATCAAGTATTAGGAGAAATTTGCCTTACGGGAGGACTTTTTGATGGAACTAACCCGCATTTGCGTTACATAGAGAGGAAGACAACGAGAACCTCCCACGGTTACCCTGACGGTGAGGAAACTCTAACCAACTCGACCAACTCGAAAGTGAGTTATAATAAAATACATAAATAAGCAAAAATTAAGCAATAAAATGAGCCTACTTGTTTTGTCCTTCTTCTTTCAGCTATAATCTGCGCAGTCACCTCGCTGAAAAAGTTTGTGACTGTTGGATTGGAAACTGATATCTTAAAGAAGCTCATTAATTTGGGTGCAAGCACTAAAATAAATAATAACACTTTATCAAACAATATCTCAACACTCTATCATACAGCATATCAACATTCATATTAACACTTTACAGGATAAGTTATCAGAATTACCCCATTTCATAGGTCTATTTACCATTTACGTTTTCTGTGGAAATAAAATGCGCCGAATAAACAACGCCACTTCAATAACACGTTACCACAACGGTGGGTTGATCGCTTAGCTGCCGCACTCTTACACTGGCCACCACGATAACCAATTCTCGACCGATGCGATTTTCTTCCGGTGAGGGATCGTAAAAGATACCGCGTATGTGTCTCCAGGTCCAACTGTTTTGATGGTTCGCATCTCAGCTGCTATCCAGAATAATCGATGGCAGCTAGAGATTTGGTGTATGCTATATAAGGGTCATGAGTTCGTGCCTGGAAGCCCACAAAACAACCAGAGTATAGGGTGCAGGTTAAATTTGTCGCTGATGAAAATCCTATCGTTGGCTGTGGTATGAAATGTTAGAGAAGGGGGTGCTTGCTCAGGCGTCGTCCGCGTCCTCTGACCGGGGTCTTAATGACATGGCATTATTGCCTGTTAAAAGATAAAGCCCTAAAAACGGGACTAAATGCTCGACAATGGTTGGGCGGTGGGAATGCCGTATAAGAAAAGAAACGCGTATCGAAAATATGACAGGGATACATTCAAAACTTGCTTTTTGCAAGAGTGTGCATTTTATGCGTAAAGCATTTATGAAACTGAGACATTTATTTTGACTTACCCCGTCTTGTATAGTGTGCAAAATGAAAAACAAACCATCCTCAATAACTTTTGATCTAATGATCGGATCTTCACATTCTAGTACTCAAACTTAGTCATTCGAAGAGGCAATCTCAAATATGATAGTTAATAAATTAATATAGACGATATTTTAAGTTACGAAATTAGACACAAAAACGTACTTTTTCTAAATAAACTTGCCTTTTCTAACTCGGCGGATTCGGATTTCCGATCCCCAAAACATAGAGGGAAGTCGTTATCTGATAAATATGAACCCAATAGTTTAGCCAGAAAAGTGGTCCAAAGTTTGGACCCCTTAATGTTAATTTTGCTAATAATGTGTATTTTGCCATGTCTCGATAACTTTTCGAGCGAATTGAAAAATTATTGTACACAATTATAAAATTCAGTTATCGAAAAATAATTTCACACAAAAAAGAATAATAACTTTTAGTAGATATTTATCATATTTAATAATAATCGAAAAAATTTTGATTTTCAAAATATACAATTTTTACATCATTTTAATACGATATTTTAAGTAACATAATTTTAGCATGACAAAATACAAACTTTTCGTTAAATCGATCCAATAATTCCTGAGAAATTTAATTTCAAAAAAGTGGTATTTTGAAAATTCAATTTCTCAAATGTATGCAAATTCAATTGGACAGATTTTGTTTATATTTGTATTTTGCCACGCACTATTAAATTGTTTAAAATGATGTAATAAATTTTATGCCATACAATTCAAAAAATTTTTTGACTAATATTAAATTAAAAAAAAATTTCAAAATAAAAAATAATGTTTTTAAAAACCACGTTTTTGTAGTGGAGAATAATAATTAAAAAAAAATTTGAAGAACGAAAAACGTGGGACGCATGAAATACATAACAGTAATGTTATAGTGTGTGTATGTGTGCTCTTGAGAATATGTGTATGGTATATCTGTAATTGTACTTCTATCTGAATGTGGATGTGGAATATGTTTGTGTATATGCATATGTATGTGGATGTATATGTGGCTGTGCATGTGTATGAGTAAGAAAATGTGTATATGTATGTGTATATATACTGTTATGTATTTCATGCGCCCCACGTTTTTCGTTTTTCAATTTTTTTTAAAATTATTATTCTCCACTACAAAAACGTGGTTTTTAAAAACATTATTTTTTATTTTGAATTTTTTTATTTTAAATTATAATTTTTTTAATTTTTAATTTTTATTTTATATTTTTTAAAAGTTATTACTTTTCAATTATTATTCTTCACTACAAAAAACTTGGTTTTTAAAAATATATATTTTTATTTAGATTATTTTTCTTAGTCAAGAGTAGTCAAGACTACTACAAGACCCCTCCTAAAATAATAGAACTTTCATTTCAAATTAGGGATTCGCGATCGCAACGCTCGAGTACGCCGTCTAGCGGGAGCCTGTAAATATCAGACATTAATTTATCACGTTTTCATTTAGTTCCATCGAAATCATTGACAGAATCAGACGCCATTTTTAGCAGCAAATAAGAAACAAAATTTCCCTAAGGAAAAAGCCGAAGAACTTGAAAAAAATCTCCAGAATATTAATAAATCTTTCAGGAACAGAACACGCCAAACATTTGAAGAAAAATTCCTCAATAATTTTTAATTTCTATTATCAACAAACTTGCAACTGATGACTTCCGATTTCGGATACTGTTACAGATGTGTGTATTAAGGTAAAATGCATTTCTTCTGTCTTCAATTCATTACGAATTAAAGTGAAGTCAACATTGCTTTCGTCATTCCAGTGAATAAATATGAATTCAGAACATACAGAATTGTAATAGTTATAACATATTCTTCTTCGTTACAGAATAGTATATATTTCTGTATCCATATAATTCGGAAAACAACAATATAAAATTATCCAAGTTACTTGAAATAGTGCCATTTGTGCTGATTCTTAATTAATTTTAATCGTTTTCTTGGTAAGTATTTTTTTTTGTTTTGAAAGAATAAGTTCAACTAGAATTCAGCTATTCTGTTTTTAGCTACATATTCAAATTCATATCAATTATAAAAATTTGCTGTGTAGTATGTTATCTAAAAGTAATGAAGGGATAAACTATGTATCTATTATTTGAGAATAAAGTTTTCAAACAAGGAACTTATCATTTTGGAATTCTCCGGGAATTATAAATCAGGTAAGTGCACTTATTTTTACAATAAAAAATTTGCCTGTAAATATTTTTTTTTCATTTGATGGTGGTTCTCTACAGAATGGTTTTTTACGCCTGATTAAGAACTATAAGAATAATAAAAAAAGAAACAATATGAAAGTTTTTGTTTCAATGTAAAGAATTCTTAAAATCATTTTTTTTATCCTTAGAATTCTTTATTTTCCGTTTTTAAGTTTATAATTTTTTGATAAAAATTGTTCTCAAAATACTTTTTTTGAAAAATTAAATGGTATAACATTATGTGTTTATGTATACTTCTTGTATATTCCAATGTTTGAAGTAATATGATTCAGAAAAGTATGGAATAAAAATTCGGTACTTACGTATTAACGCCACCGCCGCTTTTTTAAGTGCCGCTAATCTACACTTAAAATTTTTGCGACATTTCATAAAATAAAACACTTTAATTAAAATCAAAATAGTCAATCGGATTTCGGTGGAAAATGAGCCGATATAGAGTTTAGCATAGTTTCAAAACAATCATATCGCCATATGAACTCTGATAAATAAGATTCCAAATGAAATAACATTTCCAAAACGTACGTTTACCAAGATAAAGTTTTATGTTGTGGGAATTGGTACATTTTCGTTTTTTCGGTAAAATATTTCCCTCCTAAAAAAATACAATTGCATCTTGTTTTGTTTTTGGCAAATCCCAAAGACGAATTTTCGTAGCACTAAAAATGGCGACAAAAAAGAATTGTTATTTTGTTTTTGTTTCGTCAGCATTCTTTATTTTACGTTTCTTAGTTTCTAAATAATGATTTTTATTGAAACTTGAAATTTTTTGATAAAAATTGTTGTCAAAAAACTTTGTTTAAAAAATTAAATTTCATAAAATTATGAGGCTTATGTATACTTTTTGTTCATTTTAATTTTTGAAGTAATGTGATTCTTAAAACTATAGAATGTAAAGTTTAAATAGGCCTTTCATGTTATATCATTAAATTTAGTAAAACTACTTCTCGGGAATTAGGTTTTAACTCTTATAAGAATATACATATGTTTTTCTGTTAATGTACAAATATTTTTCCGATGTGTTTTGGATATTCCTTCTCTAATAAAAAGAGATACCATTTTGTTTTCGTTTGCATAAGAAAGAATATCAAGCATTTTTCTTTTTTAAATTTAATTAGCCACAATAAAGAAGGAACGTTGCAATGCTACGTGCTACATTAACGACGTCTCTAGAGTAACTGAATGACTGTTCATATAGAAATCGCAGGTATTAGTCTCATACAACAACGTCCCCTATAGTTCGTTGCGATCGCGAATACAAAAATCTTTATAGAAAAACAATACCTTTACGACTTTCATTAGTTTTATGCTGATGACAACCAAAACAATCTGGAAATGAATGAGGAAAAACTGGATCCTACCACGTGATTTTTCAGCCAATAAAAATACTCCGACTATAAAAAAAATTTCACCTGACATGTAATACTAATTTGAAATAATGAAATCGACAACAAAAGACAATCTCGAAAAAAAAAACTTTTTTTTTTTAATTTTAATTTTATTTTACTTTGTATGTCTTTTTTCTCTTCATTTTCATGCATTGTCATCCAATTCTGAACTATGTGCCAAATTTGAAGTTTGTAGATAGTCGGGAAATTAGTTTAAAATCGATTACAAAATTCCACCCGGATAGACATACACGAAGGCAAGTTTATATAAACGTGGTAAAATAATAAACATTTACTGAAATTTCTTTTTTGCATGGAATTATCTTTGGATAAGTGAATTTTATAATTGTGTGCAAATATTTTTCCTTTCACTCAAAACGTTATCGAGATATGGCAAAAAACGCAAAAAGTAAAATTTACATTAAGGGGACCAAACTTTGGACCGCACTCCTGGCCAAACTATTCGAACCATATTTTCCATACTGTGGCTGCCCCCTTTGTTTCGGGGGTCAGGAATCCGAATCCATAAAGGGAAAAAAAAGTATGTTTTATCAGAGAAAATAAGTTTTTGTGTCTGATTTCCTAACTTAAAATATCGTCTACCCTAATTGATAACCATATCACCCTCTTGAGCCATTAATATTGAGTCTGAAGATCCTATCATAAGATCAAAAGTTATTGAGGGTGGTCTGTTTTTTATTTTGCGCACTCCACATTCGATTAGAAATCATTGTGAATGAATACTTACGAAAAAGAAGCATTCTCCAACTGATCTTAGTACCAAAAGCATCTCTTGCGTATCGAACAAATGTATTTTCTGGATCGTTATGAGAATCTAATTTGGTCGAAAAGGCAGAACTAGCAATCACGTCCATAGTGAAAGCTCCAAACAACCTATCAAATATCACGTCAACGTATAAAAATGAACTGATTTAAAACTTATAACTTATTTAACTGAATTAAATAAAAATAAACTTATTAAAACATTTTTTCAAAGGAGTGATATAAAAAAGATATAAAAATAAAAATATAGAGAGAAATCTATTATCAAATAGGTGTTCCGTGGAGGAGTCACAGGGGTTTTGAGACTTGGAAATTTTTTTTACTCATTTATTTTTTGAAACATGTATTTAAATTTATATTAAATTAATAATCCGTTATTAATTTAATATTTCCGTTATTTTTGTGAAATCTTTTAATTGAAATGCTTATGAAGAAATAAATTTCAGAACCAGGGCCCGCTCTAAGGATTTCAAATTATTAGCCAGTAAATTAGCCAAATATCAAAAGTATTCGCTAATTTTCAAAAGACTTGGGCCAAATGCAAATCTTAAGAATTTTACTATAAAAAAAAACTATTTATATAGTTTGTTTCCGGCTTATATTATTTGGACCCAACTCTAATTGGTTATGCTGCGCATCTACCGAAAATTACTGTAATCGAATAAAAATTACTGATTTGGTTTAAAAAATTTATTTTGGTATAATTCTGAGGATCGATATATATATATATATATATATATATATATATATATATATATATGTAATACAAAAATTAAATACTTTTGTATTAATAAAAGCATTAAAACTTCATTCCTTTTCATTAAATATCTTTAGTAAAGGATAAGGGTAGAAATTCTATTTTGGGACTTCAAGGCTAAAAACATGCCAATGAATAATAATTAGATTAATACTTCAAAAGAGAAGTTATTTTAAGATCTTTCACTTCCATATAAGGAAAGATTAAACAATTTGCTTTGAGTAATAAATAAATTTGATGAGGCGTAAGAATACAGAAAAAGCATATGGCTGGACTTTTTACTCTTTTTAATCATCCTATATAACGCAGAGCACAAGTTTTTGCGTGGCTTTTTGTTGTTTATCATGCTTTAACTAAAATCCGTCTGCTTAGACGGGACATGGGTCTCCACCCATCGCCAGCGGGAGGAGGTAAAAATGTGTATGCTTTCACCATAGCTCATAAATAAACAGATAATGCACAACTGGACTCTTTAATTCTGCTTTTTAACTTAAATACTAAAAAATATCGGTGTGGATACACCGCATATTAGAAGCCGGCAGGACAGTTGCTTTGTGCAGGAAACCCCTTAAAAGAAAATTTTTGTGCAATACTAATATTGCGAACTATGCATAAACTTGACTGCTACTTCGTCGCCTTGGAACTCCCTTTTTTACCCCCTTTGTTTTGAAGAGAAAAAACTTCATTGGACTCCTGAGATTAAAAAGTTCTCGATTGTGGGGGAAAAATGAAAAGACTTCCCACCCGGAAGAAATCGCCTAACGCAGTTCTACCACCCGGGAGAAAAATTGCTTCATCGGTGATTTTACGGTACCAGTTCCGGTACATGCGCCGCTACGAGAATGCTGAAAGTGCTTAAGGATTTAGTGTCACAGCCATGAAAACGTTTGTGTCTACACTGCCTGTTAGTGCCCAAGAAACAATGGAGGTGTGCGATTTGTAGTGCGAAAGTCCTAATCAAGTGTGCGAAAGTCCTAATCAAGATGTTGTGAAAAAAATAAAAAAAAGAAGAAAAGAAAAATGTGCGCGATTTATAGTAGAGGAGCTTTTTGCTCCTTTATGGAAAATTCCTTTATAGGAAAAAGATTTTTTTTTTCCTCCTTCGAAGTGTGATAAAAGTGCTTATTTTTTTTTTATTACAAAGATAAATCCCGTGCATATCTGCATTTTTTTTTCTCCTTCATAATAATATGAAGTGCATTCTTGTGTTTATATTGTTTTTTTTTTATTTTTATAATATATAGTTTTATTTTTATGATACATTTATACTGCTTTTAAAATGTTTTTAAAAGAAATAGATGTGGTTCAAACGTCAATTAAAGTAATGAAGGCAAACAAAATTAAGTTATTATTTAAACTTTTGTTTCCAAATGATTTTTCTTGATTAAACCGTAACAAAATTCTTAATTTTTCAGAATTTTCTTTTGAAACTAACACTAATGAATTTGCAAACAAACTGAAAGAAATTTGTGATACTTTTAATTTTTCGGATTTAATCAAAATTTCAGACATTCTAAATATTTCCAGTGAAGGAAATAAGGAGGAAATTGCCAAGCATATTTTAAATTGTTTATGTGATTTTAATCACTTAAAAAATTCGATCGTAAATGAAAATCCCTCCGAAGATGAGGAGGAAGCTACTCAGTTTGAGAGTAAACACACTCAAACTGATTTTGAACCACATTTACAGACTAAAACTTATGTAAATAAATTTACACAAGTTGATTTAAATTCTATATGTACAAAAAGTAGTGTTGATGAAGATATGGTATCCTATAGTCAAAGTTCTAGTAATAATATAAATAGGGAAATATGAAATAAAATTAATAGTTAGTTTTTCAGATATTGAAGCAGTTACCCCTATGTTTAATGGAAATCACTATGATAACATAAATTCTTGGTTTGAAAATTTTGAAACTCATGCTAATTTATTTAAATTGTCTGATATGCAAAAATTTTTATTTGCAAAAAGATGCATGAAAGGTAACGCATTAACTTCAATTAGAAGTGAAACTCAGTTAAATTCGTATGAAAAATTAAAAAATCTTTTGCTTGAAGAATTTGGACTTAGTTGCAATAGTGCAGAAGTACATACAATGTTGCAAAAAAGAAAACAAAGGTATAATGAAACTCTTCAAGAATATTTCCTAAAAATGAGAGAAATAGCTACTCAAAGTGATATTGATGACTTAGCTCTAATCACTTATATAATTCAAGGAATACCAGACCAAACAAATAATAAAACAATTCTTTATGGAGCCAGTAATCTTTTTGAATTTAAACAAAAACTTAAACTTTATGAAAAAATCAAAAGTGACTTAGATAAAAATAAATTTCAAGCTAATAAGGGACCATATGTTAAGAAGTTAGAAAACCCGAAATATGACATTAAGTGCTTTAAGTGTAATGCACCAGGACATAAAGCCCCGGCTTGTCCTAAAAATAAAAATGTAACCCCGAATGTGACAAAACTCAAAATACATCATACTACACAGGAGAACCCATTGAATCAATGTAAATTTTGCTCAAAGAAAGGACTTTTGAATCAATTTCACATGGGCTCTTTGTGTGTAAACAACCCTAGTAATGTGGTTGATGTGAACGTTCAAAATATGACAAGTAATCAATAGCAATTACTAGTATCCGGATATATAACTGTAAATGAGTACCGTAATGGATATAAAGTTGAAAATGAATACCTAAATGGAGGTAAAGTGAAAAATAAATACGTAAATGTACGTCCAAAACAAAATAAAAATGAAAAAGTAAAAGAGATATTATTGAATGTTGATACCGGGTCAACATTAAATGTAATACCAAAAGATTTGGTGTTAAAATTGAATATTCCTATTAAAAAATGTGAGGAATTAAATGTTACCCAAACGAAAGGACAACTAACACTTAACAAAATTTGTGAGTTTCCCCTTAAATTAGGCAAAATTGTTAAGTCAGTTAAGTTTTTTGTAATTGATACTGATTTACCATATGCTTTACTTGGGTTGCAGGCTTGCAAAGAGTTTTGTTTGTTTATTGATTGTGTCGGGCCAGTTGTTACTCAATTTGGTAAGAGATTGATCACCTCTGCTAATACTAACAATGACAACTTATCTTTGCACATTAGACAGCAAAATTCTCAAAATGTTAAGGTTAAAAATGTTGAAAAAATAAAAGTTGAAGATGTTTCAGTAAAAGTAAACATTGAAAAAAATAATGTAAAGGGTAACAAAAATAAAAGGAAAAGGACAAATAGGAAAAAGAAAAAATGTCCAAAAATTTCAAATGATTCGAAGATAAATCTAGGTAATGGGTGCACACATTATCAGGTTAATATCGACGAAAAAATAAAAAATGAAAGCAAAATAGAAAATGTAGACTTAAAAAAAATTTTAGAAAGTTATGATGATATTTTTGCGAAACACAAACACGACGTAGGAGAAATTAGAATGGAACCGCAAAGAGTCAGGTTAACCTCAGATTTACCTATATCTCTAAGGCCGTACAAAACATCCCCAAAACAACAACAAGAAGTTGATTTACAAATAGAGGAATTGTTAAAAAATAACATTATAAAAGAAAGTTCATCCCCTTATGCTGCCCCAGTAACTTTAGTTTTTAAAAAAGATGAAAATAAAAAGAGTCGTTTATGTATCGACTATAGAAAACTAAATCAAATTACAAAAACAGATTCTGAACCTCTACCTTTAATACAAACTTTAATAGAAAAATTGTCTAATAGTAGTTATTATTCTAAAATAGACTTATCACAGGGATATCATCATGTTCGTATTCATCCTGATGACACTGAGAAATTAGCATTCGCTACTCACAATGGTCTATTTGAATACTTAAGATTACCTTTTGGCTGGAAGAATGCCCCGAGCATTTTTCAACGTACAGTTCGTAGAATTTTAAATAAACATAAAATTAAATTTGCTACAAACTACTTTGATGATATCATTATATTTTCTAATTCTTATGATGAACATTTAACCCATCTTAAAAAGATTTTTGATATTTGTAAACAGGAAAACTTAAAATTAAAACTTTCAAAATGTTCATTTTTGCAAAAACAAATAGAATTTTTAGGATATGAAATTAAAAATGGAATTGTATCACCAGATAACCATAATATTGAGGTTATTAAAAAATTATTGCCCCCTAAAAATGTAAAATCATTACAAAGATTTCTCGGATCAATAAATGTTTACAATAAATTTATTGATAGTTATGCAAGTATTCGACATCCTTTGAATAACTTGTTAAAGAAAGATGTAAAATGGGTGTGGTCAGAAAAATGTCAACAATCTTTTGAACTTTTAAAAAATGCTATTATTTGTAAACCAATTTTGAAAATTTTTAACCCTAATCATGAATGTCATCTTTTTGTTGATGCATCATTAGTTGGAATTGGATGTGTGCTAAAACAGACAGATGAATGTGGTGTATTGCATCCTGTAGCTTTTCATTCTCGTTCATTAAGGGACTATGAAAAAAACTATGCAATTACAGAACTTGAATGTCTTGCTATTGTCGATTCTCTAAATAAATTCCATCATTACCTTTTTGGACAAAAATTCACCATACATACCATGCTGACCATGCTGCTTTAGTTTGGCTAAGAAATGTTAAAAATTTAAAAGGAAGATTATTTAGATGGTCATTATTGTTAAGTATGTATGAATATGATATTAAATACACAAAAGGCTCTGCTAATTTTGAAGCAGATTGGCTTTCGAGAGATGCAACACATTCAATTGTCCAAAGTAATAGTAAAAATAATAATGTTCATGTTTCACATTTATTGAATTTAAGTGAAATAGTGGAAGCTCAAAGGAAAAATAACTTACAAGGTAAATTTGTTGATATCAATAATGTTTTGTGTGTACGTAAGAAAAATTTTACTAAAATAGTTGTTCCATTTTCGTTAAGATTAAAACTTCTGCAAAGTGCTCATGATAAATTTAATCATCCTGGAGTTCAGAAAATGATTAACTTAATAACCCCTGTTTATTATTGGAACAACATAACTTCAGATATAACAAAATTTTGTAAACATTGTCATACGTGCCAATTAAATAAAAAACCGCGACAGAAAAGATTTGGATTATTACAATCCTTACCCCCTGTTAATCAGTCTTTTGACTTATTAGCAATAGATAGTGTTGGTGGATTGAATTACTATAATTCAACAAAAAAATATTTAACTTTAATTATTGACCACCTTACACGCTACATTTGGGCTTTTGCATCAAAATCCATTAGCTCAGAAACTTATACAAATTTTTTGCATCAAATTTTTCAAAATCAAATCCCTAAATCCTTGTTGAGTGATCGAAACACTGCCTTTACTTCTTCTCATTTTAAAAAGTTTTTGAAACATAATAAAATTCAACAATTATTGACAACTGCACATCATCCGCAGTCTAATGGCAAGGTTGAACGCCTTGGTCAAACAATAATTACGCGTTTAAAATGTAAAATTAATGAAAAACCTACTAAAACTCCCTGGCCTGTTTTGTTAAAAGATATAGTTAATACTTATAACTTAACTCCCCATTCTGTAACAAAATTTCCACCTGCATACCTGATGCATGGTAGACTCCCCTACGAAAATCCCTTAAATGTAAAAGTCTATCCACCTGTTGAAGAAGCTAAAAAAATAGCAATTCAAAGAACTAGAGAATATCATGAAAGAAATAAAATTTATTATGATTCTAGATTTTTAGATATAGACTTTAAAAATGATGAATTAGTTCTGTTTGAAGAATTTACTTATCCTAATACGAGGAAGTTGTCACCTCCTTTTAGTGGACCGTATAAAATTCTTCAAAAAATTTCAGAAGTTATTTACAAAATAAATAAAAAGAATATTTTGAGTAAACAAAATTTTGAAATAGTACATATTTCAAAACTTAGGAAATATCACAGCCCACAAATGTTAAAATTAAATCATGAATAGTCACCAACAGAAAATTTTTACTTTCTTCAAGGGAAGAAGTAACCCCTATATTTTTGAGAGATCCGAATCGCGTTGTGTGGAGATGTTTACCTCAGCATCAGTTAGGAGTGAGGGCGAAGTAACATGAACTTTTTTTTTCTCAACACAGTGAGAAAAAACTCTCTAAACTATTTTTGTTTTATCCAGTCTGGATCTCTCAATTTTCACAGTGCTTCATGAAACTCTGTTTTCCTCCATTTTAACGGGGAATACAGAATTTCATCAAGTAAAAAAAAACCCATTAACCATACAGAATCTTAAATTCTGATTAAATGACACTTAGTTGTCCACCTCTTTCACATAAAAATTGTGAATATTTTTTTTTTCAAACAGAATCTTAAATTCTTATTAAATGACACTTGTGTCCAGGTCGTTTTGCATAAAAGTTTTGTATATTTTTGTGTGAAAATTTTCGAAAAGTTTTTTAGAATAGCTATATTAAATGTTTAAATTTTTCTTTCTGTTTAGTTCACTATATAGATAAATTGTATTATTATGTTTTTATTGTTGTTGCTGTAAATAATTTTTTTCACATATTGGAAAAAGGTTATTTATAGTAGGAAAGAGGACAGTCATACCAACATAAAGTATATATTCATAGTATTCTAAATTTTTTTTGGCTTACCAAAATTTTTTTTTGGGGGGATGTAATACAAAAATTAAATACTTTTGTATTAATAAAAGCATTAAAACTTCATTCCTTTTCATTAAATATCTTTAGTAAAGGATAAGGGTAGAAATTCTATTTTGGGACTTCAAGGCTAAAAACATGCCAATGAATAATAATTAGATTAATACTTCAAAAGAGAAGTTATTTTAAGATCTTTCACTTCCATATAAGGAAAGATTAAACGATTTGCTTTGAGTAATAAATAAATTTGATGAGGTATAAGAATACAGAAAAAGCATATGGCTGGACTTTTTACTCTTTTTAATCATCCTATATAACGCAGAGCACAAGTTTTTGCGTGGCTTTTTGTTGTTTATCATGCTTTAACTAAAATCCGTCTGCTTAGACGGGACATGGGTCTCCACCCATCGCCAGCGGGAGGAGGTAAAAATGTGTATGCTTTCACCATAGCTTATAAATAAACAGATAATGCACAACTGGACTCTTTAATTCTGCTTTTTAACTTAAATACTAAAAAATATCGGTGTGGATACACCGCATATTAGAAATATATATATATATATATATATATATATATATATATATATATATATATATATATATATATATATATATATATATATATATATATATATATATATATATATATATATATATATATATATATATATATATCCCGCAGAAATAATCATTCGCCAATTCTTTTATTCGCGAAATTTACGATTTCTCCGCATTTGACGAGGTGGCGAGTGCATAGCGCGGGACCTGAAAATAATATTTTTTTCCAATAAAAATTTAATTAATAAATGATGAATATATATATATGCATTTATGGAAAATTTTATTATTATTTCGAATCGAATAAAAATAACCAAATTCAACTGTGAAGAGTTAGGTTTAGGATGTCTCAGTTTGTTTCTTCGTTTCACCAGCAGTTTTAATGATAAATATTTTCCAGCAGTTTTAATGATCATTTGAATTAATATCTCTCAATTTGTTTCATCGTTTCACCAGCAGTTTTAATGATAAATATTTTCCAGCAATTTCAATGATCATTTGAATTAATATCTCTCAATTCGTTTCATCGTTTCACCAGCAGTTTTAATGATCATTCGAATTAATATCTCTCAATTTGTTTCATCGTTTCACCAGCAGTTTTAATGATAAATATTTTCCAGCAGTTTTAATGATCATTCGAATTAATATGTCTCAATTTGTTTCATCGTTTCATCAGCAGTTTTAATGATCAATATTGTACATTATTTTAGGAATGTTGTATCTTTTATAAATAGGCTCATAAGCAAATTTGACGTAAAAAATTTACACACAAAAAATTTATTGTTAAAAATAAACAATTTTGACGTTGTTTTTCTGAGTATAATCTGAGGTCCATTTTTTTTAATTTGTGAAATTTAACATTTGAAATATAAATTTGAGATCCAATATTTTTTCACATAATTAATTTTAGAAACCATTTCAAAAACCTCCTATGTTAAAATGTCCACTGAAATAAGGAAAAGATAAGTTCTTTTTTAAGGTATCCAACTGGTAAGGTATCTATATTTAAATCTTAGTTGATTAGCTTACCTAAACCCTTTAAAATTTTATTCCCGATTTTTAGAAATGAAGCTTCAGTTGTGTTTTCGTATGTTGACAAACAAAACCGAAACCGGAACAAAACTCAAGAAAACGAAACTAAAATGTTTCTTGTTTTGCTTTGAGTGTTGGAACCCTTATTATTTTGAATAAATTATATTCTTAACACAAATAAAGAATTTTAATTTGCGAATTATTTTCTTGCATTTTAATGCATTTTCTGAAGATAGTAGGTTTTGTGAAAATTTCTTTATGCAAACACACAATACAAAAAATTTTTATTATAGAATTCTTTAATATTTTGAAAGTAATTTGTAAAATATTAGAAAATTTTTTAAGCTAAAAGCTAAGGTCTAGGTTTTAACTTATTATTTTTATCACGCCTTAAGTAATAATATTTATAAATTTTTCTTTAAAATTTAGATGAAAAATTTAAAAACAAAAAAACTTTGAAATAGAACTAAATACATTGTTTAAAAATTTAACATTGTAGTTAGTTCTATTTCATTTTATTTTTAAACAAATTTTAATATTTTTAGTTCAAGTCACAGATAATCACATTATTGATCTAGAAAACAATATATTTTGAAATTTATGTATTACGGTTTGTTGTAGAACTGTTAGCGTGACATGAAAAATAGTAGTTTTTAAGTTCAAACTTGTCCTTTTTTTGAAAAACATTTTATAAATTTTTTAACTTTACACTAAATTTATAATTTTAAAACCCCTGATTACCTAACATGAAATTGAAATTTTAATTGAGCCTTTTTAAAAAAAATTATGTCAAAACTAGTCGGATACCTTCAAGAATGGAGAATTCAAGAGTCTGGAAGAATTCAAGAGTTTCTCAGAAAAACTGCATTAAAAGTGTCATTAATTTAAGAGTTTCTCAGAAAAACTGCACTAAAAGTATCATTAATTTAAAAGTATCTAAAAAAACTGCAATAAAAGTGCCATCCAAATAACGTTTAACTTTAAATATATAGACTGGTAATTTATTTACAAAAAAGTTAGTAGTAAAACATATACCATAACAAGAGGAATAACAAATTAGTTATGAGGTAAAACATCAAATTTACATTGAGATCCTGTGGACACAATGCCTAGAAAAATGGTTTAGAACTATTGGCTTTGAGCAATAACATCATTCCAAAAGATGTTGAATAGATTTAATCGTTATTTTGATGGAATGAACTACTAAACACGTGTTTTTCTAAATCTAATAAAGTAAAGCCACCGAAAAGGACAAACATTAATAATAAATAAAAAAATAAGGAATTGTTTTTAACTTTATTAATTGCTTTGGTATGGTATGTGTCTTTCAGCTTTGTGCGTGATTTCCTAGTGCTATTCGCTACTCATTTATTGATTGTTTAATTTTTTCCACCCCGTAAGGGGATATTTAACTAGTCGATGGAATAAACTAACCTCTTGGCATCGATGGGTTCCTTTTTCATTTCAGACATTTTGAAATTTTGAGATAATGTTTTGGCACAGTCTTTGAATATACTCATGAGCTGTAAATACAATAGAAACACATATTAATCAAGAAGCATTTCAATGAAGATTTTTATACAACTATTTAATTCACTTTTAATTTTTTTTCTTCATAAAGCTTACTTCATACAATTGAGTTGAATCGTTTTTAAAGGCGAAAAACAGTAAGACTGATTTGAGACAAATTAAAAAAATGTCATATTTCACAGTCATGAAATGAGGTTCGACGTCAGAAATAGTTTAATTAATTTAATAAATAGTTTTAATTCCTTTGATTTTTGTTGAAAATTACTTTTTCAAAAAACGACTTTTTTAAAATTTGATTTTTCAGGAACTACACGACTGATTTCGCTGAACTTTTGTATTTTGCCAACTAAACTTAGACTGCGGAAAAAAATACATTTTTAAAAAGATGTGAAAATTTATATACCTTATAATTCAAATATTTTTGACTATTATTAAATAAAATCATAAAAATTATTAAAAGTTATTTTTTGCATGATATTATAATCGGCTAAACAAGTTTTATACTTTTCAGCAAAAATTTTTCGATTCGTTTAAAAAGTTCTCGAAATATTGCGAAGGACACAAAAAGTAAAATAAACATTAAAGAGTCCAGACTTTGGTCCGCTCTCCTGAAAAACTATTGGAACCATATTTCATAGATTGCAGCTACCCCCTATATTTTGGGATTCAGAAATCCAAATCAGTCGATAAAAAAGTATGATTCAGGGAAGTAAGTTTTATTCAGAGAAGTAAGTTTTTGTGTCTGATTTCGTAACTTAAAATATCGTTTGTACTAATTAATTAGCATAATTGAGGTTACCTCCCTAGCTCTAGAACCATTAAGATTGAGTCCGAGAACGTAAAGTGTAATCCCTTTATTTATTTGTTTATTTATTTATTTATTTGAGCACTGTTTTTTGGAAACTGTTTTCAAATTATCCATTCAATTCCTACGCGCGTGGCTTTGTTTCATTTCTTTTATCAGACGGTGAAATACATGTACAGTACTCTCGATAAAGTTGAAGGCAAGCTAAAAAAAATTTCGAGATAGCGAGTTTACGAGATAACAAGTTCAGAACTAAATGTGTTCTAAAAATAAGTTGGAAAATAAGTTGAAAAATATATTCTAAAATACTACTCTATAAAAAAGAGCCATGAAACATAAGAATAATTATTATTAAATATGTATGTAATGATTGTTGACTATAAGACGAAATGCAACAATGATAATTTTATTTTTAAAAGTAAGAGAAAAATAAGTATGCGTTAAATAGAAAATAATTGATTTACTGTGCTTTTACATTGCGATTTGTGAAAAACGTCATTTTCTATTTCGAAAAAAAAATCGCCACAGCAAGGTTTTGAGAAGAAACCCTACGACATAGGAATTCAAAATGTAATGACAAGGGGGAAAATATTTTTTTGACTTAACAAGGTTTTCGAGAACCTTATATAGAGTATACTGAAACGTTTCGAGTATGTTGTATTTTGTAATATATTTTTATTTTAGAATTGTGTATTCATTCATTTTCTTTAAATAGTACTAATACGTTTTTTATGTTGTTGTTGTTATTGTTGTAGTCTGAGGGTACTATGAATTTATCATTTAATATATTAGGTTAAAATGACAGGAGGGTTGTGAGTTCTATGCTGACAGCCGACTAAATAACTGCCGTACATAAGTAGCAAGGTGCACGTTAAATCTGTCGTGGCTTATCGGGGTGGTGTGGAATTTTTGAGAAAACAGTTGTTCACGTCTGTGAAAGCTCGGCAAAACTGATTCTTTAATCGAAAATTATCAACCCATTTGTTGATAATTTTCTTTAATTATATCAACATATGAGTTTTCAATAGTTTTGTTCTTTTCCTATGATTGAATAAGATTATGCTGTACAAACATTGAAAAATTATCAGTAACGTCATCATTAATAATCGTTTGCTACAAATAAAAATCAGATTCATTGCGAGAGTTAAAGGGTGTGCGTGCCAATGTCCTGTTTACTCTAGTCTGCTGAAGATTGAGTACCATTGTCCGGTATTCTCTACATTTATGTTTAGTCCAAATATCCTCGAATTGACTATCATTATACTAATAGCCAAATAAGTCCATTAAGCTAAATGCTAGTTTCACAAGGAAAAAAAACTTGGTTGATTGAATAAAGACATCGTTATTTTGCTTTGATTGTAAACTTGATTGCATTTTTTTTTAAAGAATGTGCATATAGAAGGCAATTCTTGCCACTTGAAGACCTCACTACCTTATCCGGTATAAAGCAACACCGCCCAAACTTGGACAATTTTCCGACTGAACTTAGACATTTAGGAAAGCTTAGACATTAGGACATTTAGGAAAAATATGTGGCTGACAGGAATCACTTACCCTTTTAAGTTTACCAGTTGTGAATGTTGGAGTAATGATGGTCCTTACTCTCTTCCAATCTTCACCCTCTAGACTTGGAAGCATATTGTCTCCGATTTTGTTACCAGTTATGAAAGACTGAAACATACATCATAATGAATAGTTTAAGGTATTAGGGAGCTTGGGTACAAATAAATGCAGGGCCCGTGCTAAGCATTCACCACCTCGCTAAATGCTATAAAATCGTAAGTTCGGCGAATAAAATTGTGATTTGGCAAAAGCTTTGGCGCATGATTTATTCCAATGAAAAGAAAAATATATATAAAAAATTGCTAAGATTTGAATTTGGCGAAGACTTTCGAAAATTGGCGAAATTTTGTGGAACAAAAATAAATTAAAACCATATTAAATAACTTTTGACAGACATATAATTTGTTATTGGAAATTCTATGATTAAAAAAACATCTTTATCATTGTATTTATTTATTTTTTTTACTTCGCCCCCAAACACTTTTCTAACTACGGTTTTAAACTAGCAAGATTATAGAAATTTTAATTCATTGAAACTACAGCACACAAATTTTATAACTTTAAAAAAAAATCATTAAATTGTCTTAAATTAACAATAAAGGTGATAATCACGAAATCGTTTTTGGAAATTAAATATAAACCATTTAAAAGTTTTAATTATTTTATAAATAAATGATATCTGCACTTGAGCTTTAAAAAAAAAGAAGTAAAATTATAAATTTAGGCTGGGCTCAAAAAGCATATGATTTAAATACATTTTTATTACAATATAAAATAATATTAAAATTCTTACTCTTCTGTTCGGGAAATTAGCAAAATCTTTGACAAGTATGTCTCTGAGAAGTTTTGGATCTGCTACTGACAGGGTAGGGCTGTTCACCTCATAAACACTGAAATCAATAAAATTGTCATAATTTATTACACATAAATTTGAAATATGAAAAAGCGTAGTTTTCTTTTTCTGCTGTTGTTATTATACAGGTTGCGACCAACAGTGGGACAAAAAAAGGACCACCCTGAATAACTTTTAATCTAATGATCCGATCTTCACGTTTTAGGACTCAATCTTAATGGTTCGAGGATGACCTCAAATATGTTAATAAATTAGTACAGACGATGTTTTAAGTTACGAAATTAAACACAAAAACGTAATTTCTCCGAATAAACATTTATTTTTTTTCGACGGATTCAAATTTCTAAACCCTAAAATGTAGGGGATAGCCGCAATCTGGGAGACATGGACCCCATAGTTTGGTCAGTAGAACGATCCAAAGTTTGGACCTCTTAATATTAATTATACTTTTTGCAAGTTTGGCCATATTCCAAGAACAAAATCTATGACTCTTTTAAAATTCAGTTTCTCAAGAACAAATCGACCGATGTCGCTCAAATTTTGTATCTTGCCATGTAAAATTACATACTTTAAAATGATGTTAAAAATTAAATACCTTACAATTCAAAAATTGTCCAACTATTATTAAATAAAATAATAAATATTTATTAATTCTTTTTTGTATGAAATTATATTTGGATTAACGAGTTTTATAATTGTGGGCAAATTTTTTTTAAATCGCTTAAAAAGTCGTGGAAAAACGGCGAAATAAGCAAAGAGTAAAATTAACATTAGGAGGTCCAAGATTTGGATTGCTCTTCTGACCAAGCCCTTATTTCTTAGATTGCGGCTGCCCCCTATATTTTCGGGGGCAGAAATCCGAATCCAACGAAGAAGGGTATGTTTATTCAGAGAAAGTACGTTTAAGTGTCAGATTTAACTTAAAACATCGTCTGTACTAATTAATTAGCGTATTTGAGGTCACCCTTTCGAATCATTGAGATAGAGACCTATAACGTGAAGATCCGATCATTAGATCAAATGTTTATTGTCGGTTTTATTTCAGGAGTTCCCTTGCCTTCTGGATTGGGTCCAAAATTACAAAGCTACGGAGTTGAACATTAGCAGTCGTAAACCCAAAAATTGGGTCGGTCGTTCGACGACGGTTATAAAATATAAAATAAAATATAGGTGGCACTTGACGTAAAAATATCCTCAGTGGTAGACGGATCATGGGTTAGAGTCCCATTGCCGTCAGCTTAACTGTGAGAGGTTTTCTTCGCCTTGTAACGTAAACGCGAGTTATTTCCTTCAAAAAAACCTCTAAGAGGACAAAGTTTCCCCCAATACTTGATCCAGGAGTTCTCTTGTCTTCTAGAACACTAGTCATAAATCCAAAATTGGGTCGGCTATTCAACGACGGTTTTAAAACAAAATATGGGTGGCCCTGTCATTGCAACGTAAAAATGTCATAAAATTGTTTAAAATAGAGGTAGTTGGAAAATGTGTGTTTTGTCCAAAAAAATAAAAATAGGCTTGTTAGGTATTAGGCTTTAAAAAAATCTATCAAGTGAAACCAAATTCGATGTGGCCTTTGTTCAAGGGAGGGGTCGAATTTTGCAACATTGAATGCATAGTTTTTAAATATTTCTTAATGCGAAACGAAGTGGTTTTTAAGCTATTTGACTGTTTTTATACATTTTGAACATCCTGTATATCACCCACGTATAATCATATTCGACAAAAAGAAGGATACTAACGAATAATATGATTTAAATGAAATATTCGTTTGGGAAGTTTTTCTTTATTCATTTACCTAAGCAGCATTGAAATGATTTTGAAGTGAAATAACTTATGTCTATGATGCTTGACTTTTAATGATGATTTTACAAGCATGTAGAGGACAGGTTTCAGTAATTATACAAATATTAATTAAAAAAAGGGATTTTTACTTTTAAAAAAAAGTTGATTTTAGTTTAATATGTGGTAGACGGATCATGGGTTAGAGTCCCTTTGTCGTGAGGTTAACTGTCAGAGGTTTTCTTCGTCATGTAAAGCAAATGCGGGTTAGTTTCATTAAAAAAAACTTTAAGTAAGCAAAATTTTTTCTTTAAATAAGCAAAATGGCATAAAATTGTTTAAAATAGAAGTAGTTGGAAAATGTGTGTTTGTTTACAAAAAATAAAAATAGGCTTGTTAGGTATAAGGCTTTAAAAAAATCTATCTAGTGACACGAAATTCGATGTGACCTGGTTTAAGAGAGGGGTCAAATTTTGCAACATTGAATGCATAGTTTTCAAATATTTCGCAATGCGAAACGAAGTAGTTTTTAAGCTATTTGACTAGTTTTATAAATTTTGCACATCCAGTATATCACCCACGTATAATCATATTTGACAACAAAAAAAAAGAATAGGAACTAACAATATGATTTAAGTAAAATATTAGTTTAGACAGTTCTTTCTTTATTCATTTACCTAAGCAGCAGTAAAAGGAATTTGAAGTAAAATAAATTATATCTATGATGTTTGACTTTTAATGATGATTTTCAGTAATTAATCAGTCAGTAATAATTTAATAATTCAGTAATATTTTAATTAATATAAATATTAATTAACATAAGGGCTTTTTACTTCAAAAAAATTTGATTTTAATTTAATATGGTTCGCATAAAGCTCATATATTATGATTTATATTGAAATTATAAGAATGTATGGTTCATATTATCTTATAATTTATTAGCAACTATTTAACTATACGAATAATTAAGGAATAGAAAAACAAAAAGCAACAGGTTTTGAATAAATAACGGTATGTTTCTGCTTTTTTGATTGGAGAAGGGATACATATTTTTGATTGCCAACTTACGTTTCAATTACCCACTTAGCCGTAAATGAATGGCCTAGTTTTGAAAAAATTATATTTTATCTTTTCAAAACTCTACTGCACGAAAAGATTATTCCGTTTTTTTTCCTAACTTATCATTTTTCATTCAAAAAAAGTTTTATGAGCTGATTTTACAGTAAATAATGATCTTTAATGCAATGAAAGTAAACATTTTTTAAAATGTCACTTACCCATAAATCGGACCCAAAGTATTATATCTTATGTAGTCCTGATCTTGAAAAGTCTGCAAATAAATGAATAAGTACATAAATAAAATGTTCTTTCATCATTCTCAGATTTATAATCATTTCAAGTTTGTTTTCCAAAGTTCTTTCACCAAGGAAGATACAATAAAAAAAAACGTCAGTTTAAGTACCTTTAACTCGAATAAAAGTCAACATTTTAAACTACGTATACCATTTTGCCCCAAGAATTATCTGGGCTTCATCATGGAAATGACAGATGATATAAATCATCAGAATTGAAATTGCATAGAAACCCACGCCTAAAAGGATCGTCATACGCCGCTAGGCACGCTTCCCCACACTTTTTTCTGTCCTTCTGAACAGGTCATCCCTAGCGGCGTACGTTGACATTTCTGGGCACGGGTTCCTATGCAACTAGCGATGCTCCCTAACTTCTCCAGAAGTTTGTCGCAACATTTATACGACCCGCTGCTGTGTATGATTTTTTTAAGTTTGTACATTTCGGAGAAAAATATATTTAAAAAACAATCTGTAATTTAATTACAAAATAATTTCAGATTTACTCTCGAATTAGACAAGATCAAGTATCTGTATAAATGCAACAAACAATTTGTTCCCCAATGTAATCCGTCACTAATTTGTAATTAAAACCAATTTGATTTTCTGTTGGATTCTAATAATTGCCTTTAAATCCTCTAGTTCATTTCATGAGTGATTCGATTTTTTTCCCCTTTCTCTTATATTAATTTGTGACGCAAAATGAGTAATGAGTTTAAGTATTAAGCCTTTATGTAGTAAGTATTGCGGAAAAATCTAAGGATGGTGTCGCAGTTTTCCATTGTTGTTAACCAATATCTGTATATATATCTCTCGTACACGGCGACAAAAAAATGCCTCATTACAACTCCCCGAATGGCAACGCTAGAAAATCGACCAAAGATTGCTGCTAAAAATGTCACATGCCAAATCTAGCTGAGATGGCTCAACGTATAGCGCTTTTAAAAACGGAAACTGAAATAACCAGAGAGAGCATAAGCTAGGCAGAAGTGAGTAGTCTCTGTCGATAGATCTCTATTTTAGTATTTTGTCGAAAGCTCTTTTTTTCACGAAATTATATATTACGAATTTATTTGACGATTTTTGATTTATATCGCGAATTTATTTGTTTTATTATTGTTATTAGTTATTCATTAAAAAATGAGTCTCAGTCCTGCTGTTACGCTTTAAGATTTTATACTATAACACATTTCTAATAGGTTTAACGAATAACATGTCATTTATTTGAATTCAAATTTATTTTAATGACTTAGTATTTACTAAAAATATGTAATTTTTTTTAAAAAAAAGTTGTTATATGGATTTGAATGATTGTTTTGAATTCTTTGAATTTTGTGCATTTGCAATGTACCTAAGTTAGTAGCGAGCGAAGCGAGCTTGGTTTGCGAAGCCAAACATATAAGATTGCTTAGCAATTTTCGAGGGTTGGCGAGCGTTAGCGAGCAGGGGGGGGGGCAGCCCACTAGTATAATTTATTGGTTGGAAAATCACATGGTAGAATCCAGTTTTCCCCTCATTTATTTTTATATTTTTTTTGGTTGTCATGAGCATAAAATTGATATAAGTCATAAAGTTATTGTTTTCCAATAAATAATTTTGTTCCCCTAATTTAAAGGTTAAAATCACCTGTACTGTTATTATTACTTTTATGATTTTGTTTGATTTCTAATTTAAGAGTTTAGGAGGAGTGTTATTATTATTAGTATAATGTAATTCTATGTTACATTTTAAGTTAAAGTTACTTAAATCGGTGTCTGATCTTTTTACCGTTTTAAAATTATTATTTTTTTGGTGCAAATTACTTTAATATACTATTATGAATTAGGGTTAAAGAGATTTGTTAAATGATTTAGAACTTTCCGCTTCCCACACAAAGTGATGAATGTGTGGGGAGAGTCAACCGAATGTCAACCTTCATCCATGAAAAGGTACCCCAACATAGAATCGAGTTAACATGTCTTATATACTAGTGAATTTGAATTATATTTTTGTAGTGGTAGATACACTACAGTACTCCCGCACCAGAATTAAATCTGTGAATTCGATGAATGGATACCACTACAAGTTGATTCAATGCTGCTATGTGAGAAGCCGGGAGAGCTGTATTAAGATCACCGTACTTTCGAGTACTGATCGTGAGACCTGTATCAAGTTCACGGCCGTGGTCGTTCCTGTGTTGCCATTAGCAGTTGAGTGTATATACAGACCGACGCTGTGTATGATCGAAACTGAGTAGCAACAGCGCGAGGAGGACAATGTCGCAGTCACAAGTAGTTAATCAACTTTTGATTGTGAACCATCCATCGAAGTAGGCATGTTCAAATAGAAGTGCGTGTTTCTGCCGAGATAGGCGAGTTCACATCATGTCCGAAGGTAACCAATGTGAGAAGAGTTGTTATCGACCATATCAACCTTCATCTATGAAAAGGTACCCCACCATTATTTAAAATTCATCCGTCCGTTAAGTAAGCAAAATTACAGTTGTATTAATATTAAATTTCTGTTGTGAACTCACCAAATTTGTTATAACAATATACTTTTAATTTTAAATGTTATTTTAAAAAATTATTACTTAAAAAAATGATTTAGGTTTACTTATCGATCTTATCAGTATTATAATGGAAATATTTGGAAGTGGGAAGTGGAGGCACAATTCTTTTTAATACATAAATTTTCAGTTGAATAATTTCAACTGTTTTATGCCAAGAAACTGAAATTATTGCGAAGCAAACATCGGGGTTGGTGATCGTTAGCGTAACATTAGCCTCCTAGTACAACATTAAAAAAAGTAGAAATCATATCGACAATGAAGAGGACCAACATCAGTGGTTCTGTTCTTTAGCCAATGGGCGTATTATCATCAAAATTATCAAATATACCTTAGTCAGCCGTGATGGCTCTGGGGATAGAGCATTCGCCTTCCAATGAGGTGAAACGGGTTCAAATCCTAGCGATGGCTGGTCGGTTCGAATTCCACACTCGGCTTGCACCGACCACAGTACTGACGTAATATATCCTCAGTGGTAGACAGATCATGGGTTAGAGTCCCCTTTCCGTGAAGCTAACCGTGGGAGGTTTTCCTTTCCATGTAACGCAAATGCGGGTTAGTTCCAACAAAAAGTCCTCCACGGAGGCAAATTTCTCTCAATGATCGATCCAGGAGTTCGCTTGTTTTCTCGATTGGGTTCAAAACTACAAGGCTACGGGCGTTAAACATAGGTAGTCGTAAACCTAAAATTTTAGGTCGGCTGTTCAACGACGGTTATAAATGTTATACCTGATGATTTACTGAAACATGTTTATCTTTTAGTGGTTGCCATGCCACCAACGTCATATTGACGTAATATTCAAGTATAGAAGCAGTTTTTTTTTCTCGTTCGTATCACAGTGATTATTGACAGACTTTAAATAATCTGAGTTAATTAGACTTCCCATTTTAACCCCAAAGTTTTGTCTTGAACTCTCGCAACTTTTAAGAGTTTTTACATTGAACCTAAGAATTTTAACTATCTTCGTGATTTTATTTTTTACTATTTTAACATTTGATTTTAGTTCTGAAGTATTAAATTTTAATTGTTTACCCATTAAGATACCCACTTGATTCAACTTTAATTAGTTTTATTGCCATTTTGTGATTTTTTTAAATTTTAATTTGATGCACGATTTTTACATTTATATTATCATCCGTTTCATTCCTGATGTTTTGCATCGAATATATTTTTTTGGATTAAGATCTTCCTCTGTATACCCTATTTAAGTTGGGGGGTCTGAGTATCTTATACTTACCATTGTGACATTGTCCAAGAGAGATCCTAGGAATGGAAGTGGTTTGACATAGGGCACATTTCTCTCTTTCCAATAAGATTGCTTTTTCATGGAATACCTGTAAAACAGTGAATCATACTTATTATTATGATTGAAAGGAGTTTTCGATTTGTCACATTTACAACTAACATTGAACGAAGATTACGACAAAAAGAATGATAAACAATTATACAAAGACGACATATAAGAATGAATACATTCTTCCTCCGTCGTTGACCAACCCCCATGCAAAGAATATACATGAGAAAGAAGTCTGGTTTCCATAGCCATAATGTAAACCAGTCCTCCAACGTTGGATGCGGTCCCTGTATATAAAGGAGAAAACAGCATTTAGGGGGACAACAGCAGAGGTTCTTGAAACAGGTTTGCACCCTCTTCTCCTCCTAACCACCAGTGGGGTTAGAGTGAAAAAGAAAAGTTTTCTCTTTTTATTTATATGTCCCGCAGTGGACTGATCGTAAAGACGCGGTTCCCGGTAGAACACCGAAGTCAAGCATCACTGGCAGTAAGCGGGTGGGTGACCACTTTGATCAGCCTGCGTAGGGACAGAGGGTGTTCGGTATCGGTCCTCCTTAAATAGTTCTACCGTAAAATGCTCGACTTCGCGCGCAGGTCGTCGGGCTACCAAAGCAGAGGAGCCATCCCCTCTGAAGAGGATCAAAATTGCGATGGTATGTCATGTCGTCGGATAATCCTCAGGCATGTTTCCCAGACTGCCGCCAACAGCCCATTGTGCAGCTCTAGTGCTACGTAACTAAAGTACTTACCTATAGTGCGGCTTTGAGGAGAACTCCTCCAGTCCATGGGGTGAAATGGAGAAATGAAGGTGTCGATTGGTTTACTCACACTGACCTATGCAAAGATCACGACAAAACTATTCACCTCACACCACTATTCGAAGTTACTTTCCCTCGTAATTATGGTATTCGCCACGAAGCGAGACTGATGCCTGGAGTTCTCCTGAAAGCCGCACTATACCTATCTTTTTATTTATTGTTGGCTTGTTCCACAATTTCACATTATTGGTAAACACTGCACTATGAATTAAAATATTTCTTTGGGAATACATTTATATTATCCATGTTAATTAATACTGCTAACACATTTTGACACAAAAAGAAAAAAATGGCGGTAGACGGGAAACAGAGGACGCAACCATACATGTAAAGTTTTCCAACACACTTTACTCCTTATACGCATGCCCTGGATCTCAGTGCATATGATGCTCGGCTAAATCTGAGTCTGCTGCACACCCTGTAAGTTGTTTTTCTGAAATAGAGTACCGGACCAAACTATTCCCAGCTTTAGCTATGTATTAGCTGAGCTGGATTTCTACTTTCTGCATTCTTTGCCATTAATGCTTTGCTCATCAGATATTAAAACTTAGTAGTACAGTACAGCACTTTCCAAAAGGTGTTCCACAGAAAAGTTACACTTGTTCTGTCCGAAATGTGGAACTTTTTTTTAACTAGCAAAGGTTTTAGAACATGTAATTACATTTAGATTTTTTTATACTGTAATCCATCATTTGTTTGATATTACCGTTATTTGTATAGATTTACTATTTATTTAAAATTGCGAATTTTAGTAAAATGCCAGTGAAAAAAACGAAATAGCAACATTTAATAATACAGATATGTATTTATTTTTCTAATAAAATGGTATTGAATAAATTATGAAAAAAACATGTAATCTATATAAAAAAAATTTAACTGTTGTCTGCATAGCTTAGTAATTTCAAGTTTTTAAGCTTTATATCATATAGTTTTTACTCAGCAAAACAAAATGTGAACACAAAACAGAGCAGCGGCGAAGCTAATAATTTTTTTTATTATATAGGGACATGAAAAATATTAAAATGAATAACATTTCGTGACTCTTTATCAATTCATTTTCAACTTACCACAAAGCCAGGAGGAAAGTGGATACTCCTATTAAAAATGTAGCAAACAGAGGTCCGCTAAAAATTTCCATCAACGCCATTACTAAAATACCGAACACAAAAGAACTCCCTGACCAAAATAATGCTTTGAAACTGTTTCAACCTTCAAGAAGAAATATATAAATACAATAGCTGTCAAGGTTAGCGCATATTATCGTAATGTGCGGCAATCATCATCTCTACTCTTACTACTTTTTTTTGTGAAGTTTATGACGTAGCTTCCTTTATTATTATTTTTTTCGCCTTTAGAATTGACACTCATCTGAAAGAGGATAAGATAAGAAATGTTAGATAAAGAGAATGGATTTTTGTTTTTAAACTTGATAACGCAATTGTTCTTTTTGATACGCTTTAGTTTACAAATAAAATCTATTATGTCATTAATGATTGAAGGATTAAGTAATTATCCCAACCAAAATATTAATCAGCTAAATATTAATCAACGAAACTATTATATTTTCTTTATCTCTATTCTACGTCCTGTTTAATCAATAAGGACGTAGTTTCATTTTATTCAGGCAACTAATTTCACTTGATGATGAAACTCTGAGTTCTGTTTTCTTCACAATCTTGTATTTTTCTTCAACTTCGAAACAATATAAATATACGCAAAATAAAAAATTAAAATTGTCATTCACTTCATTTCAAAATAGGATGATCTCTGCAATATATATATATTAGAGGGCTCCGCCCCCTGCTCACTACCGCTCGCCAACCCGCGATAATTACTACGCAATTACATTTTCGTTCGCTTCGCGAACAAACTTAAAATCGTTTTTCTGGAGATTAGTTGGCAATTTTTCTGCACCAACATCACATAGAGAGAATATGATAGGATTGTAAAATGTCAGAGGAACTTATTATCAACATTATAAACTTATATGAAGCAATTTCGATACAAACAATATTATAAAAATATATAAAGCGAGGAAGCAATATTATTTAACACATTACTATAGGGCATTAGACGGAGATTAATCTCCGTGTCCGAAGCACGCGTGATAGAGCCTAACTCAAATCATTGTTGATCTTATAGGATGCCGGACGCTCCCTATATGATGCTTTATCTCTCCCCCCCCCAGTAATTTAAACTTTAAACTAAAAACAATTAAAACCTGGTGAAAAAAAACTTAAACAAATCAAACAAATATTACAAACAAATTGAAACATGTAATATTAATAAGTTGATTCTAAGTAATATTTCAAAAGCAAATACCATTTCTAGTAGTTGCTCAATTAACTTCAATACTGTCAACTGACAAAATATTTTAGTTTCAATCAGAAGTATTCGTAAGTACACCAAGGTATTCGTTTTCATTTAAACGTCTTGACATTTCAACGTTTCTTCGCCGCGCATTCCGCCGTTGCATATTGATAGCACTATGATTATTTTCCAGTTAATTTTGTGCAGCTAAATCATGTTCAGCTCTACGCCGCAGCTGATATCACCTAAGATATTCACAGCGATCCATTTTTTATAAAAGATATAAGTATTTTAAAGTAAACTCTGTTCAATATATTTTGATAATTTGGAATGTAAATAGTTTTTTGAGAGAGTGTTGATTCGTGCTTCCGATAACTCTACCCGATTTATCAAGACTATTAAAATATATTGGAATTCTAAAATAAACAACTGCGTTCTATCAAAACAAACATTTTATTATAATACTTTAGAACAACTATCTTTTTACATTGCCACTCAAAATTATTAATAAACACTGGATAATAATGCGTTAATGGCACTTTTATCTAATGACGTCATAAACAATCGTTTGCATAAAGTTTAGTTCATAATAATCATATATAATCGTTTGCATAAATAATCCTTCGGTCTTTTTATAGCTTTACGTAACAAGTGTGAGATTTTTTTTTTTTTTCTTTTTTGGAATGGCGATGTTATAATTTTGTTGTTGAGTTAATAAATCTTCCTTTTTATAAACGTAATAGTAGAGTTTTTCTTAATTATTTGATTCGAAGTCCTCTGAGTTTTATTTGAGGTCTGTTAGTATTTCGTATTTTTTGACATATTTTATATATATATATATATATACACTGGTTATCATAAATTAAGGAAAATTCACAAAAATCGCGATAACTCAAGAAATTACACATGGAATTTTATGAAACTTACCCACAATATACAACACATAGTAAGGTATTAAACAACATAAAAAGAAATTATCAGACATTAATAGTAGTATAGAAATTAGCACATGTATAAAATAAACAAATTGGAAGTATCGGTTTGCAATAGAAAAAGTACCTTTAATATGGAATATGATTGCCTCTAGAAGCAATACAGCACAAACAGCGATGTGTGATGCTTTCAATTATGCGGTCTATCAGTTCAATAGGAAGTGAGAGCCATTGCTCTTGTAAAGCAGTTGCAAGCGTGGCAAGGGTCTGAGGGGGCGGATTGATGGCAGATACACGCCTCCCTAGAGCATCCCAAACGTGCTCGATAGGATTCAAGTCCGGGGATCGAGCTGGCCACTCCATGCGAGTAATTGTTTCCTGTTGAAGATAATCATCAACAATGCGAGCTCTGTGTGGTCTTGCATTATCGTCCTGTAACAGGAAGCAATCACCAATTGCCCCGGCATATGGGCGCACATAAGCATCAAGGATGTTGTCTCGATAAACCTGAGCATTCACGGTTCCCCTTGGAAAGACATGGAGGTATGTGCGCCCTCCTAAGGATATGCCTCCCCAAACACAGACACTGCCTCTTCCGTATGCATCTCTTTCACGGATGTTTGATGGATGATAACGGGTCCCAGGTTCTCTCCATATCAAATAACGTCTACTGTCACTTTCTAGACTAAACCTGGACTCATCCGTAAAGAGAACAGGCCTCCATTGATCTGACGTCCAGTGGACATGTTGTCGGGCCCACTGCAAACGGTCTCTCCTATGGCGTGATGTGAGCGGCACGCAAATGGCTGGTCGTCTCGCATACAGACCACCTTCGTGGAGCCTTCTGCGCACAGTTGACGTTGACACCAACCTTCCGGTGGCTGCAGCAAGAGAGGATCTAAGATGTATCGGAGTAGCGGTTCTATTCCTGCGTGCACTTAATGTCAAATATCGGTCATCGGCACTGGTCGTAACAGTTGGCCGTCCTTGACTGAACCTCCTAGATGCCGAATCTGTGGTTTGAAATTGCCTCCAAAGTCTATGAACCACAGATGGACTCACATTTAGCCATCTGGCCACTTCTGATTGACTCTGCCCTGCCTCTAGTCTCCCGATGGCTCTCCATCGTAGTTCTTCAGGCAAATGATGCCTAGAGGTCATTATTACGAATTGGCTATCTCAGATTTTCAATGTCGCAATCACAGTAAAATTTGTGTGCTTTCTCTCAAACTTGGACTTTTATGCTCCAGGCAGATGACGTAAGCCGAGTGCAGCGCCACTAATTTGCATATTGCAATTTTACTCAGCTACTCTTAGTGGACAACATATGCAAATTTTGCACGGTTTGGCTTACTTTTGAAAGAGTTATCGCTATTTTTGTGATTTTTCCTTAATTTATGATAACCAGTGTATATATATATATATATATATATATATATATATATATATATATATATATATATATATATATATATATATATATATATATATATATATATATATATATATATATATATATATATATATATATATATATATATATATATATATATATATATATATATATATATATATATTGTTCTTGCGCAATATACAAGAACAACTTTAAGTACTCATATCTTGAGCAGTCTTTAGCGATTTTTTTTTAATTTAAAAATAATAATTTTTTAATTAATTCTACATTACTCCAAATATTTTGTTTGATTTAATTGAATATTTTTAAAGTCAACGTAAGACAAAAAGTTAATTTTTTTACAAAAATGTCCATATTTCCATAAATATTGAGGCGAAGCTAACGAAATTTTATGTAGCTATTAAAAATAACGAATCAAAGTAATTGAAATAAGTTTATTTGCTTGATTTTTTAGGCATCCCTTAGGAAAATTTGCCATAGAGAAACCTATTGTAATTTATGGCAACCTATGGCTACCATAGAAATTTGTATGGCAAGATACCATACGCCTATGGTTACCATAGAAATTTATATGGCAAAACCCCATAAGCCTATGGTTACCATAGATATTTGTATGGCAAGATACCATAGGCCAGGAATGTCGAACCTTTATACACCAACGTGCCATTTTTTCTAAAAAATTGTTTAATGAGGTCATAGACGTGCCGTCAAATAATTTTGACTTCGTGATTATTGGGAAAATAATAATACTAAATACTATCAACTCAAAACTCTTTATTTACATTGAACAAAAATAAATTTTGTAATGTCTCAGTTATACGCACTATTCAACTTAAAATAACATCAGAGTGACTTCTGTTGCTGCAGATTAGATGACAAATAACTTAAATTAGGTTTCAAGATGTTAGTTTAAGTAGAACTGTTAAATTTCTTTTGCTAGTTATTTATTGTTAGCTTGTTTTTTATAGTTATTAATTGTTTTTTAGCATTAATTGTTAATTTTTTTTATCAATAATTGTTTAAGTTTTTTTTTGTGAATTTTAATTTAATTGTTACATATGCTTCATAGTGTAATAACATTTGTGTAATAACAATTAATAGTGCAATAACAATTGTGATCGGTGGCGTGCCCAAAATATTATGTCACGTGCCTTAAAAGGCAGGCGTGCCATTGGTTCGCCATCCCTGCCATAGGCCAATGGTAACCATAGAGACCTGTATGACATTTATATGGCAAGTCACCATTCTCTTATGGCAACCATAAAAATTTGTATGGCAGTATGCCATTGGCCAATGGTAACCATAAAGATTTGTATGGCAGTATACCATACGGAAAAGCTGATCCAGATCCCCACCAACGAAACATCTCCTATGGAGTCCTCAAAAACATCTTCTAAAAGAAAGAAATATCCCTTTTTTCACCCCGAAGTTAATTAAATTCAACATGTAATCCCACAAGGCATTTCTGGTAAGTTTTTTCCGGCCTCCGGGTGGCCAATTTTTCCATTTCTGAGTGTTTGAAATCCGATGTTCCATTGATTTAGGCTTAGAGTATCAGACCGCCATATTAAGGAGTCATTCACTACAAGTGGAATCTTTCGCTAACTTTGGCTACTTATTTTAACATTTTTTCAATCTCATTCTTGGTCAAAAACATTTTATTGCGAACGCCTATGCAATTATCTATCTGAATTATGCAATTATCTATGCAATTATCAAGTTTTTAATTTCCGGCTGTCTGGTACTTTTATTATCGGTATCTTTTCAAAATATGTCGCAATTGGATATAGGTTTTCGCTATGTTAAATTTTGCCATTTGATAACGCTGACTTTGTACACATTAATTAATACCTTGCTGCTTATATTTTTATCTAAAATTTTTATATTTCTTTTTCCCAACTGTTTCTGATTAAACGACATCTTTCTTTTTATTTTAGCCCCTCCCTCTGATTTTATATAAATTTTTAAAGTTACATCACTTTTCCATTATTAATGGTGTTCTATTCCCCATAGCAATTTGTAAACAATCGTCATGATGAAAAACGCAGTTAAGTGCTTATCATCAAGACAGATCCATCATTTCTTTAATAATTAAATTTTTTTAATTCTTTTAACTTGTTCGGTGACAATTTCATTTTATTGCTGTCATATATCAATATCAAAGTCAGTGTTTACATTCTCATTAGTTTTTGATTTTAATTCCACTTAGGTTCTTGCAATGCGTTTTTATATTATCTTACCCTGCGATTGGTTCGAAACATTAAACAATTAGACATCTCCATAGTTAGACTCCCAGGCTGCTGTGGAGTCTAACTATGGAGATGTCTAACTGTTGATGTCTAATGTTTTTGTATGTCAACTGTAGATGCCTAACTGAAGATAGAAATTAAGTCAAATTATTAGGTCAACTTTTGAATTTTTGAGGGTCAACAACCTATTGGATCTTGTCTGACTCCGTCAGACAATTGGAGGATAAGGAACAACAACATATTCTTAATAGAGTTGGGTACTAATTAGATGATTCGAATCACAGAATTTATTCGGTGATTCGAATCTAAAACTTGCAACTAATTAGAATCAGTTTTTTTTAATGAAATAGATTTAAATCATTTATTAAAGTCACTATCTGTAAAACAGGATCTCCAATAGCTGAGGCAAGAGAACAGTTGAAAGTTTGTAAGAACCAGTATTCCGCCATATATTTTTAAACAAATCGTAATATTCTTCACATAATAACAAAATTTGTTTATTCATTATCAGTTGAATTAAAAATATAATTTTTATTAATTATTAGTAAAAAGAAAAAATATTATGTATTTGTCGTTTTTTTTAAAAAATTTTTTAAAAAAGTGGTTGACTGCTTGAGTGATATACTTTTTTGAAAATGTAACGAATTTTAAACAAATAAATAATAAATTCTAAGTTAAAAATAATGAACAACACTTTATTATTAAAAAATGAACAACACGTTACATTTTATTTATTTACAAAACGTAGAAAATACACGAAATTAATAGTACACGAATTACATAGAGGGTGTTTCGTAATATCCTCCCCTCAATGCAAGTTTTTAAAATCTCTTGTCAAAAATGAAGTCAATAAAGTAGTTATCTAAGAGAAAAACAAGTAATCGAAATTTAACCAATCACTACTAAAGAGCTTGAAACAAGTCAATTAACAGAATAAAGAGAAAGGAAGTGAATCATGCAGATGTTAAGGGGAATAATTACGAAACTGCCCTGCCAGCAAATGTTAATTTCTACTTCTTAAACACGCCATAAATTTAGACGAACGTCGTAAAAAACAGGAAAATCTAATATAATACACGAACTCTTATTATTTTCACAAGATATTTTAAGAACCATGCACATGATATCACTTCATTAGATAATAATTAATATTTCTTCACAAAAACTAGTCAGAAATTAATAGCATTAAAAGCTTTTTATTGTAGATGGAACATTAAAACAACATCATCAGTAGGAATGAATTTTTAAGACTTGAGTTGACAATCTTTTCTTATTTCCGTAGCCAGAAAAACATTTTTGGGATGAAGAAGAGCAAAGGAGTTGTGGGCAAACTTTATGGGTACCTGAAAATACAAATAGTTGTTTCACAAAAATAGATCGTAAGACAAAAGCATCGACGCAATCATATTTTTAAGCTGTAATTAGTTTCCTACTCTTTGAACTGGGTTACTTCTTCAAAGGTTTCGAAATTGATATAAATAAATTAATTCATAGTTTAAAATAGTTATCTCATTAACGGTAAAACAGAGATGATGTAGTTTGACTGATGTTACGCCACACTAAATAGATAAATGCTCATTAAAAGTAACAATATTGAGATGACTAAGGTATGAATATTTTATGTTTTATAACCGGCATGGAACAGCTAGCTGATCGACCTAATTTCGAGTTTACGACTATCAATGCTCCATTCCATAACCTTGTGATTTTGAACCGGCCCAGAATTCAAACTAGCCTTCATGGAGGACTTTTGATGGAACTAACCCGCATTTGTGTGATCAGAAATGTAAAGACTTCTGTAAAGCTTATAAACTAAACAGATAATTAAAAAAAAGTCGAAATTGCCGATTTTCAACCGGTGAGAACTTTGTTTTCCGAAGATTTCGGCGTCATATGAAATGATGCTTTTTTGCGAATAACATGCTATTTTCATAAGTGCTGTGAGTTTGAAACAGTTAATCATGATTGTTAAGACAAGTTCAGCCTATTTAAAGCTAGCGCTGTCTGTGCTTAATTCTGAAAAATGTGCAAAAAATCAATTTGGAAAAAATCCGCAGTTTTGTGGAAATGAAAAGTGCTTGTGATCTAATATTTTAATATTTAAAAACTTGTTGTATTATCTGGGCGCATATAAATTTGCAAAAACTAAGAATGAGGTAGAGATTTTAATAATTTTTATTTAGGTGGAAAGACGTCTCCAAATTCGCAATTTTTAAAAAACTATTCGTTCGTTCTAAAGCCCAGATAATTCTTCTCGGCAAGATCATACATACAGTTTAAAATCGTAGTTTTGTTTCAAGGTGTCAGGCACTTTAACTGTGCCAAGAACCGAAACACAATGTAAATTCATTATTTGCGATCACGTAAGAAGAATGAGTGAATAAAAGAGTACTCACTGGTGTCTTATCACATGGCTTAGTCTTAAAGCAGCTGATAATATATACGAGGCAGACTTTGGCTTCAAGCAGAGCGAATCTCATGCCGACACAATTTCTCGGACCATGTCCGAAGGGTAGATACACGTAGGCGTCTCTTTTAGCTATCTCTTTAGCTGAAAATCTGAAATATTAAGTATACAAAACATTATAGTTTGCATTATCTATTAAAATAATGTGTCATAAAGTGGCAGAGGATGCCTTAATTTCTTTCAAACTACAAATTTCAACAATTTCTTGCAACTACATTTGTAAAAACTAAACATATAGTGGCGGGGGGGGGGACAAATTTCAGATAAATCAAGCATTAACAACGAAGTTTAAAATGTTAAATTGCTTTTTAAAATATCAAATTACAATTATCAAACTGCAATGAGAGAAAAACATCAGCGTTTGAAGTTTCATATTTTTTTTTCGGTTTATATAAACATAACTTTTTCTATACTTAAAAAATTAAATCACTAATGTAGATTAATTTTTTAAGAAATTAATTTACATTAGTGATTTAAATTGAGCAGATAAGAGGAAAGAGAATTTGTTATCAATGTTTTCTCTCGTGGTATAGCGTTCTCTGAGAAGGCTATACCACGGGCGAAACTTTCATTGTAAATTCTCTTTCACATCACTAAGAAATTTTAAACTAAAAGTATAAAGAAAAGCAAGTTCAAGCACACCTAGTGTAAGCCATGAAGTTTTAAATATTAAAAAAAAATTTAAAAATTTATGAGACTATAAACTATAACTTAGGATTACGTAACTGGGAATTTTTCTTCACATAATTTGTTTGCATTTTGTTATTTTGAAATTTCTTTTTCAGCAATGGCAAGCAACGTAGTGTGGGTATGTCGATCCTGATTGTTTGTTGAAACGTAGCATTTGTTTACGCTTGCAACTTTCCTTCTATTTCAATTAAGCCAAGCCCGTCGAGTATCAATTCTCATACGTGACACATTCTATATTCTTACACAAAGATTATTACACAAGGATTTCAATTCGTTCACTATATACTTCTTACTTAACACAAAGACAGACATGAAGCCATGTAAAACATAAATAAACTAATTATGCATCAGAGTTGTGGCGTAACTACCACTACAAATATTAAATACCAAATCACTAGTATATAAGACATGTTAACTTGAATCCATCATGAGGTACCTTTTGATAGATGAAGGTTGGCATAGTCTATAAATAAATCCCTACATTGGTGACCCGGACGTGATATGAACTTGCCAATATTGATGGATGAGCCACATTAAGCAGTTGATTTGCTTAAAAAAACTGCTCAAAGAAAAGAAAAAAAAAGATTCGGTGAAGTAAATAAAGTCTCCCGGTAATAAACAATATAGAAGAAAAAAATGAGCGAAATGTTATAAACAAAAAAAAATGAAGGAAAAAAATGAGCGAAATACTACATACAAAAAAATGAGCGAAATGCTATAAGCAAAAAAATGAAGAAAAAATATAATGAGCAAAAATGATATAAATAACTAAACAGCATGAATCAACTAGTGGGTAATCGTTCATCGAATTCTATCTCAGATAAAATTCTGGAATAGGAGTAATATGGCGTAAATACCACTACAAATATTAAATACCAAATCACTAGTATATAAGACATGCTAACTTGAATCCATCTTGAGGTACCTTTTGATAGTTGAAGGTTGGCATCAGGGCCGTTTTATCCATTAGGCACTGTAGGCAACTGCCTAGGGGCCCTGTGCTACAGAGAAAAAAATTGACAATGTTTCTTAAACAGTAAAAATTTAATTCGAAATTTCAATGACGATTGTCTTGCTCTGTACATTACATCGACGCTATTTTAGTACATTTCTGAAAGCATTCCAAATTAGATATTAATATTATGGTAGTTAGTTCATACATAACGCAGTAATATAATCGCAAGCAATTTTATCGCGGTAATTTTAACGCCGACTAATCAGATGACTATACAGCAAGAGCAGCTTTTTTAACACAACACGCTTGAAAAACGCGCAAAATTCTTCATTGTGAATGCACACTTACTGTTCTGGTACCTACCATAGGTATGTATATTCTATGGCCAAGCTACCAAAGAGTATCTAAAAATAAGGTTGGCAGTACTAGTTCTTTCGTCGCATGACTGGGGAATTCACCGATCCGCTAAATACATACGTTGTATTGTGTCATAGACAACATTTTTGAAACATTTTTAATGTAATCGTTGAGTTTACACTTCAGGTTGTCTTGAACGATTTTGTAACAAAAAAAGTTAGAAGAGTTAATATTTAAGCTTATTGTATGATTATTTTTAAATGCATATATTAATTACTTATATTCTTTTCGTTTGATTCAATATTTTTATTGAATAATGTGATTGATAATATACCTATGTAGTAAAAAACAGCGTAATTATGAATAAAGTGTTGTGTTAGCGAAAAAATATATTTGGAAGTTCGAAGACGGTGGGGGGGGGCGAGACGAGCATTGCCTAGGGGCCGCGACATGCATAAGCCGGCCCTGGTTGACATAGTCTATAAATAAACCCCTACAAAGTTGCCAGGTACACAAAACAAAAATCTATCATGGTTACAATAAAATCCATAGACAAATAATAAATCTAAGTTAAGTAAAATATGTTTAAAGGTGTTAAGTACTTTCTATGAAAGCTGAAAGCTAACTTTTTTATTTCTTTTAAAACTACCGAGTTGCCATGGCAACGTTATTCTTCTTTTTGTGGAACAAAACTGATCGTCTTAAAATAATTGGGTATAATATGAAAAAAACACAACTACTTCGATTTAGTAGGAACAACATATGACGCAATGCTAAACGAATGGAATTTAGTTGTTGTTTATTTAGTTATTGTTATTAGTAGTTGTTGTTATTTGTTTTAGTTGTTGTTGTTTATTTATTTGTATTTAGTTTCAATAACTTTTCTTTATAATGCAATAAAATCTGGCGAGCAGCTATTTAAACGATCGAACACTTCGTTTGTTTATTTGTGGCTTGAAGTTAGGCTCGCAGAAAATGCCGTTCATGGGTTAAATTTAGTAGGAACAACGTAGGCTATATTATACCCAATTATGTAAATAAAAATGTTGTTATTTTTTACTAAAGTTGGAGTCATATTTATTATTTAGTGTAGAAGAAGAGAACGACAGAATATTTTACTTTCTGATAGAGTCTCGTAACAAAAGACGAAGATAAAGAAGAATTATATTTCAACAAGTTTGATGAGCAATACGGCGCTGTATTTAATCAACTTTTTTTTGCAGAAGATACAACTGGTAGCCTGGAAGTGGAGCTCGCTTATGTGAGGTAAATACTCATTTATTTATTATTTATTAGATTTATTTACTTAAATATGTAGTATATAAACGATATGAAGAAGTTAGAATTTGTTTTTAATTGTTTGTTTTCGTCTATTTAAAAAAAAATAAGCGAATAACTTGCATGGTCACTTGAATTGTACAGTTTTAACTATGTACCAAACGTAAGAATTTTCATTGAAAATTGCATTTATTAAGTATGTATTTAAAATATGACTTTTAAACAACATTTATTGATTTATTTAACAATTTTAAGTGTTTATGTGCAATAAAACTAATAAATAAAGGCAAGAAATTGGCTGACTAAGCATTCACCAAACTTATTTCTGAATCGCCAAGTTTTGTATTCACTTTTAAGTATTTCTTTTTGTTAAAAACAAATATTTACTGTTTTTTATTGCATTCCTTTTTATTTCATTAAGATCAAGTAATTACTTTCTTAATCTTGGCTCATTTAAGTTTATTTTTTTGTTATTTATGGTAATATATCGCCTGAAGTTCAAACGATTTGTATACATTTATCGTAAGAAATCTATTTAACCTGCGATTTTTCATGTATTTTTGGATTTGTCAATGTTTTTTTCCTTTAAAATTCTTGGGTTAAATTGCTGAAATAATTAGTTTCTGCGTTAGAAAATTTCAATTTTTTAATGTCATTTAATTTAAGTATGAAGTTAATAAAAAAAATTTATTATATGCTTGAACTCACTTTTTCTACACTTATCAATTTAAATTAGTATGGTGGTGAAAAAGAATTTGCAATGAAAATTTTCTCCGTTCTCAAAAGAGACAGGGGAAAAACCTTTCGAGGCAGATTTTTTTCACCTATATAACTAGTTTAAGAGTAGAAGTTTAGAAAAAAATAGGTATACTGGCAAACCAAGCGAAAACTATTAGGTTTCAAGTGCTGAAAATTTCTTTACAAACTATCAAAATACAAATAAATTATGGCAAAAATGCTTAGATTTACCTCGTGGGGAATTTATTCCACAATAATATGTTTACATTTCCATAATTTGTAAACATTTTTTTGAGCAATTTCATGGTTAATTCTAAATTTCCCTTATTCCACTTTTCTTGACATCAAATGTTATGTTACCAAGGAAGGTGATACATAATTTGTTATACAAAGTTTCGCCGCGGTATAGCTTTCTCTTAAAGGCAAAAGTAAGGAAGTTACTGCAATGAGATGAAAGAATTAATCCAGGGCCCACACTAAGGATTTCAAATTATTAGCCAGTAAGTTAGCCAAAAATCTTAAGTATTCGCCCATTTTAGAAAGCCTTCGCCAAATGCAAATAACAAATTTTTATGATTAATTTGTTTCCCATTAAAAACTGTTAAACTAAAGTTTGTTTCAGGCTTATATTATTTGGAACCAATTCTAATTGGCTAAGCGGCCACATCTACCGAAAATTACTTTAATCGAATAAAAAATGCTGATTTATTTAGAAATATTCATTTTGATGATCGATTTAAATATATTCTTATCTTCCCATTGAAAAAATCATTCGCCAATACTTTCGCTAAATTTACGATTTTATCACATTTGGTGAAGTAGCGAATGCTTAGAGTGGGACCTGTTAATCTCATACCCCTGATTGATTTTCAAGCGAAGACAAAAAAGATTTCGTCATTATTTAATGTCTTCGCTTTAAAAAGAACTACATTTTTTTTTTAAAAGTTATTATTATTTTTTTTTTTAAATATTTACTAAATGGTGTCGTTTCTTTGAGAAACCAACTAAAATCAAAGCTCAATTTCATTAAAACTAAAATTCATTTTAACAAAATTCTTATTAAACCTGTGTTCCTCTATGGCAGCAACTGCTGACCTTTAAATAAAACCGAGGAAAATTAACTACTCGCTAATACTCTAATATTTGAAAGAAAAATACTCAGAGCCATCTTCGTAACTGCTAAAGAAAACACAGTGTTATCCAGATTCAGAATAATTATGAATTACGAAGAAAACTTAAGCAACCAAACATAATTCCGGTTAATAAATCCTATAAAATAAGATGGCTGGGTCACATCTATAGAGGGGATAATGGTTACACAGTTGAGAGGCTGAACTTTTGGAAACTTTATTGGCAACCTAAGACCACTAGATGGATTGATTCTGTGAGATCTAACCTTGGAAATCAATAAACGTAGTGTCTGATCAAGCCAGGAGGAGACGACTAATTGGGAAAACCTATGCCCTCTACTAGACTGTCATGCTGATGGAAGAAAAATTACAATTTTAAAATATTTTTATAAAATTCTCTTAAACTATTATTTTTAATAAACAATTTTAATTATTTTAATCATTATTTTGAATTAATTTTCTTAAATTAAGTAATTATTTTTAATTTCTATTTTGATGTATTTTAGTTATTATCTCGAATTATTGTTTTTAAAAGTAATAATTATTATATTTTAATAACTATCTTAAAAATTTTAATCATTTTAAAAACCTTGGGAATCGAAAAAATGTAGTATCTGATCAAGCCAGAAAATTGGGAAAACTATGGCCTGTACTAGACTGTCATGCTGATGGAAGAAAATTTTCAAATATTTTTATAAAATTCTTTTAATCTATTATTTTTAATCATCAATTTCATGTACTATTTTAATCATTATTTTGAAATATTTTTCTTAAATTAAATCATTATTTTTAATTTCTATTTTGATATATTTTAGTTATTGTCTCGAATTATTGTTTTAAAAAAAATAATTTTCATTTTTTAATAACTATCTTAAAATTTTTAATCATTTTAAATAGAATTTACTAATGAGAAAAAATTTACTAAATAAAACAACACTGGCTGAAAAATTCACTAAATAAAGCAACAAAAGGAGGAAATGATATTAAAAACGATATAAAGAAATTAACAGAAAATATCTTTATAAAATAATTTAAAAAGTTTAGAAACTGCAAGTAAAATAAATTAAAGGTATTAAAATTGTTACCTATCTGGATCGAATTTCTCGGGATTTGGATAATATTTTGGATCCCGGTGGAGAACAAATATAGGAATGCCAACAATCATGTCTTTTTCCAAAATAATACCAGTGTCACCCAGTTTATATTCTGATGCAACCTTTCTTTCAGTTCTAGGGAAAGAAAAAAAAGCTATTTAATTTTCGTCTATAAGCTAATACAATACATGCTATACCAATCAATAATATCATCCAATTCACGTTGATTAGGGATCCGGTCTCCGGTGCGGGGTTCGATCCTCGACTCCGTTAAGACCCACCGAGTGCATACTATATATGCCCTCGTAAAATATGTTTAATCGAAAGTAATTTAGTCTGTCGTTAAGCAGTACCATGTGTAAATTCAAGGATGAGCTCTCGTTTTAAACAATAACAAAATTTTATTTTGGTACATTAGGCTTACATCTGCCTTCATCGAATTCTTAAATCAATCTGAGTTATATTTTCATTATAAGGTGCCATCCAGTGGCTCTGAATTACATTTTCATTATAAGATGCCATCTAGTGTCTGATAATTTTAGCAGATTCTACACCAAGGGCTCAGGAATCTGGAGAAAATTTCCTTTCCATTCAGATTTATGTTTAAATTGAGGAAACGGCCTCATGAATGAGTAGTGCAGCCATCTATCAGTGGGATCTGAGCTAAGGTTTACTTTCACCTTTGCGGTGCTCTCTTGCCAAACGAAAGGGTCACCTTTCTGACTTAAGTCACAAAAGGGCAATGGCTGAAGCTTGTCTTGAAAACAACAGGTTGGTTGCAGAAGAGGAAGTTGCCCAAATCGTATCACTTCTGATTTCTAAAAAATTATTGAGTAGAGAACGCTTTAGCGAATAAATTAGATATCTCTTATGGCGTGGAGATCCATGCAGAAAAATCATGTACTATTTTAACAAACATCACATATAAAATCACACTAAAACTCTGTTACCCATAACATCATGTTACATTAAGATTTTGTAAGATTATAATGCTGTCACTATACTTGTAACATTTCAAAAATTTAATATCGCAATGCTGCTAAAAAATCTTATTCTATTAAAAATCTTATGTTATTAAAAAATTATTTTGGATTATTCATAGTACACTTATTCACTTAATTATAAATGCTCAATACCTTTGAGGTAGATACGAATTAGGCAACTTGTAAGCGGTTTCTTTAATCATACCACTTTTAGATCTTGTGAAAACAATTTCTAGTTCATACTGCACAACCAAACAATAAAAATATTTTTAGAAGCTGAATAACTGCATTTAATTAGAAAGATATTTTAATTGTAATTGTCAGTGATTTGCAATTGATGAAAATTAAAATGCGAAAAGTGATAAGATTTAGGCTACTTTCTTATGTTTGTAACGTTTTTGTTTTCTGAAAAAATGACAAATATTCAAAGGGTACCGCAATTAAAGCAAAAATGGAATTAAAATAACCAATTTAATGTCTCGTGTGGATTGATAGGAAATTATTCTTTGCTTTACTGCTCCATTATTATGTTAAGGTTTTTTTTATGAATATGCATAAAACATTTTTTCTTTTTTATGCATCCGATTTCAGCAAAAAGACTTTTCAAGTAAAACTATATACATCTTTACAAAATGTTGAAATACTAAATACTTTTTCATGTAAAGAACACGCTTTGGAATTACAAAGAATTTGAAGGGTGAAATTAAGCCCACATAAATTTTTTATGTTTAAGGCCGACGGTAGGGTATAACCTGGTCACTAATGGGAATAATTGAATGGACGATTGGACCCCTTAGGAAAATATGCCATAGGTTTGCCATAAAAAATTTATAAAACTCCTATATAAATATTATATAATTCTTATTCCTATGGTGTTTTGCCAATGGTAAAATTTTGCCATAAACGTATGGCAAATGTTTTATATATTTTTTTTATTTAGTAAAATTTGTACCATATGCGTATGGTAATTTTTGTCATAGGTATAAGAGAAAAGTGTATGATAACATTTTACCATGGGTAAAACCACATTGGGATATCCTATAGTATTTTTTAATATATCAAATCTTGTCATAAAATAATAGTGTGCTGTAGCCTTTAAATAAATTTTTCCATAGGCAATAGCAACATTTCTTCACATCCGAATGGAAATTTATCATACAAATTTATGCACAGACAATAATAAACAAGAGTGATTGAATTACAGAAAACTTTCAGGGCTCATTGTTTTCCACATAAATTTTTCACGTTTAACGCTACACTAATGGGACTTCTTTTACCTATAACCTGCCTGAGAATAAATAAATGGAAAAAATTATAATAAATCAATTAATATTATCTTTTTTTTTTCAATCATTAAATTTTCCCAGTATTATCTGAGCTATCTTAGCACTAAATAATTTAACAAGGATATAAAAAATATCGAATTATAGAGCAAATATGGAGCAATTTTTTTAAAAAAAAAACTTAAATAAAAACTACACAAAACTAAAAATCTAATCATCTGCTGTACTAATCGTCTACTAAGAGAGCTACAAGCCTAGCATACGACAAGAAGAACGAATTTACTTACCTCACTGCTGGAGGATAGAGTCTTAAAGTCTCTGAAATGATGTTATCCAAATATTTCATGTTGTGTAAAGCTTCGTATGTCAATTCACCCTATATGTAAATAAAATATGCAGGTTTAAAGAATTAATATCATTTAAATAAAATAGCAGGTTTAAAAACCGCTATGTTTTTAATTGTATTAGGTTTTAAAATAATTTTAAACCACCACGAAAGAATGACTTAGACTACTATGTCTTGTACATTAAAGAAAATGCATTTGTCATTAAAAAGAAAAAGAATACGTTAATATATAGCATCAGGTAAAGAAAAAAAAATGAATTTTAGTTCTGCTTTTTTTTTCTTTTTTTTTTTTTTTGTCCAAAATATTTTTCGACTTTTTTGAACGTAAAAAATTTAACTTAACTTGATTTTATACCAAAAAAAAACTTTCATTAATTACCGGATAGCCTGATGTACAAGTCTACTTTACAAATCCCCAAAATTACAAATCAGAAAAATTTCGGACATTCGTTGATCCTGAAATATCGCTACATATAATAAACAATGAGATATATATGAATAACTCTGTATCAATTTATCCCTTTCAAAAACTATTTTTAATGTGTATCTTATCATATTTTCTTTACATGTGAAGGTCTTTTTTTAGAAAAAATATTTGAAATTCTGTTCAGAAAAAAATTAATCCGAAAGTTAAGTTTTTCAAAAAATATTAAACAATAAAAACTTTAAAAAAAAATACTATAAAGCTACATATCGACTACTATACAATAATATACGATCGACTACTATACGATCAAATACTATAAAGCTACATATTTAAAGATTCTAGAACATTATATTGTGTGTCAGATTCAATAATATTAGCAGTATCGTCATACGGAACCAATCTCTACAATGGATTTTAGTTCATTCACATGTGCTGAGTCCCACAAAGAAAAACATCTTCACCTCATCCAAAGAATTCGAAATTCCCCAGTTTTTTAAACGATTTTATTTAGTTATTTGAATGAACATTTTGCCACGCCATCATTTGACACATGACATCGACATTTAATTTTATAGCCAGCGTTGAGTAGCCAATCCAATTTTAAGTTTGCGACTATCAATGTTCTACTTTGAATCCAACTAAGTAAACAAAGGAGCTCCTGGGTCAAGCATTGGGACAAATAAGCCATCATGGAGGACTTCTAGAGGGACTAACCCGTATTTGCGTTACATGGGGAGGAAAACCATAAAAACCTACTAAGGTTAGTTCGATGACAAAGGGATTCTAACCAGTAATCCATCTAACATTGAGTCGTAAACTCAGAATTGAGTCTGATATTCAATGCCTTTTATAAAATAAAATGAAATAACAATCAGCGGCTTTGAGGAGAACTCCTCCAGACTGAAAGTCTGGGGCTGTCTGCTGCTACGGTAACAAGCGAGAACACATTTCTAATGGGGGTGAAATGGAGGAAAGAAGGTGTCGATTGGTTTACTTACGACGACCTACGCTAAGATTAAGACAAAACTATTCACCCCACACTCCTATTCGAGGTGACCTTTCCTCGTAACCATAGAACTCGCCACGAAGCGAGACGGGGGTCTGAAGGAGTTCTCCTGAAAGCCGGTACTTGAAGTTGAGTCAAATTTAGATTTTTTTTAAATTGGAACAGCAAATTCCCTCTATAAATTCTGCAACCGGTATTATGCTTAGATTAGATACAAAAATTAACCCTCTGGTGGTTGCTAAAAAAGTTAATCTACATTGATCTCTGCAGAGCGAAATCTATTTTCTTATGTTATTACACAAAAAAAGGCGGATACGGGAAAAAAAGTTCATCCATAATTATTTATACTATTACCAGAGGTGTTAAAATACGTTCTTACATTCGTCTCCTTTAAGCATTGTGTAATTTCTTGATAAGCTTTCTCTTGAATGTCCCCATTCAGAGCCAGGCAGTACATGACGTAAGTTAATAATGTTGCTGTGGTTTCATAGCCAGCCAAAAAGAAAATGACACACTGGGCCACCAACTCATCCATCGAGAGGTCTGAAATAAGAATAAAAGTGAATATCTTGAATAAATTGAAAGATCATCTATAGTGAAACAGCAAATGGTTGGAGATCTTTAATGAATTGAAGATTTTTTTCCATCCCAAAATTTGAAGTACAATTAAGGAAAAATAATTGAAGATCTTGAATGAATTGAAGATCATCTATTATAAAAATTAAAATGCAATAAAAGCAAAACCTCATTGAAGATCTTCAATTACAAAATTTTAAATAGAATTAAGCAAAAATAACTGAAGATATTGGGTAAACTGAAGATCATCTTTCGTGAATTGTAATACAATCAAAATTAAGGAACATAAAATCTTGATGAAGTAATATTATTTTTTAAAGTATTTCCGAATAAAAAAACTAATGAAAGAAGTCAATTAAGGACTTTAAATAAAGATTTTATCGAAGAGTTGGCCGAAGCTATTATAGGAACCAGCTGAGCAAACTGTTCGTTAAAATCATTATTTATTTATTTATTGTTTGATTTATTTATTGATATTACTTCATATTCATGATTTCTTCTTGATACTCATATAATTTAAATCTGCATTTTTTACGTAAGGAAATTGCAGATACGGTATAAATCGATTATTCTATCTTAAAAGCTTATTAGCTCTTCAACATAGAGCATTTTAAATTCCCATCTTATTAAAAAGAAGGAAAAAAAGCACCAATTATTTATAAAAATTGTCTCACTCGCGATCCAAACAAAGAATGATGAAAATGACTCTTACTTTTATTTTCCGATGTATTAAAAATGGTTTGGTTGACGAAATCTTGTCCATACTTTGCAGCAATTTCATCATCATCTACATCATCTTTTTTCTCACTCTTATTAGTCTCTTCAGCCGTGTCCATCAATAGTTGAAGAAAATCATTTCTGGTCTACATATATGGAGATGATAAAAATAACATAGAGTGATGTTTCAAGGCAACAATTTGATAAATTGTAAACGACAAAAAAAAACTGATTGTACTGAAATGATTAATATAGTGTGCGATTTCCCGAATTGCTATGACTTTCGCCCACTTATTCTGCATGGATGCGATGAGACTTTGGGGAATACTGCTCCATTCTTGACAAAGTGCGATCTCCAAGTCTTGGTCTTGCAGCAACAAGAGGCCTTGCAGCAACACGTTGTCCGAGTACATCCCACGCAAGCTGGATCAGCATCAAGAAAGTTCTCCACAAGACAGGCTGTATGACGTCTGACATTATCCTTTATTTAACGAAAGTAATCACCGATGGCTGCAGCATAAGATACGACATGCGGTCTCAGGATCTCGTCTGCATTCCTTTGAGCCGTCAAATTGCATTTCTGAATGAAATGTAGGTCTGTACGTCCAACTATGCTGATTCCAGCTCATGCAAACAAACCACCTTGTCTGTAATGTGATCCTTCCTGAATGAATATATTTTAATTTATAACCGTCTTTGAACAGCCAATTCAATTTTTGGGTTTACTACTACTAATGTTCAACAACGTATGCTTCTAATTTTGAACCCAATCCTGAAGACAACTGAATTCCTGGATCAAGCATTGGGGAAAACTTGCCTTCCGGGAGGACGTTTTGATGGAACTAACCCGCATTTGCGTTGCATGGAGAGGAAGACCACGAGAACCTCCCAAGGTTACTCTGACGGCAAGGAAACTCTAACCCATGACGTCTACCATTAAGGATATTTCGCATCAGCACCGTAGTTGGTGCAAACCGGATGCGTAATTTTATCGATCAGTCACCGCTGGGATTAAACCCGGTTCACCTAATTATCTTCGGGAGGCACAGTTTCTGACAGTCAAAGAAATGCATACTATTGGCTGACCATCCTCATGCAGCCTATTTCGATTTGTTTGGATTGAAACCCTTTCTGTCGTTGCTAAAAGAAACTGTCTTTGAATCAGCGTGGTATTGGGTGTTCTGTGTCGACGAGCTATTAACTGGAGACATCGGTCATTATTTGCTGTGGTAGGACGTGGACGACCTAGCCCTGGACAATGTTAAACATGCCCTTTGCCTCAGATTCGATCTCAGTTTTCATTGACACCACTTCTTGCAACTTCGACTTCGTCCGCTACATTTCTTTGTGTTCATCCGGATTACAGGCTCAGGACAATGCGTCTAGCCATGAATTCGGGTAGATCACGTTATCGTGTCATTTATAAGTAAATTTCTCTCAAAACAAAAGTCGAAAGGTCTTATTTTACTACACAGGGAACAAAAGACAGCAGCTTTTGCAAAATCAAGATTTCTGCACTTAAATCCTTTTTCTTGTTTTTGGTTTTTGGTCCTTTTTCTGTTTACGTTTAATTTTCTTTTGTTCTTTTCTGTTATACTTAAGATTATGGATATTTTGCTTCGGCTTGATTATCCGAAAGAATCTTTGCATAATTTTGATAAATCCACGTGTTCCTCTAATTTTTGAGCAGCGTATTTATGAATTTTAAAGTGTATTCAATTCTAATTTCATCCATGGTGTGTTCACAACCCTGAAGAAATTCCCAACACCTCTTAAATAACCAAAACCTTGCTAGTGAGCCCTTAAAGTCTTCACCACCCACTGGAGAGAGCGATAGCGCTCGCTTCGGGAACCTATGCTCTAGCTAGTCTGAAAGTGGACAAAATTTCGATTGTAAGATTCTATTTGCGCAGACTCGAAAGTGAGTTACATAATAAAGTGAGTACGTAAATAAGCGGAAAAAATAAGAGAAATATAAACAATAAAATGAGCCTACTTGTTTTGTCCTTTTTCTTTCAGCTATAATCTGCGCAGTCACTTCACTGAAAAAGTTTGTGGAGGCTGGGTTGGTAACTGCTATCTTAAAGAAATTCACTAATTTGGGTGAGAGCACTAAAATAAATAAAAACACTTTATCAAACAACATCTTAACACTTTATCATACAGCATATTAACATTCATATCAACACTTTACAGAATAAGTCAAAACAAATCATAGGTTCTTTTATCATTCACGTTTTCTGTGGAAACAAAATGCGCCGAAAGAACAGCGCCACTTCAATGAGTGACTGTAATGTAAGAGTGCAATGTAAGGAGACAATGTAAGAGTGCAGTAGGTCGCTGATCTACTGCACTCTTACATTGGCCACCACGATAACCAATTATCAACCGATACGATTTTCTTTCGGTGAAGATTCGTAAAAGATCACGTGTATGTGTCTCCAGGTCCAACTGATTTGATAGTTCGTATCACAGTTGCTATCCAGAATAATTGATAGCAGCTAGACACCTGATGTATGCCACATAAGGGTCACGAGTTCGTGCCTGGAAGCCCTCAAAATAACCACAGTAGGGTACACGTTAAATTTGTCGCAGATGAAAATCCTATTGTTGGCTGTGGTGGGAAATTTAAGAGAAGGTGGTAACCAGGTAAGACGTTGTCCGCGTCCTCTGACCGGGGTCTTAATGACGTGGCATTCTTGCCTGTTAAAAGATCAAGCCCTAAAAATGGGGCTAGGTACTCAGCAGTGGTTGGGTGGTGCGCATGCCGTATAAGAAAAGAAGCGCGTATCGAATATTTGACAGGAATACATTCAAAACTTGCTTTTGCAAGAGTAAGCATTTTATGCGTAAAGCATTTACGAAATTGATACATTCATTTTGACTCAACCTGTCCAGTACAGTGCACAAAATAAAAAAACAAACCACCATCAATAACTTTTGATCTAATGATCGGATCTTCACGTTCTAGAACTCAATCTTAATGATTCAAAGAGACAATCTCAAATATGCTAATTAGTTATGGAGACGATGTTTTAAATTACGAAATCAGACTCAAAAACGTGCTTTTTCTGAAAACTTGCTTTTTTTCTCGATGGATTCGGATTTCCGATGCCCGAAACATAGGGGAAAGCCGTTATTTGGTAAATATGAGCCCAATAGTTTAGCCAGGAAAGCGGTCCAAAGTTTGAATCCCTTAACGTTAATTTTACTAATAATGCATATTTTGCCATATCTCGATAGCTTTTTTAAGCGAATTGAAAAATTATTGTACACAATTATAAAATTCATTTATCCAAAGATAATTCCATGCATAAAATAACTTTTAATAAATATTTATCATATTTAATAATAGTCGAAAAAATTTTGATTTATAAAGTATACAATTGTTTACATCAATTTAATACAATATTTTAATTAACATAATTTTACGCTACAAAATACAAACTTTTCGTGAAATCGGTCGAATGAGTCGTCCTGAGAAGTTTAATTTGAAAGAAGTGGTATTTTGAAAATTGAATTTCTCAAGTGTATGCAAATACAATTCGACAGATTTTGTTTATATTTTGTTGTTTGCCATGCAAAATTAAATTGCTTAAAATGATGTAAAAAACTGTATACCTTACAATTCAAAATTTTTTTCGACTAATATTAAATAAAATATAAAAAAATAATAAACATTTACTAAAATTTCTCTTTTGCATGGAATTATCCTTGGATAAATGAATTTTATAATTGTGTGCAAATATTTGTCATTTCACTTAAAAAGTTATCGAGATATAGCAAAAAACGCAAAAAGTAAAATTAATATTATGGGAACCAAACTTTGGACCGCACTCCTGGCCAAACTATTCGAACCATATTTCCCAGATTGTGGCTGCCCCCTTTGTTTCGAGGGGTCAGGAATCAAATCCGTCAAGGAAAAAAAAGTATGCTTTATCAGAGAAAGTAAGTTTTTGTGTCGGATTGGGTAACTTAAAATATCGTCTGCACTAATTAATAACCATATTTAGGGTCACCCCCTTGAACCATTAATATTGAGTCTGAAGATCCGATCATTAGATCAAAAGTTATTGAGGGTGGTCCGTTTTTAATTCTGCGCACTGTACATTCGGTTAAAAAATCATTGTAAATGAATACTTACGAAAAAGAAGCATTCTCCAACTGATCTTAGTACCAAAACCTTCTCTTGCATATCGAACAAATGTATTTTCTGGATCGTTGTGAGAATCTAATTTGGTCGAAAAGGCAGAACTAGCAATCACGTCCATAGTGAACGCTCCAAACAATCTATGAAATATCACGTCAACGTATAAAAGTGAACTGATTTAAAACTTATAACTTATTTAGCTGAATTAAATAAAAATTAACTTACTAAAACATTTTTCAAAGGTGTGATAAAAATAGATATGAAATAGATATTAAAATAAAATATAGAGGAAATCGATTATCTAAAGCAGTTGTTCTCAAATTGTTGTTCAGTGGAAGGGTTACAGTGGATCTGAGAGTTCGAATTTTTTTCACCATTTATTATTATTGAAACATGTACAGTACAGAACCCGTTATCCGGAAATCAGAAAACCGGAAAACCAAAAAACCGGAACGAAATTCGATAAATATTCCCGTTATTTTTGAAGAAAAAAAATTTTTTTCCTCATAAGATTTTGGGATTTTTCTTTCTTTTTTGAAAGATGTTTACCTTACCATCATTTTGGAAATAATCATTAGTATATTACTTCATCGTTTTTTCTTCTTTTTAAGATTATTTCCAAATATTTTTTTTTTCAGTTGAGTTTGACAATGAAAAAAACGGCTTTTTTTTTGCGATTCAGAAAACCGGAAAAATCAGTTATCCGGAATAGCGATGGTCCCGATCGTTCCGGATAATCGGTTCCCTACTGTATTTAAATTTATAGCTAATCCATTATTCACTTAATATTTCCGTTATTTTTATGACATCATTTAATTGAAATGCTTATGAAGAAAGAAATTTCAAGAAATAAGTCCCGCGATAAGGATTTGAAATTATTAGCCAGTAAATTAGCCAATAATCAAAAGTATTCGCTAATTTTCAAAAAACTTGGCCAAATGCAAATCATAAGAATTTTTAATGATAAATTCTTTCCCCATAGAAAACTATTTATATAGTTTGTTTCAGGCTTATATTATTTGGACCCAATTCTAATTGGTTATGCGGCGCACCTATCGAAAATTACTGGAATAGAATAAAAATTACTGATTTGTCTAGAAAAATTCATTTTGACGTAATTTTGAGGATCGAGTTATACATATAATTTTCTTTTCAATGGAAATAATCAGTCACAAAAACGCAATTTTTTTCGCCAAATTTACGATTTTATTGCATTTGGCGCAGGGCTAAAGAGAATAGAAGGGCTAGTTCACTTCGCTCTTAGAGCTGAAGCTACAATTTCCCTCCTCATGACGTCACTGTGTCCACAGATCTCAGAAGATCGCACGCACAGATATGATAACTTTGCATCTTTCTCTTTGTAAAAATAAGTTAGACATTTTCTGATTATGAGCTTTCAAACTTTACGTAATTAACACATTATTTCCGTTCATAAACATAGTTCAAAAAAACTTTCTTGGTTATTATATTAAAAAAAATACCATTTTAAACTTATAAAAATGTTTTACTAGTTGGCGAAAATGACACTATAAATACTTTATTTTAAAAAGTTCAGTTTTAACTTTAATTATTAAGAAAAATGAAAGCATATATCGACACTTTTTTTATCTACATATTCTTCTATAACTATAAGTTGAGTTAAATTTAGAATCCCTGATTTTAAAATATATCGTTAATAGCAATTTGTTCATACTTAATCATTAGGAAACATCAACCTTAAACGCTAATTACTGAAACAAAATAATAATTTAGGTTCATAATGACATTAGAAATTTTACGATTGTTTATAGATATTTAAATTTACAACGATATAATTTATAGATATTTAAATTGAAGAGAATATAATTTTTAAAAAAAATCATAAATATTTAGAATAAGTACATTAAAAAATATGTTATGAAATTAGGAGAATTTCAATTATATACTATATATTTTATTTATACTTTTCATTTACATTTTAATTTTCTTTGACTTTATCCATTTTTTAATTCTTTTCACCTGCCTTTCTTTTTGAAGTAACGAGGCGGTTTCTATTTAGATAATGAATTTTTATAAAAGTTATTCACGACGGAATAAACGTATTGCTATTTTATATTAACTGTGTCATTTCGGAATCCATTCTTTACATAGTTGTTCATTTACCTTAGGGAACACGCTGAAAATTATATTTTTTCCTTTTGTTTTTGAATCAGAATTTTTGCAAGTTGCAATCGCGCAAACTGGCATTTCGATAATAGTTTTAATTTCTTGTAAATTCACTGCAAAAACTGAGGAAAGTCATTATAGAAAATAACAAATGTCTTAGAATATCTCGCAAAAAGAAATGCTCCAATATTAGTTAGAGCTAGTAAGGCCGAACGCTCCGTTCTTGAAGTAAAAGTGCGAGTTTTGCGCCAAAGTGACGTCACTAGAGAAAATCGGAGGATTGGCGCGGCGCGAGTTACTTCAAAGGAGTGAACCAGCCCCTCTATTCTCTTTAGCCCTGATTTGGTGAGGTGGCTAATGCTCAGCTCCGGTCCTGAAAATAATAATTTTTCTAATAACAATTTAATGAATAAATTATGAAAAGTATACATGCATTTATGGAAAATTTCATTATTATTTCGCATCGAATAAAAATAACCAAATTCAACTGTGAATAATTAGGTTTCTCTTTTAACCAATCTCAAGGCTTATTCTTTTTTATTTTATTTTAATGGAAACCATATTTCAGCTCATTCATTATAAGTTTATGCATTCACTTATAAAATTAAGAACTAAACAATAGATGCAACTGCCTGACATAAAATCCAATTTTAATACTAATATTGATAAAACGATATGAGGAAAAAATCCCCTTCTTTATTTAATTCATTAAATATTTTCAAAATAGTTCATGAAATTGAGGTTATTACATATTTTCAAAATAATTAATAGTCTTTCGTTAACTAATACGTTCACGATTACGAATGATTTTTATTCATTAAAGTCTCGGGCTAGCAGTCCTGCCAAAAGAAGGTTGATCATTTAGGGTTAAGAAGTCGAAAGAAAATTGAGAGCCACTGATATAGAATCTAAATAAACAAATAAACTAAAAATTAAGAAAGTAGAAACTGCGTGAGCAGTTTCTGAGTTTCTGAAATGAAAAGAAAGAAAAACATGGTGTCCTGTGTAACGAGCCCTCATCCCCAGATGTCATCCCCCTCATCCCAGAAAACTACACCCAGATGGCGCCACTGGCGCATCAGAAGTATTAATTTTTTATTTCTTCAAAAACTTAAAAACAGTAGAAGTAGATGTAATGTTACTAGAGACGCGCCATGCAGCGCTAATACCTAACTTAATGTTTTCATCACTTTATAATCATCATTTACCATTTCATGTAAATTCATCTTCATCTATTTGTAATTAAAACCAATAAAGGTTTAGGAATCATCGAATTGGCGGTCTAAAGGTAAGTGGAACATTTTCCACTATTCATATTGAAAACAGGAATTCATTTAGATTGAACATTTTCTGGCGCCCGAACAGGGACCGTCATTAAGAGATTTCTTGTTTATTTTCGATTAGAAATTTAGTTTCATAGAATAGTGACTTTAAGTGTATAAATAGTTCGCTTATAAATTAAGATGGAGAAATCCAAACAAAAGCGTACTACGATAAGGTCATTAACAACTAAGTTATTAACCAAAATCGAAAACATTTATCAAGACGATAAGGTTACAATAGATGAATTGGATGAGTTAATGTCTGAATTAATATTAAAACAAGAACAATTGAAAGAAATTGATCTCGAAATTCAGCAGGGTATTACGGATGTAAATGAAATCGATGCAGAAATTATAAAGTGTGATGAATATTTGACAAATATTGTACGAAGTAAAAGCAGATTAAACAGAAAAATAGAAAAACTGTCGACTTCGGTAGTGTCATCTGAGTTAAATTCGAACATTTCTGAACCGAAGATAAACACTAATATAAGAATAAATGAAACTTCTTCTGTGAAACTGCCTCTTTTAACTATAGAGAAATTTTCTGGCGATCCTGCAGACTGGCAAAGATTTTACGATCAGTTCGAATCTGCCATAGATAAAAACACTGGTTTGTCGAATGTTGAAAAGTTTAATTACTTGAAAACATATTTAGTGGGATCGGCTTCAGATGCGATTAAAGGATTCAGTTTAACAAATAATAATTATGTATCAGCAATTGAAACATTAAAAGAACGCTTTGGCAAGAAAACGTTGATAATTAACTCTCATTTGAATAAATTATTGAGTTTAACCCCAGTAGAAAAATCAACAGATATTTTTTCATTAAGAAAACTTTTTGATTCTTGTCAAACTGAAATAAGGAATTTAGAATCTTTGGGAATTAACCAGGAAAATTACGGGGCTTTACTCTGTCCTATACTTATTAAATTACTTCCCTCAGATATAGTGTTAGAAATAACCAAAAAATATAGCAATGATGATGAGTGGAAAGTATCAGAGATCCTCGATATTTTAAAAACAGAAGTAATTAGCCGAGAAAAAGCCACGGCCTTGAGTTCGTCTATAACACGAGTTTCAGAATGTTCCCCCTTTCCCTCCTCAAAGCGTAGCAGTGGAGGCGAGAATTCGAATAAACAAAATAAGATTCGCATATCAACGGCGTCAGGTTTATTGAATGAATCGAGTAATAAGAAAAATAAATGTATTTCTTGCGGTAACGATAGACATAATTTATGGGATTGTGATGAATTTAAAATGAAAGAAATGAATGAGAAAAGGGATATTTTAAAGAGAAGCAGTTGTTGCTTTATTTGTTTTCGCTTTGGCCATACGGCTAAAAAATGCAGGAGTTTTGTAAAATGCGATATTTGTTTTAGACGTCATTGTACATTTATGTGTCCGGAAAAGAAAACAGATAGTAAAGTGGAAAGTACGGTTTTATCGAATGAAACTTGTAATCCGGAAGTATTAATGCAAACGTTAACAATTCGCTTAATAAACGGAAAAAAAGAAATAGTTATACGCGGATTGATAGACACGGGGTCCCAAAAGTCGTATCTTTTAAAAGAAACAATAAATAAAATAGGTTACAAACCAATAGGGCAAGAAAACTTAAATCATAGTCTTTTCGGTGGATTACAAAGAACTAATCAGCATAATAAATACAGAATTTTTTTGAGTGATTTAAATCGGGATTATTTTTGTAACTTTGAAGTTTATGATCAGGAAAAAATTTGTACAGAAATTCCTAAAATAAGAGACGGCTCGTGGATAAAAGAAGCGAATAAGTTAGGAATTAAATTTTGCGATTATAAAAACATGGAAGGGTCGAATTCAGAAACTAAAGAAATTGATTTACTTATCGGAGCCGACGTTTGCGGTAAACTTTTCACAGGTATTATTAAATCAGTTTCAGAAAATTTAATTGCATTCGAAACGCGATTAGGTTGGACACTTATGGGTAAAACTCGTGATCCTGAAAACAGTAATAGAACCAACACAGTTTTGTCCCTTCATGTGGCTCAGGCTAAAATTTCGGATCTCTGGAAACTAGATACGTTAGGGATATTAGACCCAGGTGAAAAAGAATCAAGAGAAGAAATTGCAAAAGCTACCGAAGACCATTTTAATCGCAACATAAAGGTACTTGAAAATGGGAGATATGAAGTGAGCCTTCCATGGATCTTAAATCACCCTACTTTGCCTGATTATAGACGTGTTGCTGAAAGAAGATTGAAGAACTGCGTTGAGTCCCTAAAGAAATCAGAAATATTAGAAGATTATGAAGCGGTGTTTAAAGAATGGCTACGAGAGGGAATTATCGAAGAGGTTAGCCCAGACGATACAGCCACCAATGAACATTTTTTGCCACACCGAGCTGTGATAAAAGAAAATTCTACTACCAAGATCAGACCCGTTTTTGATGGTTCGACCAAAATGAAAAATTTCCCCTCTATTAATAATTGTCTTGAAAAAGGACCTAATCTTGTGGAGCTCATTCCTTCAGTGATCAACAGATTTAGATTAAATAAGATTGGAGTCATTGCAGATATTCGAAAAGCTTTCTTGCAGATCCAACTGAGTGAAGCTGATAGACCTTTCCTAAGATTTCTATGGTGTGAAAATGGAGACCTTTCGAAGATCAAAATTTACCAACATAGAAGAGTGGTGTTTGGCTTGACTTGCAGCCCATATTTGTTGGGAGCCACCCTACGGTACCATTTGAAGAAAGCGCCAGAATCAATGCTGGAAACTGCAGTTAAATTAGAAGAATCATTTTATGTAGATAATTGCTTAACCAGTGTTGAAGATAGAGAACATTTGCACAAATTTATTACTGAATCACAGTATATATTGAAGAGAGCTCAATTCGATCTAAGAGGGTGGGAGCATAGCATCCTAAATTCACAAGAAGTAGCCATCCCTAATGAAGAAAGAAAAGTGCCAGTTTTGGGACTGATTTGGAAATTAAGTAATGATTCATTGACTTTGGACTTAAAGGAAACATCGCAGGCATCTGAGACTTTAACCAAAAGGAAAATCTTGTCTGAAGTTCACAAAGTATTCGACCCCATTGGTTACACGTGTCCAGTAACATTAAGACCGAAGATCATGCTTCAGGAGTGCTGGAAGCTAAAATGCACTTGGGATGCAGAATTACCATCTTCTATTAGAAAAACGTTTGAAAAATGGCAAAAACAACTAAGTCAATTGAAAGATATAACCATTCCGAGGTGTCTCTTGGACAAGCCTGAAGGTTCGAGAAATTTAAGTTTACATATTTTTTGTGATGCGAGCAAGGTAGCTTATGCTACATGCATATTCCTGAGAAGCCAAAACGAAGACTCGACATCATGTCAGCTCATTCAAGCTCGATCTCGAGTAGCTCCTCTAAAACCCGTCACAATACCCAGACTTGAACTTTTATCCTGTACAATTGGAGCTAGACTGGCACATGGAGTTAAATCAGACTTAAGACTTGAAAATATTCCAACATTTTTCTGGTCAGATTCAGTAAATGCCCTCTTTTGGATAAAAAGGAATGAAAATTGGGCCCCTTTTGTTTACAACAGAGTCCAAGAAATCAGATCTCTCAGTTTGCCAGAAGAATGGAATTATGTTCCCGGAACTCTTAATCCAGCTGATCTTCCCTCGCGAGGATGTTCTGCAGAGCATCTTAAGCAATCTAAATGGTGGGAGGGCCCTATGTGGCTGAAAGATCCACCACAACTCTGGCCAAAAGATATTATCGATCCAGATTTGGACATTATCAACGCTGAAAGAAGAAAAACGGTAGTGACTTCAACAAATTTATTCAAAGGACAAATTCCGTTATATGATACTTTAACATCATATCGAAAAATGATAAGAGTAACTGCTTGGATTTACAGATTTTATCGAAACATCAAGAGTGCTGCGGATGAACGAAATCTCGAAAAACAGCTGACTATTGAAGAAATGAAAGATGCTGAAATGGTCATTTTAAAGTACGTGCAGAACAGATGCCTAGCAGAAGAAACCAACCCTTGCTATACTTCATTACAAACTATAACGGATGATGAAGGCCTTATACGAGTTAGAACAAGAATAGCCATGAAGAAGGATTTGAGAACATTCAAGTATCCTATTGTTCTGCCATCTGACCATAATGTCATTCACTGCCTTATACTTGATAAACACAAAGAACTAAAACATGCCGGAACTCAAATTGTAATGTCAGTTCTAAGAGAACAATATTGGATCCTCAGATGCAGAAAAACTGTTCAACGAGTGATTAAAAAATGTGTCATTTGCAAAAGGTTCAGCGCTCGTCCTACAGAAGTCCTAAGTGGTCCTCTACCTGAAGATCGTGTACGAGAAGCATTGATTTTCGAGGTCATTGGAGTGGATTTGTGCGGACCACTCTTTTTGAAGGATGGAAGCAAGAGTTGGATCGTGCTGTTCACCTGTGCGGTTTTCCGAGCCATTCATGTTGAGTTAGTAACTTCACTTTCCATGGATAGCTTTCTGTTGGCATTTAGAAGGTTCATAGCACGACGAGGAAGACCCGCTACGGTTTTCTCTGACAACGGCACAAATCTGACTCGAGCGGCTGCAGATCTGAAATCAGTAGACTTCGAAAAACTAAAAGAGTTTGCTACTTCGAAAAAGATTCACTGGAAGTTCAATCCTCCCTCTGCACCCTGGTGGGGTGGATTTTTTGAAAGAATGATTGGAATGCTAAAATCAATTTTACGGAAAGTCCTTGGAAGAGCAAACCTTCTCTATGAAGAGCTATACACAGTCATTTGTGATGTTGAAAGCATCATAAATTCCAGACCACTTACGTACATCTCAGAAGATCTAGAGGACATGATACCATTAACACCTGCCATGTTTTTGCACGAACTTAAAGAATCTGGAGTACCAGATATTGATCTAATTGATGCCACCAGGATGAAAAAACGATTTGCCTATCGTCAAAAAATTCGAGAGGACTTAAGAAAACGCTTCCGAATTGAATATTTAGGACAACTTAAGGATTTTGCCCGTAAAAAGAAAGACTCTCAAGTTAAAGAAGGAGAAATCGTTCTCGTAGGAGACGATAACAACAAACGCATCAATTGGCTTTTGGGCAAAATAGAAACTCTTTACCCCGGCAAAGATGGAAAAATAAGAGTGGTGCGCGTAAAAACTCGGCATGGGTCATACTTACGACCATGTCGAAAACTTTATAGACTTGAAGTGACTAATTGAGTTTCGTCATGACATTCGTCGTCCAAAACTCAAGGTGGGAGGATGTAACGAGCCCTCATCCCCAGATGTCATCCCCCTCATCCCAGAAAACTACACCCAGATGGCGCCACTGGCGCATCAGAAGTATTAATTTTTTATTTCTTCAAAAACTTAAAAACAGTAGAAGTAGATGTAATGTTACTAGAGACGCGCCATGCAGCGCTAATACCTAACTTAATGTTTTCATCACTTTATAATCATCATTTACCATTTCATGTAAATTCATCTTCATCTATTTGTAATTAAAACCAATAAAGATTTAGGAATCATCGAATTGGCGGTCTAAAGGTAAGTGGAACATTTTCCACTATTCATATTGAAAACAGGAATTCATTTAGATTGAACATCCTGGATCCCGATTAGAATTTAATAAATTATTTGCGATGCATGCGATTACACTTAACTCCTCCAAAAATTAAAATTTAGGGAAATAATTTTCACACGTTCTATTAACAATTATAATTCTTCAATTGTTTTCTTTTAAATCGTTAACTTAACAATAAAATATTTAATTTTTGTGAAAAAGGTGAGAATAACAAAAAAATAGAATGAACAGTTTCTGTCATTTCAAAGTAGTAAAAAAAAAAAAACTTCTAAAACACGCAATAAAAATTCAATCGTTTGCAACTCTCCTTCTTCTTTGAACAAAAAATCATCAAATCTATAAACTTTGGATTTTTTTCAAGCTTAAATTAAATTAAATTGAGTGATAATTGTAAGGGCACACATACCAGGATCGGCTATACTGTGTCACAAGTATGGCATAATATGATTTGAAAATCAGAGCTTTTAAACTAAGTATGGATCAAAAACAAATAAATAAGATATACTAACTAATTGGATTTTATCTGTATCTTAAAATTCTCTTTACATTTGAATTAATTTCTCTCAATTTTTTTCTTCTATTCACCAGCAGTTTGAATGATTAATATTGTCCATTTATTTTAAGAATGTTGTATCTTTACTCCTAGGCAATTTTGCCGCTAATAAAAATAGGCAAAAAATTTATAGTATGAAATAGGAAATTTTAACGTTGTTTTTCTGAGTATACTCTGAGGTCAATTGTTTTTAATTCACCAAGTTTGATATTTGAAATAAAAGTTTAAAATCCAATATTTTTTCACATAATTAATTTTAAATATCATTTCAAAATGTTAAAATATCTACTAAAATAAGGAAAAGATAAGTTCTTTTGTAAGGTATCCAACAAGATAAAAATCGACAATTTCGTAGAAAATCTCGATTTTTTTTTCTTATCAATATTTAAATTTTAGCTCGTTAGCTCGCCAAAACCCTTTAAAATTTTTATCTCCGATCTTTCGAAATGAAGTTAGTTATTTTTTCGTATGCTGACAGACGAAACCGGAACTAAACGTACAAAAACGAAACTAAAATGTTTTTTTGTTTTGCTATAATTATTGGAGCCCTTATTAATTTGACGAAATGATGTTTATAGTAAAAATAAAAATTTTTAATTTTCGAATTATTTTCATGCATTTTAAATGCATTTTCTAAAGAACGTAGAGTTTGAAAAAATTTCTTAAAGCAAATACACAATACAAAAAATGTTTGAAGATTTTGAAAGTAAATTTTGTATAATATTAGAAATTTTTTGAACTAAAATCTAAGGTCTAAGTTTCAATTTGTTATTTTTATGAAGCTTTAGAATATTTCTTTGAAATTTCAATAGCATTTAGAAAAAACTATGAAATACAACTAAATACATTGTTTAGAAATTTAATATTAAACAATGTAGTTAGTTCTATTTCATTGTTTTTTTTTAAAAAAATTTAAGATTTTTAGTTTAAGTATCAGGTAATCACACTATTGATTTAGAAAAAATATATTTTGAAATTTATACATTACGGTTTGCTGTAGCGCTGTTAGCATGACATGAAAAATTGTAGTTTTTAAGCTCTAACTTGTTCTTATTTTCAAAAATACTTTATAAATTTTTAAACTTTACACTAAATTTATAATTTTAGTACCCGTGATTACCTAGCAAAAAATTGAAATTTTAATTGAGCCTTCTTAACAAAAATTATGTGAAAACTAGTCGGATACCTCAATAATTCAAATGTTTCTCAGAAAGATTGCATTAAAAGTGCCATATTTTAAGAGTTTCTCAGAAAAACTGCATTAAAAGTGCCATTAATTTAAAAGTATCTCAGAAAAACTGCAATAAAAGTGCCATTAATTTAAGAGTTTCTCAGAAAAACAGCAATAAAAGCGCCATTAATTTGAAAGTATCTCAGAAAAACTGCAATAAAAGTGCCATCCAAATAGCGCTTAATTTTAAAGACTGGTAATTTATGTACAGAAAAGTCAGTAGTAAAACATATACCATAACAAAAGGAATAACAAACTAGTTATGAGTTAGGCCTCGAGCAATAACATCATTCCAAAAGATACTGAATAGATTTAATCGTTTTTTTAATGGAATGAACTACTAAAAATGTGTTTATTTAATCTAATAACATAAAGTCACTGAAAAAGACAAGCATTAATAATAAATAAATATAATTGGAATTGTTTTTAACTTTATTAATTGCTTTGGTGTGGTATGTGTCTTTTAGTTTTGTGCATGATTTCCTAGTGTTATTCATTACTCATTTATTGATAGTTACTCATTTTTTTCCACCCCGTAAAGAAATATTTAACTAGTCGATGGAATAAACTAACCTCTTGACATCGATGGGTTCCTTTTTCATTTCAGACATCTTGAAATTTTGAACTAATGTTTTGGCACAGTCTTTGAAAATACTCATGAGCTATAAATGCAATAGAAACACATATTAATCAAGAAGCATTTCAATGAAATTTTTATACAACTATTTAATTCTCTTTTCAATTTTTTTCCCATAAAGCTCACGCAATTGAGTGGATTCGTTTTTAAAGTAGGAAAACAATAGGATTGATTTTAGACACATTAAAAAATGTCATATTCTACAGTCATAAAATGTGGTTTGATATCAAAATTATTGAAGTTATACTTCTTATGCGACTTCCAACAAGGTTGCGTTAAACGTTTAACACTACATTTTTATTGGCCGGGAAATCACGTGGTAGGATCCAGTTTTCCCTCATTCATTTCCATATTGTTTTGGTTCTCACTAGCATAAAAATAATAAAAGTCATAAAAGTATTGTTTTTCTATAAATATTTTTTTAGTTTGTTTTGATACACATATAATTTAATAGGGTAGTATTTTTTATTTTCAAATTTAGTGGATAACAATTGTAAAAAATGAGTGAAAACAATCCCACGGACAATGCGACGGATTTAAGGTTATGTCATTCGGAATATCAACTGATTGTTTCTCTTCTGAAAATACATTATGACGCATTCACATACATTATTAATACAAATACATTTTCCAGGGCGAGACGATGAGGCAACCACAAGCACTTCCACTGGTTCAAGAGGGAAAAATGCACAATATTACCGTGATTACAGAGCACGGAAGCGAGCGGAGCAGGAAAAAAGAGTCGTTGAATAGAACTAGTGATCCTTCTACGACTGCTGATTCTTCTACAATTAACGTCGCAGGTTGCGAAGTTTAACTTCTTCCGCACGGAGGGACTCCACGCACTATTTTTTTTGTTAATATTTATTACAAACTGACTCAAATTATACATTATGAATTTACTTGACTTTTGTTGAAAATTATTTTTTCAAAAAATGTCTTTTTTAAAATTCGATTTCTCAGGAACTACTCGGCCGATTTCGCTGAAATTTTGTATTTTGCCAAGTAAACTTAGACTGCGAAAAAAATAATTACATTTTTAAAAAGATGTAAAAATTTGTATATCTTGTAATTCAAGGATTTTTTTTACTATTATTAAATAAAATCATAAAAATTATCAAAATTTATTTTTCGCATGATATTATATTCGGTTAAAAAAGTTTTATAATTTTGAGCAAAAATTTTTCTATTCTCTTAAAAGGTTCCCGAGATATGGCGAAATACACAAAGAGTAAAATAAACATTAAAGAGTCCTAACTTCGTCCCGCTCTCCTGAAAAAAGTATTGGAATCATATTTCCCAGATTGCAGCTACCCCCTATATTTTGGGGGTCAGGAATCTAAATCCGTCGATAAAAAGGTATGTTTATTCAGAGAAGTAAGTTTTTGTGTCTGATTTCGCAACTAAAACATCGTTTGTACTAATTAATTATCATAATTGAGGTTTTCCCCCTAGCCCGAGAACCATTAAGATTGAGTCCGAGAACGTAAAGTGTAATCCCTTTATTTGTTTATTTATTTATTTATTTGTGCACTGTACAACAGTTTTTTGAGGACAATATTTATTAGTATGTATATTTTATCTGGTCAATGTTTATTTGAATTTTTCAGAAACTATTTTCAAATTATCCACTCAATTCCAAGCTCTCTTCTTACGCACGTGGCTTGTTTTATTTCTTTTATCAGACAGTGAAATACATGTACAGTATACTCTCGATAAAGTTGAAGGGAATCTAAAAAAATTTCGAGATAGCGAGTTTACGAGATAACAAGTTCAGAACTAAATATGTTCCAAAAATAAGTTGAAAAATATAATCGAAAATATTACTCTAAAAAGTAGAGACATGAAACTTATGTTTCATGTAGAGTCATGTAACTGTTATTAAATATGTATGTAATGATTGTTGACTATAAGTCGAAATGCAACAAAGATAATTTTATTTTTAAAAGTAAGACAAAAATAATTATGCTTTAAATAGAAAATAATTGGTTTACTGTAAACTTGCGATGTGATTTGTGAAAAACTTCATTTTCCATTTCGAAAAAAAATCGACATAGCGAGGTTTTGAGAAGATACCCTTCGAAATAGGAATTCAAATAAACATTAGGTGGATATGTAATGCCAAAGGGAGAAATATTTTTTTGTTATTTAATATATTGTTATTTGTTATTTAATATAATCTATATATATATTTCTCTTACACGGCGACAAAAAAAAGCCTCATTACAAATCCCCGAATGGCAACGCTAGAAAATCGACCAATGATTGCCACTAAAAATGTCACATGCCAAATCTAGCTGAGATGGCTCAACATATAGCGCTTTTAAAAACGGAAACTGAAATAACCAGAGAGAGCATAAGCTAGGCAGAAGTGAGTAGTCTTTGTCGATAGATCTCTATTTTAGTATTTTGTCGAAAGCACTTTTTTTCTCGAATTTATATATTACGAATTTATTTGACGATTTTTGATTTATATCACGAATTTATTTGTTCTGCTAGAATTTATTTGTTTATGCAAGTTTTTCCATTGCAATTCACTTATTTCAATTTTTAATAGACTTAATTATAGCCAAAATTTTAACCTTTTTAAAGAGATATCAGTTTTAGAAATTTTATCTTAAGATTTTATACTACAGCACATTTCCAATAGGTTTAACGAATTACATGTCATTTATTTGAATGACTTAGTATTTACTAAAAAGATGTAATTTTTTTTAAAAAAAAAGTTGTTATATGGATTTGAATGATTGTTTTGAATTCTTAGAATTTTGTGCATTTGCAATGCACCTAAGTTAGTAGCGAGCGAAGCGAGCTTGGTTTGTGAAGCAAACCATACAAGATTGCGTAGCAATTTTCCGAGGTTGGCGAGCGTTAGCGAGCAGGGGCGGCAGCCTACTAGTTTAATATATTAGGTTAAAATGCCAGGAAGGTAGCGTACATAAGTGGAAAGGTGCACTTTAAATCTGTCCTGTCTGATTGGGGTGGGGTGGAATTTTTGAGAAAAGGGCTGTTCACGTGAGTAAAAGCTCGCCGAAATTGATTCTTTAATCGAATATTATCAACCCATTTGTTGATAATTTTCTAAAATTATATCAACATATGAGATTTCAATAGTTTTGTTCTTTTCCTATCATTGATTAAGATTATGTTAAACAAACATTAACAAATTATCAGTAACGTGGTCATTAATAATCGTTTGCTACGAATAAAAATCAGATTCATTGCGAGAGTTACAAGGGTGTGTGCGTGCCAATGTCCTGTTTACCCGAACCTCTTGAAGATGGTGTATCATTGTCATATATGGTAGTACTTTTACTTTCGTTACTTGTGCCGCCGGTGCAAGTAAAAAGTACGTACTTTCACTTGTACTTCGTTGCTTTTTAAATTTAGTACTTTTGCTTGTACTTTCGTTACTTTTTTATGGAAAAAGTACAAGTATTTGTAACGTAAATGTCGAATGAAATCGTTACTTTTTTCTAAAACTCGGTAAGCTTTCTAAAAAATTTTAATATCTAATTATTCATAAAAATTTTATATTTCATATAAATTTTAATATCTAATTATTTTCTATTTATAAAATAACATTTTATATTTATTTGAAACATTTTTCATTCATTTAAATATGTTAATTAAAAATTTTGTTAACAATGTGTGCGCATTGGATGCTTTTTGAAATAATTTAAATAACTAATTTCATATTACTATTACAAAAAATTTTGGCTCAAGTTTTACATTTTTTAACGTTAAAGTATTAAATTATAAAAACAATGCTTTATTTAATAGAAATGTAGTATGCATTAAAAAAAATCTAAAATATTATAATAATTTTCATTTTGCAGCAAAATATTTTTTTTGTATTATATTAAACGTAACATACATACTATTACGTACACGTATTAGTTATTCATATCATAAAATTTTAAAATAAAACTTTTGCTCATAATTTTTGATTATGAGTGGATTTAGTATTGCACATCGTTATTACAAATCCAAAAATTGCCATTATGAAATATTTTAAAATAAAAAAAATTTATATTTAAAAACAAAAAACAATTTGTAGCTTATTGAATTTATAGGGGTTTCCTGTATATGAATGCATTTTTTTAAAATTTATTTTCTAACATAAGTTATAATGTTTATCAAATTTGTCGAACAAAGTAATTTATTTATAAAATAAAGTTTCCGAAAATAAAAACAAAATTTTAAAAAAAAAATTTATAGTTCTAAAATTAGCATAAATCTAAGCTCCTTTTTATATGTAAACAGATAATTTTGATTTCTGGTTTGGCTTCTGGGTATTTTAAATGTTCACTATTGAAGGAGCTTTGTAACATTCGAATTAGATTTTATTCCGTAATAATATGATTTCTACCACTTTTATCTTTTTTTTAATTTAAATAAATTAACAAATATTTATTTTGAATTAGCAAATATAAATTTTTATTTAAATAAAAAAAAGACTCTCTTTAAGTTAATATAAACTCGGGAATAGTTAATAAGACTAGGGAAAGAATAAAGAACTGTCGTTTCCGTAAATTTTGATATTCGTTTCTGATTAATCAACTATATTGAGGTTTATTAATTATAATTGTGTACTAATCACGCCAACGATATTTTAAAGTTAGAAGGACTTGCTTGCTCGGAAATATTTAATCAGTTTATTTCTTTCCTTTGAAGCAGTTTTCAAATTTTAGATAAAATTTCTTTTTCGTGCAAATCCATAAAAAGTTTGATATTAAAATTATATTTGATTTTAAAATTATATTATACGATTATATTATAAAATTATATTATAATATTCTTCCGAATTTAAAAATAAATTAATGTCCATAACTTTCAAAATTAAAAATAATTAAATAAATAACAACAATTTCGCAAAAACATTAAAGAACATAAGAATATTATTCAATTAAATTTTAGGACACTTTGATTTCCTAGAAATGTACTTTTAAATCGTTACTTTTTTGTTTAATACTTGTACTTTTTACTCGTTACTTTTTAAAATAAGAACTTTTTACTTTTACTCGTTACTTTTTTTAAAAATACTTGTACTTTTACTCATTACTTTTTTGCTTTGATTATGAACTTGGTTACATTTCTTTTTAAAGAATATGCGTTTAGAAAGCAATTCTTGTCACTTGAAGACCTCACCACCTAATCCGGTACAGAGCAACACCGCACAAACTTGGACAATTTTGGAAAATTTTCTGACTAAACTTAGACATTTAAGAACGCTTAGACATTAGGACATTTAGGAAAAATATGTGGCTGACAGGTATCACTTACCCTTTTAAGTTTTCCAGTTGTGAAAGTTGGAGTGATAATGGTCCTTACTCTCTTCCAATCTTCACCCTCTAGACTTGGGAGCATATTGTCATCAATTTTGTCGCCAACTATGACGGACTGAAACATACATCATAATGAATAGTTTAAGGTATTAGGGGACTTGGGTACAAATAAATGCAGGGCCCGTGCTAAGTATTCGCCAACTAGCTAAATGCTATAAAATCGTATGTTTGGCGAATAAAATTGTGTTTTGGCAAAAGCTTTGGCACATGATTTTTTCCACCGAAAAGTACAAATGTATATAAAAAATTATTAAGATTTGCATTTGGCGAAGACATTCAAAAATTGGCGAATGCTTTTGATATTTGGTTAATTTATTGGCTAATAATTTGAAATCATTAGCTCTGGCCCTGTAAATGGAAAGCTAAGATGCTCGAATGATAGGGATTCCCTAACTTCATAAGTCTCATCTGGTTTAATTTAACTTTTGCTTCCTTTTAATATTACCTTTAAATTTTATAGCATATTTTTAATTTTCCATAATAATTATTAATATGAAAAATAATAGATATAAATCGTACAATCAATGGAAATAAAAGAGGGTTATCATCTTCGTACCCCCTCCTATTATTATTATTCCAGGCTGTAAGAAAATCTGTTAAATTTACAGGGAAACAAAACTGCCAGCACATTTATAAAACCGTTTATTTAACAGAAAAACACAAGTTATTTTAAAACGGTCACCTGTTTTTTAAAAAGATACGCACTGTTATTTTAGCAAACAAACTCTATCATTTTTTTTAATAAAAACTACTCTATTACTTTAAAAAAAAAAAAGCTATAAAATAATTACGCCGGCATTGTAACGTCAATGCGAGCCGCAAGCGCATCTGTCCCTGGAGCGACAGTAGCTCTAGTGTTTTGTTATGAATTAAAATCTTAAACTGTCCTTATCATAAGTATTATATTAAGATTCAAAACGCCCAAAATTACAGTGACCCACCCTAAATGAAAATGTCTGGCCATTTAACTTATTGGAAAGTTATTTCCAAAGACAGATAATAATCAGATAGAGTATCAATTTGAGAAAGAAATCGAATCGTAATTTTATTTAAACAATGTTCAAGACCATAAAATAATTTCTTAAAAGTAAAAGCAAGTATAGAAGATAATCGTAAACTGGTTTGAAACATGAATAAGTGAAACTGTATGGCAAAAACTAGAATTTGAATTTACAGTTTGAATCCGTTTATGATTAAAGTGAATAACGGAGAAAAACTATTTTTTGAAAAACTGCTTTGTACGTCTAATACACGGAAATAAACTGTAAAAAAACGGGATTTTTTTCGAAATAACGTGCAGTAACAATTAAAAATAGAAAAAAAATCTGTGTTTATTTTTAAACAGTTGTTTTTTTTTTTAAAAAAACAAAAAAAAAATTTCTGTAGAATTTACAGTTTTATTTTTCGCATATACATATTGATTAGACAAATAAATTAAACTTATTTGAATGGATTTAAAGTCGCCTTTACCGTGATTGACCTCGATAATAATTTGCAATGAATGAGAATACCGATACAATAATCTTTTCCCAGCATAATTAACGATGACTTATGATATGATTATTTATGATTAAGTTTTATGAAAACTAAATAAATACCATCCGAGATCATGTAAGCGAAGTTAATCCTCACTGTATTGCATTTCAATTCCTAGTTTAATTAAATGTTTTAAATCAAATTCTATTCAAATACGGAAATAAATTATACGCTACACTTAAAATAAGAATAAAGACAAACGAGAATAAAAATATTCATTAGTAAAATGGAAGAAAAAATATTTTGTTTTGAATGAAGCTCATAGCAAAAACTACTTAAAAATTATAACACTCATAATCTATCAAGTTTTCCTTAGAAATTTATACTTAAAACATATTTAGAATAATAATTTCAAATTCAAAACATGTTGAAAGCTCCATGTAAAATGTCAATACAAAATTTTGTGAAACAAAAATAAATTAGAACCGTATTAAATAACTTTTGACAGACATATGATTTTTTATTGGAAATTCTATGTTAAGAAAAAAAATATATTTATCGTTGTACATTTTTTTTTACATTGTCCCTAACACTTCTCTAAGTACGGTTTTAAACTAGTGAGATAATTGAAATTTTAATTCATTGAAACTACTGCAAACAAATTTTATAACTTTAAAAAAAATCATTAAATTATTTTAAATTAACAATAAAGGTGATAATCACGAAATCGTTTTTCGAGATTAAATATAAACCATTTAAAAAATTTTAATTATTTTATGAATAAGAAATCTTGGTACTTGAGCTTCAAAAAAAAAAAAGAAATAAAATTATAATAAATTTAGGCTGGGCTCAAAAGGCCTATGATTTAGATGTATTTTTTATTACAATATAAAATAATGTTAAAATTCTTACTCTTCTGTTCGGGAAATTAGCAAAATCTTTGACAAGTATGTCTCTGAGAAGTTTTGGATCCGCCACTGTCAGGGTAGGACTGTTCACTTCATAAACACTAAAATCAATAAAATTTTTATAATTTACTGCACATAAATTTGAAATATTCAATGAAAAAGGGTGGTTTTCTTTTTCTGCTGTTGTATTATACAGGTTGCGAAAAAAATGAATGGTACTCCAGTAGCATAGTGGGCCAAGAAAAAGGACCACCCTGAATAACTTTTAATCTAATGATCCGATCTTCACGTTCTAGGACTCAATCTTAATGTTTCGAAGATGACCTCAAATATGTTAATTAATTAGTACAGACGATGTTTTCAGTTAGGAAATCAATCACAAAAACGTACTCTCTATGAATAAGCATTCATTTTTTTCGACCGATTCGACTTTCTAAACCCTAATATGTAGAGGGTAGCCGGAATCTGCACGATATGGCCCCCGCAGTTTGGTCAGTAGAACGATCAAAAAGTTCGGACCCCTTAGTGTCAATTATACTTTTTGCGTGTTTGGTCATATTTCAAAAACTAAATCTATGACTCTTTTAAAATTCAGTTTCTCAGGAACTATTCGACAGATGTCTCTCAAATTTTCTATTTTGCCATGTAAAATTACATACTTTAAAATGATGTTAAAAGTTTTTCCGAGTATTCTTAGATAAAATAATAAATATTTACTAATCTTTTGAGGGGAATTATCCTTAGATAAAAGAATTTTATAATTGTGGGCAAAAATTTTTCGACTCGCTAAAAAAGTAATCGAAAAACGGTGAAATACGCAAAAAGTAAAATTAACATAAGGAGGTCTGACCAAGACCGTATTTCCCAGGTTGCGACTGCCCCCTATATTTTCGGGGTCAGAAATCCGAATCCGATGAGAAAGTACGTTTTAGTATCAGATTTAACTTAAAAATCGTCTGTACTGATTAATTAGCGTATTTGAGGTCACCCTTTCGAATCATTGAGATAGAGACCTATAACGTGAAAATCCGATCATTAAATCAAATGTTATTCATGGTGATCGGTTTATTTCAGGAGCTCCTTGTCTTCTGGATTGGGTTCAAAATTACAAAGCTACGGAGTTGAACATTAGTAATCGTAAATCCGAAAATTGGGTCAGCTGTTCAACGACGGTTATAAAATAAAATATAGGCTGCACTTGACGTAAAAATATCCTTAGTGGTAGACGGATCATGGGTTAGAGTCCCATTGCCGTCAGCTTAATTGTGAGAGGTTTTCTTCTCCGTGTAACGTAAACGCGGGTTAGTTCCTTCAAAAAAACCTCCAAGAGGGCACAGTTTTTCACAATACTTAATCCAGGAGTTCTCTTGTCTTCTGGAACATTAGTCATAAATCCAAAATTGGGTAGGCTGTTCAACGTCGGTTTTAAAACAAAATATAGATGGCACTGTCATTGCAACATAAAAATGGCATAAAATTGTTTAAAATAGAGGTAGTTGGAAAATGTGTGTTTGGTTACAAAGAATGAAAATGGGCTTGTTAGGTATTAGACCTTAAAAAAGTCTATCTAATGACACCGAATTCGATGTAACCTGGTTAAAGGGGTCGAATTTTGCAACAAGGGTCGAATTTTGCAACATTGAATGCATATTTTTTTAATATTTCTTAATGCGTGTCGAAGCTGTTTTTTAAGATGTTTGACTGGTCTTATACATTTTGAACATCTTGAATATCACCCACACATAATCATATTCAACAAAAAGAAGGATAATAACGAATAATATAATTTAAGTAAAATATTCGTTCAGGAAGTCTTTCTTTATTCAGTTACCTAAGCAGCGGTGAAATGATTTTGTAGTAAAATAATTGATGTCTATGATGCTTCACTTTTAATGATGATTTTACAAGTATGTAGAGTGCAGGTTTCAGTAATTATACAAATATTAATTAAAACAAGGGCTTTTTACTTCAAAAAAAAAAGTTGATTTTAGTTTAATATGGTTCGTATAAAGCTCATATGTTATGATTTCTATTAAAATTATAAGAGTGTATGGTTCATATAGTCTTATTATTTATTACCATCTATTTAACTATGAGAATAATTAAGGAATAGAAAAACAAAAAGCAACAGGTTTCGAACAAATAACGGGATATTTCTGCTTTTGGGGGGGGGGGGGAGAAGGGATACATATTTTTGATTGCTAGTTTACGTTTCAATTACATACTTAACCGTAAATGAATGGCTCATTTTTGAAAAAAATATATTTTGTCTTTTTAAAACTCTACTCCACGAAAAGATGATTCCGTATTTTTTCCTATCTTATCCTTTTTCATTCAAAAAAAGTTTTATGAGCAGATTTTACAGCAAATAATGGCCTTTAATGTAAGGTAAGTAAAAATTTTTTAAAATGTCACTTACCCATAAATCGGACCCAAAGAATTATATCTTTTGCTGTCCTGATCTTGCATAGTCTACAAGTAATAAATAAATACATAATAAAAGGTGACATAATAAACTAATAAATAGTTACATAAATAAAAGGTTCTTTCATCATTCTAAAATTTAGAATTATTTCAAGCTTGTTTTTCAAAGCTCTTTCGCCAAGGAAAATAAAAAAGCACCATTTTAAGTACCTTTAACCCGAATAAAAGCCATAATTTTGATCTATTAATACCATTTTGCCCCAAGAATTATCTGGGATTCATCATGAAAGGACAGATGATATAAATCATCAGATTTAAAATAGCTTATAAAGCCATCCCCGGAAGTGTCGTTATACGCCGCTAGGGGGGTTTCCTATCATGGATTATCTCTCCGTGTGCTTCAGAACAGGTTATCCCTAGCGATATACGACGATATTTCCGGGCACGGGTTACTGTGCAGTTTGAGACGTGCCGTAACTCTCCCAGATGTTTGTCGCAACATTTAAGCACCCCTTTTTATATAAAACGTTTATAAACTTATACATTTCGGCGAAAAACAGACTTAATATGTCATTTAAAAACAATCTGTAGCTTTAGGAGCAAAATTAATATAGATTTTCACCCGAAACAGGCATGACGAAGCATTTCTGTAAATACAACAAAAATTCTGTTCCTCTGTGTAATCTATCACTAATTTGAAAAGCGAGATGATGTAAATTAACACCAATTTCATTGACTGCTGGAACTTGGTGGTGTTTCTAATAAATGCCTTTAAAATCGTCTATGTTTTTAGTTCTTTTCCTGAGTGATTCGAAATTTTTTCTTTCTTTTATATTAGTTTGTGATATAACTGTAATAACTATATGTTAAGCTGTTAGGTAATAAGTATTGCGGAACTCCTTGTCTGTTTCATACTTCTAATAAAAATCGAATGATGGTGTTGCAGTTTATCATTGTTGTCAATACATTTTTATTGACTGAAAAATCACAAGGTAGTAACCAGTTTTCCCACATTAATTTTCACATTGGTTTTGTTTTAATTAGCATAGAATTGATATAAGTCAAAAAGTTATTGTTTTTCTATAAACATTTTTGTTTTCCTAAAAATATAATATAAATATATCCTCCAAAAAAAAAATTTTTTTTTTCAATTTTAATTTGGTGTACGATCTTAACATCTATATTATCATCCGTTTCCATCCTGATGTTTTGCGTCGAACATATATTTTGGTTCAATATCTTCCTCCGTATTCCCTATTTAAGTTGGGGGGTCGGAGTATCTTATACTTACCATTGTGACATTGTCCAAGAGAGATCCTAGGAATGGCAGTGGTTTGACATAGGGCACATTTCTCTCTTTCCAATAAGATTGCTTTTTCATGGAATACCTGTAAAACAGTGAATCAAAGTAATCATGGTTGCGTGCAATCATGCTTATTATTATGATTGAAAGTAGTTTTCAATTAGTCATATTTACAAGTAACATTGAACTAAGATTGCAACAAAAGGAATGATATACAATTATACTAAAAAGGTATATAAGAATGAATACATCCTTCCTCCGTCGTTCGCCAGCCCCCATGCAAAGAATATATGCGGGAAAGAAGTCTGGTTTCCAAAGCCATAATATAAACCAGTCTTCCAAGGTTGGATGCGGTCCCTATATATAATGGAGAAAACAGCATTTAGGGGGACAACAGCAGAGGTTCTTGAAGCAGATTTGCACCCTCCTCTCCTCCCAACCACTACTGGAGTTAGAGTGAAAAAGAAAAGTTTTCTTTTTGTTTATATGTCCCACAGTGGACTGATCGTAAAGTTCCAGTTGAACACCGAAGTCAAGCATCACTGGCTCCGGTCAGTAAGTGGGTGGGTGACCACTTTGATCAGCCTGTATAGGGACAGAGGTTGCGCGGTATCGATCCTCGTTAAACTGGGCCACCAAAGCAGAAGAGCCATACCCTCTGCAAAGGATCAAGATTGCTTATAAATGGTGTTGCCATTTATTCATTTTAATATTGAAAATGCGAATAACCCATGGTCGCCACAGCAGCCGAGCGAGTAAAGTGTTATAATTTTTTGATTCTCTTCGTACTTGAACTGCATGAGATTCACAGATGCGATTATAAGTCAATGCAATTCAAATATGCGCGAGAAATTACTCATTCATGTAGTTTCTGGGCGCAGGTCGTCTTACTACCAAAGCAAGGGATCCATCCTCCATCCCCTCTGCAGAGGATCAAAATTGCGATGGCATGTCTTCGGATCATCCTCGGGGATGCTTCCCAGACCGTCGCCAATTGCCCATTATGCAGCTCTAGTGATACGTAAATAAAGTAAGTACCTACCTATCTTTTTATTTATTGTTGGTTTGTTCTGTAATTTCACACTATTGATAAACACTGTGCTATTAATTAAGATATTTCTTTAAGAATACATTTCCATGTTGATTAAATCTGATAACACATTTTGACATAGAAAGAATAAAAGGGCGGTTGACGGGAGACTAAGAGCGCAACCATACATGTAAAGTTCTCGGACAACTGCTTCACAGGTGACATACCTCCTGACTGACACTTTATTTCTTATGCGCATTCCCTGGATCTCCATCACAGTACATATGATGCTCGGCTAAATTTGAGTCTGCTGCACACCCTGTAAGTTGTTTTTCTGAAATAGAGTACCGCACCGAACTATTCCCAGTGTTAGCTATATATTAGCTGAGCTGGACTTCTACATTCTTGGCAATTCATGCTTTGCTCATCAGATACTAAAACGTAGTAGTACAGTACAGCAATTTCCAAAAGGTGTTCCGCAGAAAAGTTGCAGATGTTCTGACCGAAAGGTGGAACTTTTTCTTTTGTAACTAGCAAAGGTTTTAGAAACATGTAATTACATTTAGATTTTTTAAACTGTAATCCATCATTTGTTTAATATTACCGTTATTTGTATAAATTCACTATTTATTTAAAATTACGAATTTTAGTAAAATGACTGTAGAAAAAAATAGCAAAATTTAATAACATAGATATGTATTTATTTTCCTAATAACATGGTTTGAATAAATTATGAAGAAAAAAACATGTAATTTATTTTAAAAAAATTAACATTTATTTAATTTTTGTCTGCCCACCTTCATAATTTCAAGTTTTATAGTTCGTGCTAAACAAAACAAAATGTGAATACTAGACAGAGTAGCGGCGACGCTAATAATTTTTTTATTATATGGAGACATGAAAAATATTAAAATGAATAACATATCGTGATTCTTTGCCAATGCATTTTCAACTTACCATAAAGCCAGGAGGAAAGTGGATACTCCAATTAAAAATGTAGCAAACAGAGGTCCGCTAAAAATTTCCATCAACGCCATTACTAAAATACCGAACACAAAAAAATTCACTGGCCAAAATAATGCTTTGAACTGTTTCAACCTTTATATAAATACAAGAGCTGTCAAGGTTAGCACAGATTATCGAAATGTGCTGCAATCATCATCTCTCACTACTTTTTTTTCTTCTTTTTTTGTGAAATTTGTAGCACAGCTTTGTTTATTATTGTTTTTTTTCCTTTAGAATTGACAGTATTTCAAAGAGAATAAGAAAAAAAAATGTAAGATAAAGAGAATAGAAATTTTTTAAACTTGATAACGTGTTCCTTTTGCTACGCTTTGGTTTACAAATAAAATAGACTTTATGTCGTTAATGATCGAAGGACTAAGTAATCATCCCTATCAAAATATTAATCAGATAAGAAAAAAAGATTTTTTAAAGAGTAACACTATTTTTCAGATGACGAAACTATTATAGTTTCTTTATCTCTATTCTACGTCCAGTTTAATTAATCAGGATATAATTTCATTTTATTCAGGCAACTAATTTCACTTGATGACTCTGAGTGCTATTTTCTTCAAATCTTGCATTTTTTTTTTTTTTTTTAAACTTCGAAACAATATAAATATTCGCAAAAAAAAAAACTTGACATGCACTGCAATTCAAAATAGGATAATTTACTACGCTGACTGCTTTCTCAAGTCTCAACACTAACCAAATTTTGAGAAGTTATTTGGGAGTATATTTATAACTACCGCAAAATAATGTATATTAAATATTTTAAAAAAATCTTAAGGTTTCTTCAAAAAGTTATTCTAACACTAAATTTACGGGACGTGTAATTTTGGCGCATTTCGATTTTGTAAGGAAAATTGAAAAACCCGTTTCTATTTTTATTTTATCTCTTGTAATGACTTTTATCCATTGATTGAGGTAAATATATATCGAAGTCTATTTTCTTCAAATGCGTTGAAATATTGAAATTATCTTTGTTGTATACCTATCTCTATGCGTCAATTTGATGCGGTCGTAATTTAAAGAAAATTTTGAGTAAACATGCAAACAGCACATCAATAATAACCTCTCTAGGTGTTCTTAACATTTTAGATTTAGCGGTAATAAACACATGGATCTTATACACAGAGTGTACTGGGTCAAAATTATCCAGAAAGGATTTTCTATTTCAGTAGACCAAAAAACTTTCAGGAGGAAAATAAATTACAAATAATCACCCACCACATCATAGTACTTCGGGAGAACACAATACTTGCCAAATTGGATTTTGTAAAAGAAACAGGAGTAATAACACCTGTAAAATATGTGAAAAGGTAGTTTGCGGAAAGTGTACGAACAAAATTGAGTATTTGTGTAAAAACTAAAAGTGCCTCTTCATTGTTGTAGGGTAGTGTATGTTATTAAATGCAAGCCTGTCAATCTTTATAAAAATTTTAGTTTTTTACAAGCTCATAACTTGACCACTTTTAAAATTAAAAATCGAAAAATTGACCAATTGCATTTTCTATACAAATATTATTTTTCGTATTTTACTATAATGCCAAGAAAGTAGGTAATTGTGTTGGGATAAAGAAATTGTTGGCAAACACAGCCTATTCAAAGCTGGTCAAGTTCAGTAGATACTTTCAGTAGTACAAGATCCTCTGCGGGTACGTCACAAACTGGGTAATGCTTGACAAAAATAGAAGTAATAGCGTTTAAGAAATAAAAGACACAAAATCTTGTTAAATAACTCGTATTAATTTCAAAAAGAAAAATTTATTTTTAAAAAAAATCTGCTGAAATAATAATATATAAAGAATTTTGTTTACAAAGTTTTTAGTCAACTAGGCTCCTAACTGTTGAGCAGAAAAATAAATAAATGAAACATTTCCTTATAACAACTTAATTTAGTGGGCACGATTTCTTAAAATCTATTGTACTGATCTTATTGAAGTTTCGCATACTTCTTCTAGAGAGAATGAAGTTTTCATTCAATTGAAAATGAAACACCATGAAAGAAAGTTTTTAGTAACTCTTTCCTTTTGGGCTTGACCAGCCTTAAAAAAAAAAGTAGAACTTAACAAAAAAGAATTTCTTAAAAAAATATTTGGTAGAAACTAATGCACTGATATTAACATTTGTTAATTGCTTCTAGACAGAATTGACTATTGATTGAATGAAGGATATTTCTCCTTTTATTACAAGTTATTTTTTAAATTATTATATAATCACAATTTTGCCTTTTTTTTTTTTTTTTTTTTGCACAAGCTGAACCAAAACGTTAAAAATTTTTGTTCTATAAATAGTGCTCACCAAAAAGATACTTTTTTTGAGAGGGATATTCAAAAACTTGTAGACTAAATGAAATTTTCGTTAAATTCAAAATATAACTCTATGAAAGTGAGATTTTAAAAACTCTTACCTTTGGTCTCAACCAGTCATGGGCAAAAACTGAAAAATAGAGTTACCTTAAAACCTTTAAAACATAAAACTAAATAAAGATAATGAAAAAAAAGTGGCCCTGATTCAATTATAATTTTGTAAATTTTTTGTAGACAGAATTGACTAGTGATTAAAAGGATATTTTCCTCTTTATTACAAGTTATATTAATAGGTAATATTTGGTCATAATTTTACTATTAATTAATTAATGTATTTATTTTTTGCAGAACCAAAAAAAAAAATCATAACATATTTTAAAAACTTTTTGTTCTATAAATACAGGAACCAAGAGGATACCTTCAAAAAAAAAAGGGATATTCAAAAACTTCTTCTAGACAGACAGAATTATGTTTTTATTTCATTCAAAATAAAATTTTATGAAAGAGAGATTTTAAAAACTCTTCTCGTTGAGCACAACCAGTGCAATGCGCAAAGAAATAAAAATATATTTTTCACTAAACTTAACAAAAAATAAATAAAAAATGGTGGACGTTGTTTCTTGGAAAACTATTCTCTGATTCAAATAAAATTTTATAATTTTTTTTTCTAGACAGATTTGACTAGTAATTGAATAAAAGAGATTTCCCCCTTTATTACAAGTTATTTTCAAAAGTAATATAGGGTCTGAATTTGACCAAAATTTAGTTTTTTTGCACAGGCTCTATTAAAAACCAAATTTTTGTTAATTCTTTTGTTTCATAAATAAGTTTAACCCAGAGGCTATTCAAAAAATAGTTCTCAGTGACAGAATTTTTAATTTGGATGAAAGTTGTGTAAAATATTCTTTAAATGCCGTTCTTTATATATACTAACATTTGAAATAAAATAATTATTTTATATATTAATTAAAAAATATATAATTTCTTCTTTACTTTTACCTTTCAAAATCAATGGCCAATGCTATCATTACATTAATACTGATTTGAAATGCATATTAGGATTACGTTTTTCTTTGGATGGATGAAAATTATTTTCTGTGAGACTCAAATGAGGATGTAGTAGAATCCATTGCATTAGGATCTATTGCAACACTGCTAGTGTTATTTGGCGCAGATGATGTTCTGGAATCTTTAAATGTGCATCTTTATGGTATGTTTTAAAAGTTTGAATTGTGTTATATTTTTAACGAATTCTTTGGCACAGACAGAGCCGGATTATACCTTTCGTAGGCCCTAGGCATAGCCGTTTTTGGGCCCTCCCCTCCTTCTCCCACTCCTCCCCTCTTTTCAAAATATATGCTAAAATTTTCTTGCATATTTTTTTAAACATTTTTATTAATATGGACTTTAATTTACAAATTTGTTTATCGAACTTTATCTGCAATACCGATATACTGCCAATATTGCAGTTGATATCGATAATTTATTACCGAAAAATATTATATTTTTATTTGTATCTTCATAATTTTGTGCAAAATACACTTGTTGTTTCTAAAGCTAAATTATTTTTGTCAACAAATTTTTTGCTCCCAAGTTTTTCGTAGGCCCCTGAATTTTGTAGGCCCTAGGCACGTGCCTATAGGTTAATCCGGCCCTGGGCACAGATGATGTTCTGGAATCTTTAAATGTGCATCTTTATGGTATGTTTTAAAAGTTTGAATTGTGATAGATTTTTAAAGAACTCTCGACTTAATTATCTCAACTTTCTTTATTCTTTTTTTGAAATGTTATTTAAAGTATTCATTACAATCTTCCTTGATATTTTAACAATCAAGGAATGTCTGATTGCATGACTAGTGTTTAAGTAAACACCCTGATTTTTGTATAATTTTAGGGGTTTAAAAATGTGACTTATATACAGAGATATACAGTAAAACAAAAATATCATTTCAATGAAAGCAGAATATTTAGCTACAAGACCAGCTAAAACAAGAGGAAAAATACTATATTTTTGTCATTCTTTTAGGATTTTATAAAATGAAAAAAACACAAAAAGGGAAACTAACATATGGACAAATTACAATTAAATTATTAAAAAATTAATAATTCACAAAATATCATCAACAGTTACATGAAAGAGATTTATTAATACAATGTAATACTACATAATTATTGCACTTAAAATGAAACAATCTGCTGAAAATAACCACTTTTTTTTATGATTCAAAATTTGTTAACAAAAAGGAATTTTAAAAAGCAACATTTAAAAAGGATGATTCCAATTTTGCAACTCACAACTGGTATCCATTTCTTGAAATTTTATTTATTTTGATGAATTGTTGAGTGCAATTTATATCAATTTGTTCCAAAGTCGCATCAGTAGTACATATATACTACATCAGTAGTAAACGTCATAAAAGTACTGACACAAAACAAATTCTATTTAATCTTTGAATTTGGATGACATCATCCATCACATGTTAAGCAAATATTTTAGTGTATTCATCTTTTTTCCAGGTGATAAGCAGAAATGCAATCTGTAATGGAAAAAATAAATTTAATATATAAATATAGAGATAGGCATTGCAAACAACAATAAAAAGTAATTAGATTTGTAATGGTTTGTTTTCACATTATGTTTTTTAGCAGTGGCTCTTTTCCTCTTCAGACTGTGACTTAACAGGTTCATTTAAAACATTTTTGGTCTAGTTTGCAAGTAGAGAAATTCAATATTGTCGCACTTTTATACTAGATTATGTGCCCAAATGCAGTCAATAATCATTTAAAAGTCCCCAGGAGCAACTTTTTCATCTAAACTGTAACAAGTTTTAAAAAATTTTCTCATCAAAAATCTTTGTAATTTTGTCAGTTATCAACCTAAAACATCTAAAGTTTTAGCTAGGAAAGGACTCAAAATTAACATTGCTTTTTTAAACAGACATTTTAAGCTATTATAATTTTCAAAATCACGCATTTTGAACTAAAAAATATCTCAATATATTTTTAAAAATGTGTCTACAATTTTCAAACACAAATTAATATAATTTGATTTACAGTACAGAATAACTAAGTTATCCGTCAATTAAAAAACTGAATGCATTATGGAAATCCCAAGATCTAATTTTTTAATAATTGAATAAAAGTCATAAGACCTAACACAAACAATTTTAGATTTAAAAAAAAAAGTCATTGTCACAACATTTAAACATAAAAGTTGATTCAAACTCTGAAAAATAATACATGTTGGTAGAATAAAAAAAAATTAAAAAAAAAAAAAAGAAACAGAGAGTATATTTGTAGTTATTCAATAATTAATTTTAGATAAGTTATCTTTATATCTCCTGATAAAAAAAAACATTAGTTAACTAATAATAAGTTTAAAAGTGAATGTTTTTCTACCTATTTTAAAATAAGAATAGATTCAATGACATACACAGTGATTCTGGTAGACTTTGTAAGCTGTAAGCCACTGGTCCTAAGGAATCTCCAAATTTTCTGGTCCTTTTTAACCAAAAGCGGTAAATCATTTTAATAGTCCCTATTTAAAATACAATAAACCACTTAAAACAGTTAAAGTTTTTAAAAATTAGGAAAATTCTACATGAAATAATATAAATTTGCACTTCAAGCATTTAAAGAAAGGAAAAAAAAAAGAAAAAACAAGAGAATGACTTAACAAGGCGAAAAAAAATTATCTACGATATTGAGCAGACTTAATTTCTACTTCTTTAACCATCTATAAGGAATCATCTTTTATAAGAATCTGCCAATTGATAGACAATTTTGAAGTAAGAAAAGAGTACATTTTAAATCCAAGTATTTAAATATACAAGACAAAGAATGACACTTGCTTCAAGTAAAAGATTTACGCAAAAAAATTTTTAAAGCTTGATTCAATTTTACCAATATTAATTTGCTGGTGCACCATTTTTTTTTTTTGTAAATATTTTTCTGGATGGAATGTCATAACTTTTATACTACGTGTCATAACTCTATGAATTTTAGCATATTTGGTAAGTGAAATTGCTGTATACAATAAATATCATTAGTTATTACTTATAATTAATAACAGTTAACAGCAAATATTATTTTAAATTCGTTATTTTTCTAAAAAGTATAATCTCACCCTTATTAACTCCTTCGCAGTCATTCATGTTATTAAATTGTTAATAAACTCAACAGATTCTGACATTTTTGTTGAGGAAAAGATTGCCTTAAATTTAGCACGAACTTCAGCTGTTAATTTTGGGTGAGTTTCTTTCCATAATTCCCAATCAGTATATGTCTTAACTTTGTCTACATTTGCCTCCATAAACTCTATAGCAGCCGATTTTAGCTCTACATCAGCAACAGTATCGGCCAATACTAAAATTTCACACATATTTTCAACAGACATTTCAGAATATAATATATCAGCACACTTTTCTTTAAGTGATAGAACCTGATACTTTTCAGCAGCAAGTATCAATGATTTAGCCTGTTCAACATCCAGTCCATTAACAGTATCGGTGTACAAGAACTCTAAGAGTAGATACATAGTTTTTACATCAATATCAACAATGTCAATAATACCAGTACAAGCTTCTGTCATGTTCTGTTCAAACATAGTAGAAAATACTGGTGATCGCGCAGTCAAAACATTTTTATGGGCTTCTATAACTTGATTATCTACTCTTAACTTAATGTCACAATGCTTTTTAGTTAAAAACATCTGTTGTAAATCATCTTTTAAAGTTGGATGCTTTTTAACAACAGTATCAGTATTTGTTACAGTCACAGGAAGCACTTGTTCCAAACCATTTGAGCACAAAAATTCACAAAAAAGTCTATAACTAAAAGATGTCTTGCAGCCAATAACTGATGAAATATGCTCATTGAGCTTGTAAGAAATTATATCAGAGGGAAATTCCCATGTTTCTGGTCTAGAAAAATGCTTAGATTTAAAGAAATGTGTCGCTTTTTGTGTACAGAGATAATCTATTGCCTTTCTGCTTTCATCATAAACATCACAAGCAAGCAATGACAATTTACACTCCACAATATGATCCGTGAAAGATTTTGAATTGACTTTTATAATATTTATTTTAAGGAAATCGCCGAGCATAGTGAGGACTACCTTAAATTCTGCACTTTTCGGAAAAACAAAATTTTCCTGAAGAATTTTTTCAACTATTATGTTTTTTTCCCAGCTACAATGTAGCCGATCAATAAGCATTTTTGAGCGCCAAGCATCCTTATCATTCGCCTGTTTATCAGAATTATTTCCATACACATGACATAGGACAGTCAAAGTGTCATTTTCACTATTTTCTGCCTCTTGAACAACTCTTTGTATCTCAAGAAATTTTCGGCACAACCACACAGGTTGAGCAATCGTTTCTTCGTGAGTTCTTAACTTTTTTCCACTTGCACCAATAATTTCAATTTTGAAGCCGCATTCAACATCCGTACCAAGATTGGCGTAATCCTCAAGATCTGCAATACTATCACTGAAATTTCGTAAGACACAAGAAATGAAAGCTGAGCTTTCTTGCTTATACCCTCTTGGAAATATATCTAAACGCCATAACCGTTCGCTAACATTTTTATCAATAAAAGAGCAATATAAACTAGAGCCTGTTCTATGATGACAGAAAGAAAAATTTTCTATAGTCCATGTATAAGAATAAACATTTTTTATAGTTTTTAAACATGATTAGTTTAGAAAAGTGAAAACAAAAAACACAACTGAAATACAAAAGTTTAACAAATTTGACACCGTTAAAATATGAAAGTCTTTGTTCTTTCGGGAGAAAAAGAAACCGAAAAATGCGTGCGTTTGTTTTCGTTCTATTTCAGCTTAATATTTCTGCCCTAATGAAGATTGTTAAACCCAGTTAAAAATGGGTCTCTATCTTTTAAGGAATTGGTAACTAATTTTAAACCATAGTTTCTACTACAGAATGGCAACAAGGAAATGATAACGTCGGATCAATGGGCTTTTCGCATTGTGATTGGCTGTTGACTATCACTCATGGTTGCAAGAATTTGGGAAGTTATCGCGTTTATTGTGAATTAAAATAAAAATTTCAATAATTTTGTGCACGCCTGTCTGTGTTCTCGCGTAATCTCGTATTTGGTGTGATGAAACAATTGGTTCATTGATGGATTGTGTTTACTTTTATTTCGTAAACAGACACTGGAAAAGAGGAGATTTGTGTTTAAAAAAGAAATTAGGCGAAAATGTTTTCGAATTTTTAGATATTTATAAATGTAACAATAAAAATGAATGTTTTCTTTGCTATGTTTATTATTTGTTTTTAAATAAAAGTATGTCATTTTGATATTAAGAGTATGTTAACGGGTGCTCTTAAATACTTTTAAATTAAGTATTCTCTTATAAAAGCTTAGCTGCAATATTTATATAATTTTCTTACGTTCTGTTGTAAGGAAAAGAAAATTCGGATCTAAATTAAAAGAATAATTATGCCATGTAATGTCTAATCATCCTATGCATATTTCCTAACATTTGTACTTAATTATTAAGCATTATAATTGTAACATAAAAAATAATTCTGGAGTAAAGTTCAAATTGATGTTTAAGTGTTTATATATTATGTTTATTCGACATTAAAAGTGTTTCTACTTCTAACATTTTATAAATGAATTTGTAACCCACAGTTTTAATAAAATAAAATTATCGCTAGTTAATAAAACTATGGCAAGAGAAAAATTATCGGTAAAATTTTTATGTGGTTTTCAATTATTATATATTTATTTGGAAGTAATGAAAAGTAATAATATATTTGTGAATCTAAGCTCATCATGATAAGCAATAATATTGAAATGATAAAAATTCTGTGGAAATAACAATAATATTGGAAATGAAAAAAATTCATGTTACATGAAATTTATTTTCGAATAGTTGACTACTTACTTTAATGATGATAGATTAGATTTTTGATTACATATTATTTACTGCTGTGTATTAAGAGTTAGGTCAAATGTGCATCAAGTGGCACACATGATAAAGTAAACAATTCGAACAGTTTTTAATTTGAAATTTGTCCAAGTTATAAACACTTGAAAAAATAAAATTTTCACTGAAAAAACCACTAACTTGCATACATATAAATAACTGTATTTTTTTTTTTACTTAAAAAAAGTTACTTTAAGAACTTTTATTTTATAAGTTACTTTTTTTTTACTTTAGAAGAAAGTAAATGGTGTTTAAAAAAAGATTTGAAACACCATTGCAATAAACCTTTCATTTGATACCTTATATGACTTTCTGAGGCTAGGTCAACTTTCAAAGCAACCTGATTTGACCTGTGATATGTGGTCTCAAAGAATTATGAAAGAAATATTTTTTTTTAACTACAACATTCTTCTACACCTTTCAAATTTGTAGCATAGAAATTGAAATTTAAAAAAAAAAAAAAAACATTAATTATTGCTAACCAAAATTTTTATTAATTGAAAGTGGTATGCTGTACAACTTTTTTCCCCTTTAAGACATTTCATACAATATACATGGAAAACTGAGTAAAAAGCCTAAAATTCTTAAACCAATATATAAATCAATGATCATTCATATCAAAAGTAGTATTTATCCCATACTTTTGTCTCCTAAAATGTATCGAAAATAACATTTTTATTTTTAGCAAGTGTATTATATTTTTCTTATTAAAAAATGGTTTACCTTTTGATATGCAAAAAATATGTGAAATAGTTACAAGATATGAATAACATTTATTTCATAGAAAATATTTTTTAAAATTATGATTATTAACTCTGTTACAATATGTTATGAACAGAATTAGTAATTTTTGAAACATATAAGCATTATAAAATTTTATGAAATAGTTAGGAATGATGTAGTGCTATTTTTTTGTTAATTATTTTTATCTCATTAGACGGTATGAAAAAATCTTAACCTGTTGTTGTTAGTACTTCAACCTTCTAAATGATCTGTGACTTATTTACTTTCAATATCAAAGGCTTCTGTGGGTACGAGTATGACAGTGAGGGTCCATGAGGCTGTAGAAAACGTATCTTAACTTCTTCGTAGTTTATATTTACATCTAAAATACATCGTATCCACCATTGGCTGTACTGCAAAATTACAACATACCCTCTAATATCTTCTAAGAGCAGTTCTAAAGGATGTAACACCACTGACTGGATCTTACTTTCAGATGAATTTTAATACATTTTCGTTTTAATTGATGTGTGGCTTTCGTGTCTGTTTTCATATTTTTTTTGTGTACCGGAGATTGTGTGGCTTTTCAAAAAAGTGTCTCTATTTCTCACAATCATAATATGATTTTATAATACACAAAATTTGTTTATTGAACACAATATTAAAAAGTGTAAATAATTTACTCTAATTTTTATTTCATCAAAGTTTTTTTTTAAATTTTTTATAGGATTGTTTTGTGTTGAATGAATATCTAATTTAAATTGGTCTAAATGTTGCTAGCATATATATATATATATATATATATATATATATATATATATATATATATATAGATTTTTTTTTCTGAAAAAGTTATGTATGAATGCTGAAACATGAAGGAAGAAATTTTTTTTACAGTACAACTATCGTTTTATGTTAAAAGGGCATTTATTTTTTATGCTTTGTTTAGAAACATAAAGAGACCAAAGAACATCTTAAGGGATTGTGGATCTCATTTCAAATCAGCTGAAGTAAATAGAATTAAATTGTTTTTTTATTATTTGAATTAACAGTATTTGTTTATGCTTACATGGTTACTGCTACTTTATAGCCTAAAATAATAATTTCTTCTTTTGTAATCAAATGGAGAAGTGTATTATTTCTTCTTAGTCTAAATCAACTATAGTTTAAATGGTCATAAAAAGTATATTAAATTCTTAATTTATTTACCATTTGTATCAATGTTAATGTACTCAAAGTTTGGTATGAAATAAAACCTAATATAAAAAAGAAGCTGCTTTTGTACATAGTCTTAAAAAAAAGCTACAAGTAAAGTAAAGTTTAATTTTTTCATAACATGTTACACATATATAATTTTTTTTTTCATTTTTTTTATCATGGCTAAAATAAATTTTCATAAATTTAATACAGAAAATGAGATTTGTTAAATATTTAGTTAATTTTTTACTCATGAAAAAAAAAATATATATATATATAATTTTTATTTTATTTGCATGTATAGAATTGGCATTTTATGTATAATCTGCACTAAGGCTCTTTCTCATACTGTTTAGCAGTTTTGGAATTTTGACATTTTTTTCAAAAAAATTATTGAATATAGCTTTTTTTATTTTATTTATTTTTGTCATTTCTTAGATGACCCTTTGACTATCCTTGGGCTGCAACCCGCAAACAGTAAGCCTATACTTATCTCCATGATTCATGCATAGAATAAAAAGGCATACCCCATTAATTTAACAGTACTTTTTATTATTTATTTTTAATTGTTTATTTGTAAAATCGCTGTTTGAACTCTAATGCACCATTGAAAAAGATTTTCCTTAGAGCATGAGTTGTGAGTTTTCATTGCTTATTACTAAGGAAAATAGTGAGGTTAACTGGTAATCAATAAATAATGTTTCAATTTTGATTTGCTACGTTTTATATATGAATTAATTGTATTTGAAGAGAAGTGTGCTTAGGATAAAGCTCAAACTGGACTGACTCTTTCTAGATGAAATTTCAGTTATAGTTTAATGACAGCATTACCAGAATCGACTACACTGTTCCAAACATCAATGATATTAAAGAAAGCTCATCAATATTTGCAACATGCCTGATAAACCTAGTATGAAACACAAGGATAAAAGCAGCAGAATTTTATTTATTTACTTTTTTTTTTCTTCCAGAGTGCCTTCGACATTCTAAATGCTCCTCAATATCGTTTGAACACTAAGTTGTTCTTTTTTTCGTAAAATCTATGCAACTTTTGACAATAGCTCATTCTAAAGAGCGGTCGAAAATATGAGCACAAATGCTATGACAATTCGCATTTCCGTCGTATCTATGAAGTTAAATTCAAGAATTTAAAAATATTTTCACATTACCAGTAAAATTTATTTGTCCAAAACTAATGTTGAAGTTCCTTTAAGAATTAAATATTATTTGTATTTTATTCATTAATGATTATAAAAAGAAGTGTATTTTAAAAGGTATGAAACATTTTATATCATTCTTAACATCATAATTTTTCAACATAATTTTGAAGAGACGTAGTAATTACAAGAAGTTAAAAAATGATATTTTTAAATTTTAGGTATTAGAAAAGCTATTTATCTTATTAAAATTTAAATTTGATTGTGAAAATTACCTAATTAATAATCACGTAAAATACTGTATATCATACAGGGTGTTCTGTAATTACATCTAACACGTTGTAAAAGCTGCAAATTGATATTTCATAGAGGAGAAAAAATGACAACTTCATCGTATCAGTTAAATTAAATGGTAAATAGGCGGTATGAAAAATAGAAAACCACTTTGAATGGCCGATGACACACGAACGTGTTAAGTTTTAATCGCCTTCTAAGTTTTGTTTTCTCTAGTAATCACAAGTTTTTAGTCAATCCCACCTTCATCAGTCGTGATTCATTAAATTTTGATTTTTTTTCCCTTGCCTAAATATTAATTTATGACCCTTAATGTGTGTACTCGTTTTTTTACTTAAATTTCATCAAGGATTTTAAAAATATACATTAAGGTTGAACTTTATGAAATGCCCTGTTTAAGTTGAAACCTTTTATTGTTTTTAAATGAAATTATTACGACAACCAGTTTCGACAACAATGATTGTAATAGGATGATTTGAATGCAGTCATCCAACTCCATCCAAACTCAAATATGTTATGCAGTTTAAGTAATGATATTTAAGAGCTTTAAATCTGACTCTCAAAAAAAAAAAAAAAAATCGGGATATTACTGAAAAATATTGTGATTGGAGCGCGTGGTTTTTATTTTATTTCATAATCGTCGTTCAACAGCCGACCCAATTTTGGGTTTACTGTTACCAATGTTCAACAACGTCGCCTTGTAATTTTGTACCCAATCCAGAAGACAAGGGAACTCTTGGATCAAGTGTTGGGAATTTTTTTTTATTGAAACTAACCCGCGTTTGCGTTACACGAAGAAAAAAACCACGAAATCCTATAATCCGTCTACCGCGGAGGATATTTTGCATCAGCACTGTAGTAGGTGCAAGCCGGGTGCGGAATTCGTATCGACCAGCCATTATTGGGATTCGAATCTGGTTCACCTCATTCGGAGGCGAATACTCTTTCCCTTGGTTCCATCTTCACTGAGTATTAACTCTACAGGATGTTCCAATTTTATTGATTGGTACCAATTTTATTGATTGGTACCAATTTTATTGTTTTGTCTAAATTTAGTCATCTTCAAAATGTAAATAGCAATTCGATCGTAATTTATGGAAATAAACGGTTTTTTTCTCTTAATCCGCAATGATTAATGAGAAGCAACCATGAGGGTTGATCAGCAACGTAAACAAGGGGCGGAACTTTCCAGTTTTTAATTATAAAATTACAAAACTACGGAGTTGAACATTAGTGGTCGTAAACCCAAAAATTGGATCAGCTGTTCTACGACGGATATAAAATAAAATAAAATCTATCTATTATAGGCCTGGATAGTAGGGCACTGAACCCATGCCCAAGAGTTCGTGGGTTCATCCACAGCCGGCCGAAGACTGCCCGTGTAGTAAATGGTGACTGATGCAAGTTAAATCTATCGAGTTGCAAAGTCCTCCATGTTCCTATAACAAATCAATACCTCTGAGGGTACTGAAACAAAAATTTCCTTGTCTTCTGAATTTGTTCAAAATTACAAGGTTACAGAGTTGAACATTAGGAGTCGTAAACCTAAAATTGGGTCGGCTGTTCAACGACGGTTATAAAACAAAATCTATATTTTAAATAAGGCGAGTGAAAAAGTCTTTCTCACAGTTCAAATAAGGGGAAAAATCAAAACTGTTACTCGAGTAACCAAAAGTAGATTACAAGACAGGATGTGAATATTAAAGTGCAAGAGCGTTTAGTTTAGAATAGTAAATTAAGAAAAAGATTTCGACAAAGGAATAACATAAAAAGATTAGTTGAAGCGCTTTATGTTACACACACACATATATATATAGGGAGGGGGGAGAGACTCCCCCCACTCTATAGGTACTGCCGCGGTCATAATTTTACTTCTTATAATCTTAGCTTAACTAAATTATGCCGAAGGAAAAAAATGTAGCTTTAACTTAAACTAAACTCAGTGGCGCGACAGCCCCTAGGGGGCCAAGGCCTACTGGGCCCATCTCAGTTTTCTTGACATTGGGCTCTGGGGTACAGGAGCAGATGTTCCAGTTAGGTGGTCAGCCGAACGCGGAACCCCAAGTGTTTAGTTCCCAAGCATGCTTGGTACTCATTTGTCTACCCACTTAAGGGATGAAAGGCTGAGTCAACCTTGCCCGGCTTGAGGATCGAACCCAGGACCGGTGGCACGGGAGCGCAAAGCACTACCACTCAGCCACCGGGCGTCTAGCTTTAACTTAAGATAATTTAAAATCTGTTCTCCTATTTATATCCAATTATGTTAGAGGCTATGTGTCCTTTTCGCTCGCACTCACTTGTTTTTTCCTATATTTTAAAAACATGAATGTAATTATAAATGGATGCAGAATTTAACAGAGTATTTATAGTTTGTCTAAGCTAAGAACTCCCCCCGCCACATGGTCTGAGGCCGTCTGCTGCTATGGATACAAGAATAGCGTATTCCAGGGAAGGTAGCTAGCCGACCGGCCTGTGGAGGGGTTAGGGAACTGCCTTTGCACCAGAAAGGTTCTGGGATCGAATCCCGGGCAAGGCATGGATGTTCTTTTCTTCTCTGTACTATCTGTCCTTACTGTGGGAGCAACGTTGGCCCACCTAATATGGTGCCCTTGTAAGAGAGGCCAACAAATCTGCCCTGTTAATGTCCGAATTGACGAACAATGTTAACACAGGAGGGCATTGGGGGGGGGGAGGGAAGGTAGCTTCTCTTTACTCTAGGGCTAACACAATAGACTGGGAAAAAAGTCCTCTAACTCTCGCTGAATCTTAGTCAAAATCTGTCCTAAGCAATGACCCCACATCCCTTGAAATAGTTAGACCTCGTTACCATAGTCACCGCCAAGGGTCTTGACAAATGGCTAGGCGAGTTTTTACTTTAGACAAACTATACATTAACTAGTTCATTAAACATATTTTTAGAAAAAATTGCACCTTGAGACATAAAGGTTTGCCACCCCTGGACTAAACCATCTGACAGAGAGCAATGAAATTTGGCATATTAATAGTTCGTCGCACGAAGGTTACTGTTCACATTAAAACATTATATTACAAACCGAGCGAAAAACGGATTGGAACTTTCTTGCGTCATGTCCACTTAATTACATGTCGGATAATCGAATAACAAGCTTACACGAATGGAACCAAATCATTTTGTATGCAACTAATGTTAAACTTCCCCGTCTTCTTTATTACTGACATTCTTTATTTTTTGTCCCCGCCTAATTGCATGAAGAAGAGGTACTGAAATGAAAAAAATTTGTTTATTTTGGAGAAATGCTTCACTAACTAAAATGAAATTTTCGTTTTTCAGTTAAGATAAGGATACAATAGGTGGTCACTTCAAAAGGGCCCTGTTCATTAGTTGGTCTAAACAGGTGTTAGGGGTAAAATTGAAAAAAAAAATCTAATCTTGCTGCTAGTTATACATTGAAGTGAGCGACGAGTGTTTTACCCCTCTTTGAATTATAGTTTGTTTACGGTAAGAACTCCCCCCGCCTCTAAATCTGAGGCCGTCTGCTGCTAAGGGTACAAGAATAGCGAATTTCAGGGAGGGTAGCTTCTCTTTACTTTAGAGTGTTTCCCAAACTTATGACTTTTGTGTACCCTTTCTAAATTTTTCGTAATGCTGTGTACCACTAATAAAAAAATGAGTGTATTTTTTACTATAAAAAAATTGCACAAAAGTTAAAAATCACAACTGGCTGTTGACACCACTAATTATTAACTGCAAACTCCGCAAAAAATAGCAAATAGAAAAATACGTAATCGTAAATTTTCATGGCTAGCTTTGTTTTTAAATAAGTTTGTTTGAAATTTTCGTTTATTGCAAGATATTTCGCATAAGGACGCGTACCCTCGCTAAACTGTTCCCGTACCCCTGGGGGTACGCGTACCACACTTTGGGAAACACTTCTTTAGGGCAATATGAAGAAAAATGATTCCCTTTCTCTCCCCCACCCGAGACAAAATATATCCTAAATAGTGACCCACACCCCTATTTGAAATAGTTATACCTTGTTACCATAGTCACCCCCACAGGTCCAGACGAATAGGGGAGTTCTTACTTTAGACAAATTGTACTTACTTACACATCATTTAGAATTTTAAAAAGGTACAGAGTGATTTGTTTTGTAGTCAAGATTTGTGGTCCCCTCCTGGTGCGCTATTAGCTTTCATAAGAAAAAATTTCAAAAACGTAACAAATCAGTATACAGTGTGTCTTTCTCTTAAGTAAGAATAATTATTGCTTAATCCAGAGAATAACTCTGAGAATGATTGCAAGTTCAGCGAGAAAAGGATGGATTTGAATTAATAGAGGAGGGGGGACAATGAATCTGGGAAACGATATATTAAAAAAAATTCCAAACTAAAATAGCTCATTAATTTGGAAATTCTCAAGACGAGGTTAGAAAAAAAAAATTTAAAATAAATAATCTGACTATGCGTTTGAGAGGAATACGCAATTATTCATGAAAGTCTTAATAGAAACTGAAAGGGAAAATCTAATTTTGATAAATTGACGAATTAAACGGGTATAAAAATAGTCTTCAATTATAGATTTTTTCGGAAGGGATCAAATAATATTTTAGTACCTATATATTATACTATTCACTAATATTGATTTATTTTTATATAACCTTAAATGACATTTATATTTTATGATACTAACACAGATACTATTAATCAAAATTGTTTATTGATCATAAAACTAAGTTTATTTAATCAAAACACTATAATTTGCACTAAATACCATTAAAAATAAAATTTCGCAGAAATTTAGGATAGAATATTGCACTATCCTTTTAATCGAATAACCCGCTCAATTGCATAGATTTGGCTGGAACTGATGATATTCCTTTAAGCGGGGTTGACTGGTTAAGCCTTAGCCGTTGTTTCCTCAAAAATCTTAAAGATAACATCATTGATACTTTATAGCTCTATTTAATAACAATAAAAAAGAGTTATTGCTTGTACTTTATTTAGTTCTTTTTTCTCGCTACGTCATAATTTCAATCAACAACAGTTCCGCAATTTACTGATTGTTGACACGTTCTCAGCAGATCACCGAAGTCGAGCATAACTGGCCGCTGTCAGCGTGCGGGTGAAAAACTATCTGGATCAATCTGTGAAGGGACCGAGGGTGTGAGGTATTGGTTCTCGTTAAAATGTTATACGTAAGTACTTGACTTCACGCGCATGTCGTCGGTCTATCGAAGCGAAGGGAGCCTCACCTCGGCAGAGTTCAAAATTGTGATGGCATGTCTTCAGATGATTGTCAGGAATGTTTACCAGACCGTTACCAATAGCCCATTGAGCAGCTTTAGTGCGACGCAAACAACAATGAAAAAAAAAAATTTACGTGGTAGCACTATGTCACCAAATTATCTCTAAAGTTATCTGAAATCACGTATTTAATTTGTCACGTCTGTCAAAATGTGTTTCGGTATAAGTAAATAATTTAAAAACAGCGGTAATTAAAGTTAAAAAAAAAATTCTTTTGCAATGAAAGGCAAAATTAATGGGAAAGTGGTACTAATTTGCTTAGGAAAAACGTAGAAAATTACTTCAGTTTTATTAACCGCTGTCCCTCTTTTCTTTTTCTTTGGCCTTTTAATTCCTAGTAAGAATATATATATTTTTTTGGTATTCTCTCTTTAAAAATAAAAAGTCAAACAGCTGATAAAAAATATTTGTTAGATTACGGAATTATATATTTTACTGAAATATAAAATTCAAAATAATTAGTTTGGAAAAATCTTTTTTTGATTCATATTCAAAAATGTATTATAGATTTTGTAAATTAAAGAAGTTTCAATTATAAATAACTGTTTCGCTAAGATTTAAATAACTGCATATTAGTTAAATTGTTTGGAAGTGAACCGCGTTTGAAATATTTGACTTTTTATGCAGGAAAAGACATGGTGTTTCACGTTATATTTCATCTCACCAAATATTATTAAACTTCTAAATTTATTTCTCACCTATCCTGACATGAATAAATACAAAGAAATAATGAAAAAAAATATATTTAATGAAAATTCTGAGTCAAAGTGTTAATGCTGACGCTCAGTTCATTTAAGTAATGTAATAGATGCATATTGAAATACTAAAAAGTAAGCCATTATGTTACAAAAAGCAACATTTATGGAGTTCAGGTACTTATTCGTATAGATTAATCGTAAACAAGCGCCATACTATTATTGTCGCCAATGATGCTTAATTAATATGGGTAATTCCTATTATATAAATTAAAAAAATTACTTATTTACAAAAATTCCAAGTTAATGGATAATTTCGATATTATGCCTAGTAATGTTGAATACAGTTAATCTCAATTTTAATGGGCTGAACAACAAAAAACAGGTTTTGTTATGTTTTTGCTTATTAATTTTGTCAGTATATACCGTTCAGTTTTGTCCACGATTTCATTGGGTTGTTCAGTACCGAGTTATTGTTTTTTTGATTTTATTAATCCTGTTCGAAGAGTGGATATTCAGCTAGTTGAAAATAAAAAAAAGTTGAATTACAGTTCGTTAAAAATAAGTTAACTAACGCTTTTCGTTTCCCGAAACTCTTGTTTTTTTCTCAGGTCAAGAGCTAGCCCTTGTACAATACTTATCAATATTTTAGTCAAATAACTTCTAAACGTACTATTGGACGTATTTTCAAAATTTTAATTAAATATAGTAGCATTAAATTCTTACTTGAGATTCATTTAAACTGAAATAGTTGCAATGTTATAGTAGTAACACCTTGGATACATATGTACTATAAAATAGTATCTTTCTCTTGATATACATCTTCAAGAAAGAATAAATAAATGAGATAAATTTTCTTTTGAATATATTTATTTTTAGTGGTAAGAGTACAGCATATGTAAAAAGTATAAAAAAGGAAGAAAAAAAAATTTATTCAAGTTGGATCTGAGAATTTGAAGCACGTATATTTGTTTTTGTTCTTACACAATAGACAGAGTATGGTAGCTAGTTTGACTCTATGAAGGTGCTTGCAGATGCAATCATATAAGGTCTATGACCACTATCAGTGGCATCATCCTGAGAAAAAGAGCAGCTAAGTCTTTCTTTATAACTATGCATAGCTGCCAACCTTAGGAATCAAAAATGAGGAACACTATATGCGACAAAATTATACGCACTAATTACGAGAGTAAGATAAAAATTTAATTATTAAATCATAACATTAATAGACATATATTTAAATATGTAAATTAGTAAAACAAAACTATAAACGCTATCTTTTGTGGGAAACTTATAATATTAATGTTTTATAATTAGGAATACCGGTATAATATATTAAAAACAAACATTACCTATTAATATATAATTATTTATCTCCAAATTATAAAACACTGGTAAATAATAATCTACATCATAAACAAATATTTCTGATGCAAGTGTTTAAATACTACAAAAAAAAATTTCCAAAAATAATAATTTTGTGAAATAATCAGCAACAGACAGCTATTGGAATAATATTTTCCAATAAAAAGCTACTAAAAATTACTTTAGCACAATAATCACAGGATGCATGCTTGTGGCGATCCGAAAAAAGGATTGGTTTAAAATCAAAAATTTTATGAAAATTCAGAATTTTTATAAAAATATCAGATTGGATTTAAAAATTAGGAACAAATCCGAAAAATTCTGAACAGTTGGCAGCTATGCTATTGTTTGCTTAGTCAGCTGTAAAATAAAAGCATTTTTCTAGATAAAAAAATAGAAATCATGTTACTTTAAAATTCTACAGTGGATCAGAATCCAATCAAAGACTTCAGTTATATTAATAACTGACAACCGTGCCGGAAAATAAAGAGCTTAATTATTTTTATGAATTTAAAAAATATACAATTATATTTAATACATATAGCAAAACCAATGACTGAAATGTTATCTTGTTACGGTACAGAGATATTCTTCAAACTAAATGAGACTCTGCATAAACCATTGTAGAAAATCAAGTCCTGGTAAATATATCTCACAGAAAAGCTTTAAGCAGACAATGCTGTGAGACCATTCCCCGGGACAAACATGAATCATCAGCAGAATCCAGGCAAAAGCTAGAAGAGAACAAGTTGCTTCAAATTAATATTGTAATCAAGATACCTTGTTAAGATTTCAACCAATGGTTAAGTATATAGATAAAAGCACAACTCTTCAAATTGTGAATCTAATAAAGGATTGCATACATTAGTTTGAATCAATTTGAATTACAGAGTGAAAGAACATTTAGCACAGAAGTATAAGTTTTAAGTTATAAGCACAGATTAACAGAAATTTTTTTATTATTATTAAATCTGGCATATCCATCTTTTTCCACACATATGGCATACTTGCGACACTTTCAGAGTGGTCTCACAACTCTTTTGGGTGGAAGCATCACTCAAACTCATACTCGGGGATTTGACACATCTGTCACTTTAAAATCAAGACATAAAAAAGGAGTGTAAATTATTGCAACATTAGCTTTGTTGCTCGATTTTTTCTTTTTGCAGATCCCCAATTTAGTCAGGTTACTTACATCTGAAAGAGAGGGAAAGTGTCTGATTAATATTATTTAATATTTCTATTGCAGCATCAATCAGGGTTTACATATAAAGACTAATGGCTTTAAGAACAAGACAATCACAGGACATTACATCACAGCATTTAATAGTTAGTCACAGCACAGATTTTATTATATTTTCTTTACACAACATAATGACCCCACAGCCAATTGTTCAGTTGGTGTGTGCACTGTTGAGTCACCGTTTACCCTAGAGACAGCCACGTAGGCTTCTTAAAGGCACAAGTCCATGATGGATCATGGAATGTGCATGTTGTGTTATCCCCACGCTGACTTTTAATGATGAGTCAGTACATGTTGATGTGTTTGTCCATTGTTCAGGTTTGATTGCACTGTTCCCAGTTTTTTAGTATCTAATCATCTAAAATCTGTCGACATCACCAGTTCCTTAATGAATATTATTTTCTAAACCTTTTACAAGAATAAAAAATAAAATCATAAATTAATTTTCTAAACTTATTAGTATCTAAATCAAACATTAAATTAGTTTTTATTTAGAATGCAATAAATGCCACTGATAAAAACAAAAGTAATAAATATTTTTGAAATAATCAAAGTAAAAGAATATATATTATTAATAAAAGAGGAATATACTAACTGGTAGGGCACTGTCTTTTCCTTAACCACGGTGTGATTAAAGACAAATACTGATAAACATTAAAAGATCATTTAATTCATTCTGACTTTAATTATTTTATTAATACTGTAATAATTTATAAACAGTGCTGTACTAACAGTAAACAATCCGTACTATAACAATACAGTTGGGGAAAAAAAACTCACAACGATTAAGGTATAATGCCACTGTTAAAAATATACAATTCTCCGAATAATCAAAACATTATAGTAATAAAAGAGAAAGATACTAACTGAGACACTCATATTAGCTTCTGCTGAGTCTAGATCTCATTTACGCTAACAAAGAATAGAATTAGATCAATCTCCGTGCAATCTAAAATTTTTTATAATCTCTTTTAGTGTTGAACATATACCCATTGCTATTTAGAAATAGCATTTGGCATTATTCATTAGCGTTATTAGCATTATTCATTTAGTATATTTTACCAAAGGCATTTAAAGTGGAAGAGTATTTATAATTCAGGTACAATGCTCTAAACAATCTTCCCTCTGTCCTTTAAGGGTAGAACCAGAATCATTGAGAGAGAGAACTAGTCATAAAATATTCTATTGCATCTAAAAAAATTTCTGCATTGTGTAAAGTAGCACAGATAAGAATATTAGAAAAAAAACACTCTCTACAGAATATTTTTCTTTACAGCATCATAGTACTAAATCTGTTCAAGTACTGTCAGGGATCTGCCCAGACATTCTGTAAAAGGTCCGTATTTGTAAAATTGGGAAAAAATTACTTGTAATTTGTGAATATAAAATAAACGTTAAGTCACATTCTTTCAACCAGGGTCCTGCTTTTGTGAATTTGTGCAAATAGGGTCTGTTATTGCAAAAAAAAAAAAAAAAAAAAAAAAACTTTTTCAAGGAGTTTTTAAATTGTAAAGACTTACAAGATTATGCCCAACACTGAACACTGTAAAATTATAATTAAAAAAATTAAAATTTAAAAAATAAACAGCAATTGCTGCTACTAAATTAGAGATGCAACATACAAATATTTGGTATTTTGCCTATACTGCTGAACGCAGAATATTCATTTCGGACGAATAAAGGAAGAAGTGTCTGCCGAAGACAAAATTTATTTAGATTACACCTGTCATTTCCCCCCCCCCCCCCCGGGAAGGGTTTATTCGATTAACAAAACAATAATGAAGATAAACGAATTTGTGAAGGGTCTGAGTAAAGGATAAATTATTTTGTGAAATGTCCGTTTTTATGAAAAGATATTTTGCGAATAGTTCGTTAACGGACCCAAATCTCTTCTAAACAGATATCTGACTGTGACTACTCTTTCTTATTTGTATGGGATGAGTTCTGGTTATCTGGCTAAATGTCAAGACAAGATTACAATATTTTTATATTATTAGTATATAAAGTTGTGTATAAATACACTTCTTTTTTTAGCAACTTTGCTATGCATTCTTCAAAGATGTTTGCCAGTTGAATATGGCCCTGGCAGTTTAAATGTATGTGATCTTAACCAATACATTCATCCACAGATAAAGCTGATTCACAGAACACTAGCCCAAGTAAAATTCACAAAGTTTTAATTACTTCATTGAATCGCTTTATAGTGACGTTTTCAAGATTAACAAAATGTTGATGCATACGTTGATCTTTCAGCAAGAGAATTTTCTAAACTCTTCGTTCGAGAAAAACAACTCAGAAATATTTCTGTATTGTGATCTGCTGTGCCAACTACAATCGCCAAGGTGCTAAACAGATTTTAAACTTGCAAATTTAATAACAAAAAAAACACACATGTAGATAGTTGTCCGGGGGTGGTTACGAGTTATACCTTCTGAGTTCCCTTCTCTTTTTATTAGTTCCTGGCGGCTGGCTACCCAGAATTATTCTTCCACAGATAACCAAACAAAATCTCCCCAATAACCCCACAAATTTTATTAACCACACAAGCCAGATTTTTAAAGTTGGGCATTGTACCCAATTGCACATCATTAGTTCCTTTATTTTTAAGAAAAGCAAAATAAATTATTATTTTATAGCACAACCATAAGTAATATTAATAAAAAAATAAATAAGTATCTGAATTAGAATAGTTACACAAGATACTAACAATGTCAACAAATGGTTTAGATACATAGTCATTAAATATGTAAATAAATTACATTTCAACTTACCAACATGAATTAAGACAAAAACACAATCGTCCCTTCACAACTGCACACTTAATTTGTCCACACCGATTCTAGGGTGTGCAAACATCGATATCCCATTTTCATTCAGCATTTAAGTAATTAGCTAATTACTTCTCCAGGGAATCACCTAGTAAAAAAGTATTTTATGAAGAGAAAGAAGAAATATGAAAAGTTTGCTTTACATTGTCCACGTAAACTGTCAAAAATCTTAGGGTAATGAAAAAAATACAATTATAGATATAGTTTGAGAAGTTAAATAATTGAAAAAATTCAATTTCATATTAATATCCAATAAAGATAACTTGCTAAACTGAATTATCTTCTAATTTATTATAGTATTTGTATTATGTATTTTAAATAAAACAAATTATTGAGTACAAATTGTTTTGCACATAAATGTGATACACCTATAGAACAGGGTTGGGTTTTTGACGTCAAAAAGTGGTTTTTGACATGACAAGGGTATAATACTGGTTTAAACCGTCAAAAACCCGTCAAAAATGTCAAAAACTAAAGTTTGCCAAAAAAATATATAAACTTCAAAACTACCAACAGTTACCATGCATTATATTGAAATTTAATTATACTATAGGTAATCAGCAGGTTTTAAAATATTTTTTAATTAAAATGAAGGTAAAATAACAGATTTAAAATCTCAGAAATTTATATTCAAATACATGTGCGAAAAATTTTGCACAAAATTTTTTTAAATATTTATATTTTGAAAATAAAATTTTTTTTCTTTGATACTTAAGAAAATTAAAAGTTTATTACTATGCATTTTTGACATATAAGGAACATATAACTAATATTTATAAGGAACTTACAAGTTATGGTTGTATAAATACAAACTTGATACAAGTGTATGAAAAAAAATTTTTATGTTATACCGAATATCTTTATTATCCAGTATGTTAATTTGAATTTAAAAGTAGTTATATTTGTGAATAATGATAAATATAATTCATATTGTTTATTATATTTATTTATAATTATTACACTTATCATTTTAAGACAATTTTTACCTCTTAATTTTTTCCCCCCCACTTGTATTAAGAATACAAATAATGCATATCTTGAAAGCAAGAAGTAATTATTCAACAGCTGAATATTTAGATATTCAACAAAACTATGTATATAGTATTCAGCAAAATGAAATTCACAAGTATTTGGATAAACTAAATTTTCAGCATAGTAAATGAATAGGCTGAATATACTGTAAATCGACACTAACTACTCTGTGTATTTAACAGAAAGCACTTAAATTTGTATTGTCTTATGTTAAAAAGATTATTAAGAAGATTTAAAGGAATATTACAAAGATTTTTCTTTAAAAGATGTCTAATGTGCAAAACTGCTAATGTTTATCTTTAAAAATGTCTAATTTTTAGTATAATCTATACTATACACTAAATTTGGTTATAAATAAATTTCTTAATAATATCACTGCAGATTTTCAATAACACATGAAAATGAATACATAATATTGAATACAAAAGATAATGAATACAAAAGATGTGAGCTTTCAAAAGTACAAGATTTTGGTTACTATTCAAAATATAAGTGTTTCTTCAAAATTTAAAATTTATTTTTTCTAGAACATATTTAGAAACACTATCCTTTATAAAAAATATATAAATTTTATATATTAATTTAATTTTACATATGAATATAGGTTTTTGACATTTTCGACATTTTTGACAGTGAGGTTTTTGACGTGACGGTTTAAACCATGGTTTAAACTGTCAAAAACTGTCACATGTCAAAAACCTGCCAACCCTGCTATAGAATAAAAATTTTTTTTGAAAGTATGCATGCTCATAATTTATTCAATAGTTAAGACAACCTAAAAGAATAATAATGAATGCAGTAACTGTGAATGAAAATGATAAATATTATCTAAATTTGTTCCATTTCTCTCAGATTTTTTTTTTAAAATTAGTTTACAATAAAATTGAAACAAATTATTTTAGACATGATCAAAACCCTCTTTACTATTTTTAAGAAAATTCAATATTAATCTTTCTATATAAAATAAATTTTAATTAGCAATATATTTCATAGAAAAAAAAGATACCTCTGTATTATGTCACTAAAATAAATATAAATCAAGTAATTTAACTAAATGAAATTTCATTACTAAACTGCTTCACACAATTTTGGCAGATCAAACAAAGGATTTCTAAGGAAACAGAGAAAAACTTTGATAAATGAATTTTTATAACGATTTTCTTAAAATACATACATTTTACAAACTATTTACTTTAAAATCTAACGCGTGGTATTCACAGATATTTAATAAAATTCATTAATCTTTTTAAAAATTTCATGTAATTTTTTTATATACTGCTATGAAACGTACACTAATATTATAAATCTTTAATTAATAAGAATTACCTGTAATTAAAACTTTCATGATGATAAAATATGAAATCCCGCGCAGCCAAATACAGAAAATGGCTTCCTCTAACAATAGCTTTTGTTTAAACAACGCCAATTGCTTTGGCGAAAAAGTTTGGTCACACAATCAATATAGGGTTATAAGAAGATTGATGGATAAAAGCTAGCGTCAAGCTCACTCCGCCCAGTTACCAATTCCTAAATTGACCAAATATCGTTAAAAATAAGTTTCGAATAAAAGAGCTTTAGCTTTTAGGCACTGTTTACACTGCATACAATTTACGCACCTCTGATCTCCTCGAGAGATTGTTGTTGTTGTTGTTAATTTACGTCGCACTAGAGCTGCACAATGGGCTATTGGCGACGGTCTGGGAAACATCCCGGAGGATGATCCGAAGACATGCCATCACAATTTTGATCCTCTGCGGAGTGGATGGCACCCCCGCTTCGGTAGCCCGACGACCTGCGCGCGAAGTCGAGCACTTTATGGTAGCACAGTTTAACGAGGACCAATACCGCACACCCTCGGTCCCTACGCAGACTGATCCAAGTGGTCACCCACCCGCACACTGACCGTAGCCAGTGATGCTTGACTTCGGTGATCTGATGGGAACCGTGTCTTAACGATCAGTCCACTGCGGGACGGTGGAGGCAAGAAGACCACTTGTAAAGTCAGCAGAGGAGATAAGACTTTTCAAGGAAGATTTATGATATATTTTATAACCGTCCTTAGACAACTGACTCAATTTTTTTGGGTTTACAACTACTAATGTTCAACTGCGTAGCCTCGAAATTTTAACATCCAATCCAAGGAACTCCTGGATCAAGTATTGGGAGAAATTAGCCTTCATGGAGGACTTTTTCATGGAATTAACACAAATTAGCATTACATGTAGAAAACCTCCCACGATTAGTCTGACACCACTGAGAATATTTTATGTCATCATTGTGGTCAGTGCAAGCCGGATGTGGTATTCGAACCCAGTCCACTTCATTGGGAGACAAACACTCTATCCCCTGAGCCATCAGAAATCAGATTTATGATATAGAAGGTAACCTTATCTTTCATTTTTTTTTTTTTTTTTTTTGTATTTTAAAGTGGCATCCTATATAGGGATGACGGGCAACGTGATTGGAGTCAGATTACGTTCTCATTCTAGATCTACGAGGTGATCGATAGTGCATGAATTACAAGCAGTAAAAATAGCTCTTAGTCAATGCGTCAAGTATTGCTAGGTTTCTTCAAGTTGATGTCATATCTAGATAAATCACAACAATTGCACTGGCTTAAATGCCGGGTCCCGCAGTGAACTGTTTGTTAACACGGCTCCCATCAGATCACCGAAGTCAAGCATCACTGGCTGCGGTTAGAGTGCGGGTGGGTGACCATTGGAATCAGTCTGCGTAGGGACCAAGGGCGTGCTGTATTGGTTCTCGTTAAGGTGCTCGACTTCGCATGCAGATCGTCAGGCTACCAAAGCGGGGGCGCCACCCCCTCTGCAGAGGATCGAAATTGTGATAGCATGTCTTCGGATCATCCTCAGTGATGGTTCCCAGACCGTCGCCAATAGCCCATTGTGCAGCCAGGGGCGGATTAAACGCACGCGGGGCCATAGGGCGCGGGCTTTGTTTTTATTATTTATTTTTTACTTTTTTTTTAAACTGAAAGCAAGTTACCGCAAATAGGATGAAATCTAAAACTATCAACGATAATTTTTATCAGCTCCCATCAAACCATCTGAAATTATCAAAGTTTTTTTCTGTTGCTTAAATTACGTTTTCTTACTCGCATTTTAATGTAACCTGTATAGTTTTTCTTACTATTTATTAAAAAAAATAATTCTAACAGTTTTTATTAGCTAATTCATTTTTTTTCTTCTTAATAACCAATTGACTATGATAAATTTATAGATGAGTTATTTATTAATAAAACATTGAGCTTGCTTTAAACAATTTTATACAATTTCCATACATATCCTATTTATCAATCATTACATAGAAATAACAATTTTAATTTGTCATTGAGTCAACATTTTAATAGCGCTTACACACAAAATTTGATATCATAATTTTTAAATTTCTTGTTGTTTTTTGAAAAGTATATATTATACAAAACAATAGCGCGAAATGATTTTTTTTTATTTAATTTATTTTACAAGATATTAACAATTAAATTTTAAAGCTCTTTTTAATTAAAAAATAAATATCTAAGGATAGAATAAATGGATTTTAAAAAATTGTATCTCATTTTACGCGGTAGTAATTGAAGTTTCTGATAAAATAGTTATAAATAAAATATATTCTTCTAGTTCCAAGTTTGAACTCAAATAATTATGTAAATAAATTATAAATAACCAATTATTCATAATATTATTCACCTAAAATTATAAATTTATTATTTAATATAATGTCAGCTATTTTGTGAAACTTTAGTTGAGGTTTTTAAATTCCCTCCAAATCAACTGATGCAGCGCGATTGAGCGATCAGCGGAGTGGAGTGGCGGAGCGTGCCGCTTTTCGCGAAAAAAGCTATAACTTTTTATGAAATTGCGATCCATTTTTTTTGAAAAGCTATTTTGTTCAGAATAAAATTTACTTTAAAATGGGTTTTGTTTGAACTTGGTACGACATTAACAACATTTTTGTTTTTCATTTTACAACTTAATTTTGCAATAAAAATTAAATTTTTTAAACATAAATTTTATTATAATTATTTTATCAAAAACTTCAATTATTTTCGCTTAAAATGAGATACATTTTTTTTAAAAATCCATTAATTATATCCTTAGATATTTATTTTGTAATTAAAAAGAGCTTTAAAATTTAATTGTTAATATCTTGTAAAATAAATTAAATAAAAAAAAATCGTTTTGTGCTATTGTTTTGTATAATATATACTTTTTAAAAAACAACAAAAAATTTAAAAATTATGATATCAAATTTTGGGTGCAACCGCTATTAAAATTTTGACGCTTTTAAAAAAGAGAAAATCGAACGATCTAAACGATGTTTCAGGAGCGAATACTTATTTCTCTTCACTCTAGGGCTAACACAATAGACCGAAGAAAGAGGTCTCATTTTCTCTCGGCGAAACCAGTCTGAAAGAGGGACCCGCACCCCTACTTGAAATAATCATAACTCGTTACCATAGTCACCGCCACACCTCTAGACGTATGTCTGTCAGAGTACCTATCGTAGACAAACAGTATATATCTTTTCATTTAAGAAAGCATATTTAAAATAAAAGTAAACAATAATAAATTAAATTTTACTTTATTTTGCTAAATTAGAACTAAAAAACTTATCGCATTAACTTAATATATATATGAAATTGATATTTTTTTTAAAAAAATAATTGTTTTTCTTAATTTTTAAAAAAAAAAATTTTTTTTAAGGGTTGCCCCAGCCATGACCTAATAGGTTATCCGCCCTGTGTGCATCTCTAGTGCGACGTAAATGAACTACAACAACAAATGCCGGACTTATGGATGGTGTTTTCTACACAAGGGAGCATAGCAAGCTCTTTACTGCCTATACTGTACATAATCTCTTATATTCTGGGTTACGTGCAACCACAAAGCTCATAATATAAAGATTTGTGAAAGAATTTGCACATTTTGTGAGCATTAAAAACTGTTTGCTCTAAAGTTGGTAGGAATTATGAAAATTGATATTTTAGCTAAATTAGCAGCTATTTTTTTTTATTTATTTGCTCTTAAAGTACACGTCAAAGATGCGTGAATTACTGTAATGTTGCGAAGATATGTACCGGTGCAATGTGGTACAAATTTTGTAGTCCTTCGAAAAGACAATTAACATTAAGTTCTAAACATGCAAACTACTGTATTAATAAAAAAATTTAATCAAAAACCTTTTTCATTAACATATTAAAACGTCATTAATATAAAATATTTATATTTAATTTTCATGTAAATATTCATTGTTAACAATTGTTTTTATTCAGATAAACATAGCTCAATTTTCCAATGTATTTTTAGGTTAACTTTATCTGAATTTTATTGCCCTTATTATTAATTGAATAGCAACATAAAGTTTACTATTGAATTCCAAGGACATTTTATTACAAGAAATTTTTTTTTTAAATGTAACTCGTGATCTTTTTTTTTTTTTTTTTTTAAATAGCACAAATTAAAATTTCATGTAGATAAAAATTTCGACGAAAATGAGTACTTAAGTAACGTTATGTTACGTAACTTAGTTTTAAAAGTTATTTACTCTCTACCATTTGACAACCAGCTTTATAACTCGTAGTGGAATTCTGGAAATTAATTTTGTGTAAATAACAATATTCGAAAAAGGTAAAGGTGGAGAAATAGAACAACTTAATCAATGTATCTTTAAAGAGAAAAGGCAACTTTATTGCAGCTCTAGTAACAAATAATAGCTTTTAACGTTTTCATCCCCCCAGCAATAGATTAGTGAATAACTAAGTGAAAGAAAGGAGAATTAGATATTGCATTTAGTTAATATATATATATATATGGGTCATTCTCACAAAAACAGTCATTTTCATGTCCCCAGTATATTTTATGTTTGTTTTACAGCTTAAGAAGAAAAAAAATTCAGGGAAAGTGTCCTTCAGAATGCAAGCTAACAAAAGAATAAAAATAAAATTATCAATTTTTATTTATTTTAGGTAATTAAAATATACCAATATGTCATTCCCTCACTTGTCCCCACTGCTGATTTAAAAAAAGAAAAAAATTGTTTCTGAAATACAAAATTTTTTTTTACAAATTAGTGTTTTTTATTTCAGAATACTGAAATATAGAATTCAGAAAATCAATTTTAAATTGAATTTCTGATAAAAATATTAACACACCACTATTTTAAACTTTGTCCCCAGTGTTTCGCGTCATTCCCTCACAACAATGTTCTTATCACCTGCAATCTTCTTAGAATAAAAATATTTTAATAAAAACTTCAGAAATTAACAACTGGCATCATAGAACAAAATTGCAGAATGTTTCCATCTTCAACTTAAAGAAGCTTTGCTGTGGAATAAATTTGAATGAATCAAACCAGGTAAAATTTTTTACATTTGTCATTCCCTCATGTCATTTTTTAGAGTAAAATAAAATACAACTTCATCGAGAAAGTGGATAATTATATGTTGCTTTCTTATATGAATATAATTGTATGTGATTGACTTCAGAAATTCATTAGGCCTAACTGTTATTTTTAAATTTTATTGAATTCGTCATTCCCTCACTTGTGTATAAAGTGAGGGAATGACGCTGAAGTGAGGGAATGATTCAAGATGAGTATATTATGAAATTTTTTTTTGTTCAATCGTGCCAGCCAATTTTATTTCCCAAACCTGTAAAAACTATTAAATATATAAGACTAAATTATAATAAATATTAGATATACTTAGTATGTTATCATTTTCAAACTTTAGGTAGATGTAACTTAGATAAAAACATGTATTAAAATAAAATATCATTCCCTCACTATTAGTGTCATTCCCTCACTTTTTAAATAGTGAAAATAATTAATTTACTTATTAATTAATTTGAAAATTAAAAAATTATTTAATTTATTAAATTAATTATTATAAATTAATTAATTATAAATTAATTATTTAAAAAATTAATTAATTTAAATATTAAGTATAATTTATAGGATATATACTTTCTTTATAATGTCATTACATATTTCTATTAATATAAAAAGTTTCAGAGTTTTTTATTCACTTTACTTTTTTGGGATTTTATGGACTGAAAAATGACAGTTTTCGTGAGAATGACCCATACATATATTAAGTGCAGTTGTAAAGTTTTAATTATTACAATATAATTTAGCACTTAGTTTTAAATTTAAACATACATATATGGATGATTATTCCATATATTCTGAATTACACACATATGAAAAGCTTAGTTGAAGAATCGGCAAAATAACATTTTAGAGAATTTGAGTAAATGAGCGTTCAAGTTTATCCGCTTCTCCTTGCTTTTTTGCTCTATTTTCATGTCTTTAGTATGCTTGTGAAGACATAACGATAACTCACAAAATTTTTCGGGTCTATTTATTTTACTCTAATTCTTTTATAAAGGGAGGTTTTAATGAGTAGCATTTGCTTGTTTTCAAGGAAAATATAATGTTTTTCATGGAATATAATTGTTTTTAAAGACAAAATAAATATACATATACCTAGGCATATATACCTAGAATAAAATTTTAGCTACTTGAATTTGGAACAAACTGGCATAAAATTTTGTCTAGCCTTGGTGGTCGGAAAACTGATAAAAAACAGTGCCAAGGCAGTGTGAGCTAAACTTACGCCAGAGTTATGTTTTACTGGTATGCATCGTTTCAATCAGAGAGAATATGGTAATTTTTGATTTAAAAAGTATTCTTTTAAATAAGGCTGATTATGGTCAAAATGCTATGTCATTTTGTTACATCTAAAGGTATTTCTGAAATTAAATAACTGTTTTTATTAATTTTAATACAAAAAAATGTTTAGGTATAGTTGTTGAAACGTATGAATTATATTCAATTCTTCATTAAAAATTTGCAGTTTCTTGCAAAAATTAAAATTTTTTTTTCTTTCTTCTTTCTATTATGATAAACTACGTGATCATAATTATTTACGAGACTTTCATTTTTCTTCACAATTTAAATTACCAATCCACTCAGTGAATTTAGATAAGTGAAAACCTGTTTAAAAAACAATGTCACATTCATCTTCAAGAAAAATTCATTTAAGTGAAACTAATCAGCATTTGCGCAAAATGGAGGAAAAAACCACGAAGAGCTCTCGTGGTTAGCCCGATGGCAATGTAGCTCTGATTGTTTTTATAGAAGTATAATTTACACCTGTACAGCTATCTCTGTTGGTGGTATGCAAAATAAAGTAAACGATCGATCTCAGTGATTCGTTCACAAGTACAGCTGGATTTACGTATAAGCTATATAGGCTGCAAGCACCATCCTCGTTTGTGAAGGTACTTGCATCACTAATTTTAGATTGGTATATGAACTTAGAGCAAGAATTTCTTTTAATAAAAAAATTTTCTATCGGAACTTTTAGATACTATTTTCTGCATACAGTTTATAAATATTCAGCAATTTTCTGTGACTTCCTGCTTGTTTCATTCACTAACCTCCCAATTACTTATCATTCATCATTGTTTATTAATAGTACATTATTATTATTTTTAATCGCTCATCTTTTCCACAAATAAAACCAACATCTTGTTTACAAAACATACAATTGTTGTAGTTTTGAGAAAGTCTTCTGGATTGGGTTCAAACTTACAAGGCATTGAACATTAGTAGTCGTAAACCCAAATTTGTGGTCGGCTGTTCAACGACGGTTATAAAATATAAAATAGAGGAAAAGGGGAACTGAAAATGATGGTTCCCAATGAAGTTCTAAAAAAGGATTCAATACAAAAATGCATCATGGATTACATACAATTGAAAACTATTTCAGCCCCTGAAAATATTATTATCATAAGTATTATAGAATAAGATTTTGAACTTTTTTTTTATTATTATTGATGAACTAAATGTAATTTGATTAAGTGGCACACGAAGGTCCACAAAAAAACGTTTAGAAGTAATAACTTCAGAACTTCGTCAAAAAAATAAATTATAAATAATTATAATAACTATTATTGTTTAAATATTAATAAGAAAGTACATTATCTCACTACTATCTTTCAATACAAATTATTGCTAAATATAATTTGAATATGGTACATAAAGACTCACAAAAACTGAGGTTATAACTTCAACAATATAAAAATTAAAAACAATCAATACAATTACTATTATTGTTTCATATTAATATTAAAATTATATTACCTCATGATTTGCTAGAAATTTTGTAACAATTGAGAAAAGAAATTTTTTTTTTAACTGTGTTCTGGCTGTCGCTTAACATTCTTAAAAAATATTAAAATTTTCAAATTATTTATTTAGACTGAATATCACATAAGGTATGAAAGTTTATCTATCATACTTTTTTTTAATTTATACTACAGAAAGCTGAAATAGTATAATATTAATACTGGGACGCAAAAGGAAAACAGCGATTTTTACCAGTCTTTTGGCTTCAACTGATATAGTCTACAGCAAAGTAATTAGAATAGAAAACTTTCTACAATTTCAGGAAATCTTCACAAGACAAGAAATAACAGTAATAACTTTGAAATCAAAAGAACACAAACTAAATGAAAACTAAATTCTTTCTACAAATTATTTTAATAGTCTTTTTTTTTTACAGAAAACCACTACAAGTACAAATGAAAAGTAGCACATCCATTCAACATAAGTTTTACGGTATAAAGCTACAATATAAATAGATTATAAACCACCAGTTTTAAGTTATACAAATATATTGATGAAAATGACATTAAAAAAAGTTACAAATATCACTAAGAATGTGGAAAAGATTTAAATGGCATTTAAAACATTGCTCGCTGAGCAATGCGAAAAATGTCACAGTTGACGAAATTGAAAACTCAAAGAAAACATGCTGGCTATTCATAAAAGTGCCTTTGTGATTTAGTTAGTTATTGTGAGATAATATTGCAATACAAAAGCATCGGATAAATTTATTTTAGTAACATTTAATTAAACATTTAAATTTGTATTTTTGTTCTTAAAAGTCAAAGAGGGGAAAACATTTGCAGTAACTAAGGAAAATACCAGAATGGTTTAATAGCAATATACAGAGGAGTCATTTTATTTAAACAAACATAAATGCAATAATATGAAATGAATTCTCTCTTTTAAATAGGGGGAAGATGTACATCTTAAATTCCAACTTACCATTAAAAAAAAAATAAGCACAAGATAAACATTAAAAACTACAAAAATAAAGATACATGTTTAAAAAGCTGCCACAAGACTAAAAAATAATCCAACATATATCTAAAAGAAAACGTAACTTGAATCGGGCATGACACTTAATATATCCTTTCATATATATAGTATGTAAAAAAAAGTACACATAAATAAAAAGTTCATTAAAATGTGATGACAAACACCAAGCAGCCGGCTACTTAAAAGATAGGAGTGGTGACGAATCCATTTAAAGGTCAGTGTCGTACCAAGCAGCCATTTGATGAGAACCATCGCCATTTTGCTGAGGAGAGGGCAACATGGGTTCTAGGGTATCAAAGTTTATATCGGGAGGTCCATCTAAATCCATGTTAGTATCCAAAGTACCATATCCACCGTGCCCGACTTGTCCCCCGAGATCAAGATCTTGCATCGAATCAATAGGGACCTGAATGTTATAACCTAATAATAAAAAATTTTTTGTTACAAATCTTATCAATAGAAAAAGTCATTTAACACATTACAGTTTCATGTAAAAAATATCAAGCAGGCAATAAGGCAATATTCAATATGAACTTTATACAGCTTATTATGCATGCATTATCTCAAACATTTAAAATTTAAAAAAAAAAATTTAAAAAAATTGTTATTTAGTTATTTAGAGAGGAAAGTAAAATAAAAGTTATTTGGATTAAAGTAAAATAAAATAAGAATTTTTTTTTTTATAGATTTAAAAGCATGTTATAACCGACAGTAAATATTCCGTTTAGGCCATAGCAATATAGTTTGCACACTGGGTTTGCATATATTTTCCCACAGAACACTGAGTTGGACTATACTTTTCCAATGGATCTACAATAACTTTTAAAAGCTATTTTTACTTAATAAACTTAACAAAATGCCATAATTTAGACGTATTCTGTTTTTATCGCCAGTGGTTTATTTGAAATAATACAGCTTAATCATTATTTAATGTTTTATTTTGATATTATAGATAAGGAAGAAAACCATTAGTTATAGAATCAATATTAAACAGAAGCTTTTCTTATTTCTCTCTGCATATTCTTGAACATTTCATGATTTTTTATTTTAATCTTTTTTTATATTTAATTTAAATAAATGATATTGGAAAAAAAAAGCACCTTTTTGCCCATCCCTACAACTAAAATTATCATTTATACGAAATTATATTTAATTAATCAGAAAAATTAAAGCTTAATAAGCAAAAGATTATGCTTTTCAACTAAATATTTTAGAATCATGAAAATGAAGTTAACTTTTAAAAATGCCTTACATTATTGAATTAAATTTCAAGACTTGCCACCTAACTTATTGTTATTACATGCAAACTTAGACAAACATACATAAAATATTTAGCAATAAAAAAATATGAAATTTACATACCATTTGAAATCCCAAAATCAATGACAGGTGTTTAAAAAAAATTTAATGAAATTATATTGTTAGAAATATAAGCATTTAAATTCTAAGAAGTCAAATGACAGTTAAAGAATTAATTAGCCTAGGGAGAAAAATTAAAAAACACATAAATATTTAGAATAAATAAATATTAATTAATTAAAAGCAAGGTAATAAAATTTAACATTTACTTATAGATAAAATCTGGAACACTTAAACATAAACTGATATAAGAATTAAGTTTTTAAGTCTAGTTTGAGGAGTAATTCATATAGTGTTGTAACTAAAAATGCCCTTCTCTTTTTTTGGAATGGAGTATTGGACTTAATTATCAGTTACTAATGATTTAATAAGTTTCACAAAAAATATAATTTGAAAAGTATTTTTTACATTTATTAAACACAAAATATGTTAAAATGTAGAGAAAGCTTTAAGTTAGTTGTTTAAGTAGTTTGAGGAGTAATCCATATAGTGTTGCAACTAAAAATTTCCTACTCTTTTTTTGGAATGGAGTATTAGAAATTGTAGCACATTATAACAGCATAGGTCAGATTTTCTTAAAATAAATATCCTTTTTAATTGCATGAATACATTTTTTAATACTGATTTAGGTAAATAACGTAAACTAAGTGATTATATTAATGAATTTTTATTAGAAAGCTAAAATTATCAGTTTCTAATGATTTAATAAGTTTCACAAAAAAATATAATTTGAAAAGTATTTTTTACATTTATTAAACACAAAATATGTTAACATGTAGAGAAAGCTAAAAATTTAAGTTAGTTGTTTAAGAAGACACCATACCACGGGAGAAACTTTTCATTTCAAAATCTTTCACATACATTACTAATTTAAAATTTAAAGTACAGAAAAACATGAGTTCAGGCAAATCCATGAAGTTTTAATAGCTGATACGTAATTTAAAATATCAAAATGCAAACAAATTATTGGAAGAGAACTTCGAAGTTATCTTCCCATAATTTATTTTCATTTGGATATTTTAAAAATATCTTTTCAGTATGTCAAACTTCATGGATTACTGTAGGTTTGTCTGAACGCATTTGCTTCATACTTTAAAATTAGTTATGGAGATGAAAGAGAATCCGCAACGAAAAAATTCTCCAGTGGTATGACAGAATTTCAAGATTACTGTGTGCACTGATTATAACTTAAAATGTTTTGATAATTAATGCTAAAAATATACTGATAATTAAAACCTTGTGATTTCTTCTATATGTGAAACTAACAGAGAAAAAAAAGGGATAACTTTTGATATAGATACATAAACAAGAGAATTCAAAAAACGGATCAAGGGACAAATATCATTTAAAAACAATCAATATAAAATAGTACAATTGACAGTTTATTGTATTGAAACCCTAGATAAATTGTCAATAATGTCATAAATAAAGAATAAACGAACCTTGTGGAGTGTATTGGTTGTGTCTTGGTCCAGTTGAATGGACACTTGGTGGACCTTGGCTTCCTTGATAGATCTGATCATGGTAAGCTTCTTCTGGACCCAGCATGTTAATATCCATATCAGTTGGCTAAAAAGAATTTTAAGTCTTATGTAATTAAAAATTTCAAATACTAATAATGAAATACTTGTGCATTAATTTTTTTTGACAGAACACATACATAGCAATTATATTTGAAATATTTTAAGAATATAGCAAGCATGATTTACTGACCATAGCAGTCCATGGACCTTCAACATCTCTGAAGAGAGAGTTGGTCAACTCTACTGACAGCCTTTTCTTGTAATCTTGCGGCTTATCTTCAGACATACGGAATAGAACAGCAGCTGCATATGTTGCTACAAAATTAATATGCAACAATTATTATTGTTAAGAATCAATTAAAATTTATGAATTGAATCGAATTGTCTTTGTAAGCTAAATCAAAATATTGACTGAAAAATCACAATGACATTGCTTTAAAAAAAAAATAAAGATTAATATAAGAACTCACTTATATTTAAATTTATGAAAGTATTTTCTTAATATCATTTACACCTCAAAAAAGAAAACACACTTACCAACACCTTCATTTCTGGAGTGTAGAAGCTCGGTGAGAGGTGGAGTTGCACCTTCAGCTTCTATCATTTCTGCACCTTCTTTGTCTGATGCAAGTTCACATAACACTCCAGCTGCAACTCTCTGAATGTTCTCAATGTCATTATACAGCAACTAAAGGAAGAAGAAAAAAAAGGTAAAATTTAACATCTGAACAAATCAAACATTATCACTTTATCTCAAATGTAGAAAACAACACTACTACATTTTCTTAATCATTAAAATTAGATCTAAGTTGAGTTTTACAACATTAGATGTTCCCATGCAAAATAAAGAACTAGAAGACATACATGTTTGAATAGGATTTGAAAGTTATAAATTTTCAAAACAGGGACTAACATAGCTGCCAACTTGAAATATGAAAATACAAATTGCGATATTGAAATTGTGTGAATATGAATCATAAAGCTAGCTAGTTTTAAAACCAAGTATAAATATGAAATCGATGTTTGATATATTACAACCTCGTGAATACGAATTGCAATATTGGATTTTAAACTAGCGTGAATATAAATCGCATCATCGGATTTTTCAAATTGTGTGAATAGGAATCGTGATATTAACAGCTGCAGGTGCAATTCCAAAGATCCAAAAATCCACCAAACCAGAAGAATCAAAATGGCGAAAGAATCATGTATACATAGGTATTTTGTTAAAATATTTGAAAAATTTTCTAATTTATTCGGATTCTAAGTTTTTGACTCGCAGCAATCCACAAATCAATAGTATTGAAATACATAGCATTCTGTGGTGTTCACGGAAAAATCACGTGCTTCCAATTTTCAGATCTGCCCTCAGTTGAAATAAGGAGGAAAAAGGTGTTAAAGTAACGAAAATTCTGAACATTTTGACCTAAAATTGTATTTTTGGAGCAAGGTAAAACACTGGAGCAAATAACATGTAATCGGAGCAGTTGGCAGTTTTGAACCAAATATGTTCACCATCCTTTTACAATGAATCAATTATACTAAGTAAACACATAATTATTGCTTTAATATTTAACTAAAAAACATTACTTTTTTTCACTACTTAATTAGATAAGGTCTTCAAAATGCTCACCAACAAGCAGAAAATTTAAATTTTTGGACATAAATGATTATATAAGAGTTTGCTTTCTTTTATTAACAGTTTAGTTTATTTTGTGTTCATTTGTTTCATCCTCTTTTTCGTTTTATCGTAATTGCAGACTACCTCAATCATGCTTTGTGCAAGTCTAATTCCTTGCATATCTTTAGTCTAAGGACTTCTTTAAGTCTTTTATTCGCTCCTTCTGACAACTTATCAGCTGTTTCTGTCAGTGTGGTGAAATAACAAAGGAGAGGTTAGCGTGATGACGTCACTTAGCTCTAGTACGCACATGGTAGACGGCACTATGTACGTGTTAGTGAGGAGACTGAAAAGTAACATTCATTTTTCTGACAAAAACTTCTCTATGAGTAAAAGGGTCCCAATAGTCGGCTATTTCTAAAAATAGTTGCTTTTTTTGACAAAATTCTAATTTTGTTTTTATTATTTGTTTTGATTAAATGACAATCCCAAGTTATTAACATTACTTCTAAATTCAAAGTAAAACCAGTTATTTTCAAAGCAGTACTTACTTGCACAAACACGGGAATAACGTTAAGCCCTCTAATTATTGCCCTGTTGTGTGCTTCACGTGCAAGAATATGTAAAGCACCAACAGTACCTTCTACAATTTCTTCCATCCTAACGCCATCCACATATGCTATTTGGCTGTTGCTTGAAGCGACACTAGAGCGTTGCTATAATATAATATTGTATTAGAATTCATTGTCTTCAATCAATTTTCATCTGAATTCTAGACATAAAAGAAAGTTTTCTTACCCTCTGGGTGTCCTGGTATGCTTTTATGAGTAGCTGCACCAATCTAGGAATTGCACCATGCTCTCGTAATGGAGCATGGTTAGCTGTGCACAGGGCTAAGTTTCTTATCAGTCCGATGACGGCCTAGAAAAATTAACAGTACATCTACATCATTATCTGGCTATGTAAAAGCATTGAAATAGTACATAACTCAGATTAAATGTTATAAAAAATGAACGATCCTTCAACATTACAAAAGCTAAAATTAAACAATGCGCTTAAATTAATAATTTATAAAATCTTATCTATAGTACATAAAAATAACTTGGAAGCCTTACCCTTTTAGCTTGTCAACCAGAAAAATTTTGTTAAAAGCAATTCTTAAAAGCTTTCTTTAGTGTCTGTCAAACATATTTAGCCACTAAGATCTTTGAATAATATCTATTAAACTACTAGCTTGAAAATTTTACAGAAAACTTCTCCCACTTTCTTTATACGAATATAAAAAATCTTTCTTTATATGAATATAAAGAAATTCTAAAAAAGGTTACAAGAGTTAGGAACAAAAATTAAATTTGCATTGTGTTGATGTTTTAGATGTAACTGGTAACAGGTGTAACCAGTTTGATATTATTTGTGAGTTCTTTCATAATTAAAATGGATTATCTCTTATTAATGGATTCAATAATTGAGGAAACTCAACTTGAAGGGATATTCGCATACCAAGATGATATAGTAATTGGAAGTAATTCTTTTGAAGAAACTGTAGAAAAACTAAAAGTTCTCATTTCTATTTTAATTTCATATAATCCGATTAATATGATTAGAAAAAATAAGTCTAAGTAATAAGATATTTTAAAAGGTAGGAAATATCTAATGCCAATTGTGGCATCCCTTAAAGAAAATAATAAAAAAAACTATTTTGCTTTTTCCTATAATATTTCCATGTTCTTATAATATTATGTTAGCTTGTTCTCATAATATTTCGATGCATAATATTTGCTTGCATTTTTTTATTTGATAAGTCAAATAAATTATAAAACAAATTTATGCACTCTATGTAATGCATTGGTAGAAAAATATATAATTAAATAAATTGTTGGCAGAAAATATGAACAAGTGATCTATGTAGCCTATAAAAAGTGTGTTGAAAAAAAGAAAGATATTAATAACTTAGCAATTCAAATTCTTAACAAACACACACTTGAAAGAATTCTATTTATTACATTATCTTAATTAGATAACATAATAAATAGATAAGAAAGCAAGATAAATCAGCATTAACTCAATTAATACCATGTAAATGATTACTTACATCTTTTAATTTTTTCATATGACAGTGAGCATAAGCACAATTGTTCGAATGAAGTTGATCAAGACTTTACTTGCTTATACTCACAAGTTAAAAAAAAAAAAAAATGTAGATGCAAAAAAAAAAAAAAAAAAAAACTTAAGCCTCCTTTGCAACATTCTTAAGAAAAATTATGAGAATAAGAATTTTAAATTAGAAAATGAATTAAGGGCAAACTAAGCATATCTTAAAGTTTTAAAATGGTATGTAACATATGATTTACACAAGCCTATAAAAAAATATTCCAACGTACCTTAATTAATGGCCATCTGCTTGGAGGATGTAACAATTTGACAATCACTTGCAGACCGTAGTGCAATCTAACAGCATTCTGAGCCATTTCAGCCTCTGGATGGCGACTGGTTAAGTGCCTAAGAGCACATACCTTAAATAAGAAGGAATAATATGTTAAAATTACATATACAGAAAAAAAAAGCATTTTTAAAAAAACGTATTTCAAATACGTACAGCAGGTTCTGTTATTTCTTCTCTATCTCCAGCCTGGATGATAGCACGAACAAGTGCTTCAATCCCTCCAACTTGGCACACGGTAACTTTATTACGATGATTGTTGCAGGTCATGTTTGATAGAATTCCAGAAGCGCAAGTGACAACATTGATGTCACTGCTTCCCAGCAACTGCACAAGACCTTGCAAGAGTCCATCCACATTATCCTATGAAACAGAAGCATTTATTATCATTATGTCATAAATTCACAAGAAATGTAATCTTTTAAGAAAATTTATTAAATAACAGTGAATATTATTCACATTTTCAGCTATTTATTTGTGTGTTTTTGGTGCAAGAGACAGTTATGGCTATATCGCAAGAATTAAAGAGGCATTATGACAATTTGACTTCAATGATCAATATAAAGAATCAAAAACATAATTACATACTTCACAACTTTAAATATTTTAATCAATTAATGCACTGGCAGTTTTGCAAATGGGCAAATTTGGAAGAATATTTTTTCCCATTAACATGGATTCCTTACCTCATAACATGAAAAAACCGGTTTTGCTATGCGAAGATGAGATACGCAACAAGAGGATAATTTTAAATTTATTTGTGATAAAACTAAAATAAATTAACTAATAGAAGAGCTAGAAACCTGTGTCACAAAAAAAAAGATACCATCACTGTGATAAAATACGAAGTAGAAGAAAACACTTTTTTGATATAAACAAAGATGCTTTATAGTTATTAAATTAATAAAATATAACCTCTTAAAATACCCTTTAATGCAAATTCTTGGGAACAGATATGATTTCAATACATCAGAAAATTTGAACATTCATTTAGAAAATAATTTAAATTATACTAGTGAGAGAAAATTACTTGTTTGGTAGCAGCATCTGACAAGTTACGAAGAGTCCACAGGCAGTTGAGAACTAAGCGCTGGCTCTGATGACCCAAATGCATAGCTAATGCTTGCATCCCACCTACAAAAATATGTAAATTATAACATACTTTAAAAAATTGAATCACAAAAATTTTGCAGAGAAAAAAAAAACATCTTTATAATATCATTTAAAAACATCTTTTTAATCATCCAAATAACTTCAATGTTTGTAATTTATTAAAAAGGTTTTAGATCCAACACTACCATAACAAATTAGAAATGATTAGAAGAGCGCAAAAAAAAAATTAGCAAGCCTTATTTTTTTTTTACCATAACTTGTGCACAGGTTTTGAATTTTGGGGGAATTATAAAATAAATAAAAAGCACACTCTCTGATTTATATAAATTTGGAAATTATTGAAGTAAAATTGTGCATTAAAATGAAAAACCCTGCAGTTGAATATAAAATTTAAAGGCATAAGACCACTAACCAGAAATCCCAACCCTTAGAAAATCAGAAGAAAAAAAAATTGCCAAAAAATCTCTCCTAATCATATAGAAAAATAAAAATTTCCGTACAAGTTTTTTTTTTTTAGTTGTCAAGATTTTGTAACAACTCACCAGCTTCAACAATGCCAGGTTTATTACTTGAACATACTGAAAGTACTTTCAAAACCCTGGAAGTTGTCCACAGCAGTTTTTCATAGGTGTAGGATCTCATAATACGCACTAATTCAGCAGGACCTCCACTGGCAAGAATAATAAGCTAAAGAAAAAAAAAAACTCACGAGTTTAGAATGAAACAAAATCGTATATATATGCATACAAACATATTTAAAACTACTGTTTTTACCTTACTCTCTTGGTTTCCATATGCTAAAATTTGTAAACAGTCAGTTACAATAGCAAGAAATTTCACATTGTTCCTTTGTAGGAGAGTCACCATCTTCTGGAGACCCCCTGCAAGACGAACAGCCATTTTGGATCCTTCCTGGTGCAATAATAGGTTGTGAAGGGTGGTTATAGCATAAAACAAAACAGACTCAACAGGAGAACTAAAAATTAAAAAGCATTTATTACACAACTGATACTTTTTAGAAGGGTTCACATTATGAGTTAACTTCGCTACAGTGAACTGTCTACAGACAAAGAAATGTGTCCACTATAAACAATGGTTTTCTACATAAAATTTTTTTGAAAAATATTTTTTTTTCGATATGATAGTGGAATTATTGAAAACAGGGATAAGATTTCACATAATTTATATTTGTATAAAAATTATTCACTATTTAAAACGATAATAAATCAAAAATAGTTTTTATTTTTATATATAAACTAATTCAAGAGTCATAGAAAATTCTGAAAATGCAATAACTTAATATCAAGGTACAAACTATACATGTTTAATATAGTTTCTTGAACTAAGATTTATAATTAAATTAAATACCAATGAAGAATATCACACCTTTATAGTAACTCATTTAAAAAAAACCCATAAGAATCATAATATGGGAAAATACAAATCGCGATATTAGAATTTTAAATTGCATAAATACAAAAATTAAAGTTTAATGTGAATTTAAACTCGCGTGAATCGAACTTTGACACATGAATTTAAACTCGTGTGAATACGAATCACGATATTGGATTTAAAAAAAGCCCAAATACAAATCCTGACATTAGATGCTTAAATCATGGGAAAACAAATTGAGATATAAGATTTTTAAATCTCATGAATATGATTTACAATGTGTAACTTTTAAATCAAATAAATGTAAAAATCAATGTTTGATATTAAAATCGTGTTGATAATGAATTGCGATATTAGCGGATTTCAGTGTAGTTTCAAATATTCGGAAGAATCACGGATATGTAAACGCAATGATTAACGCAATTTAGTAAAAGTCTCAAAGTTTAATTTCCAGAACTCTTAATTTTTACTTTAAATTTCAGATTGCAGGGAAAATTTAGTTGCATTAAAAGTTTAAAATTCACGGAAGTCAGGATTCTTGAGAAACTCGAAATTCTGCGAAATTCGCGGAAAAATCACATATGTGCTCTTAGTCTTTAGACCTGGAGGGGATAATAGGAATAATCCGGAATTCCAGGGTTTATCTGGAATACAATCACGCTTGTGACTCCATCGTAATAACTTATGCAAGTGCAAGAGCAAAAATTACCTCAAAAGTTTAACTAGAGCAGGAATACCAGTAGATTTGAAGATAGCCAGCAAGCCTTGACGGTGATGTGATAAATTATGCAAGACCCCAGCAGCACATTTGGTGGTCTCCAGATCATTCGAAGAAGTCATGGCACGCACCAATGCTGCCACCATTTGTGGCGAGTTCATTATTGCATGTCGAGACGCCTCTTTTTTCGACAACTGGTGGACGACCATTGCTGCTTGGCTTACAACTACTTGATCCTCATCATTGAGGAGTTTCACTAATTCTGGAATGGCTCTGGTGGCTAAATCAGCATCATCCTACAATAATGGAATAAGATACTTAAGCTGCTCAATTAAAAAAGAAGACATCCAGGAATAAATTAATAAGTTACCTGGTAGTTAATTAAATTAACAACAGCATGCTTAAGCATTTGAGAGGGTTCAGCTAATCGCTGGACAGCAGTAGGCTGAGTGGGATCAAACTGTGTACTGGGGATTTCAAGTCCTTCTTCTAAAGTTTCAGGAAACATAGCAGCTCTGACTCTTTGGGATCTAGTCTGGTTCAACTGTTGGTTCATTTCTAAGTGAATAAAATTTTACAATCAGAATAGAAAATGATAACCTCTGTTCAGAGCAAAACTTTACTGAATTAGAATATCAAATATTCAATACAAAGAAAGAAAGTAAAAACAGCAATCAATAAAAAGATTTACCATCAACTTGTTCTTGAGTGAAACCTTGGCCAAATCCAGGTTGATCCCAGTCAAAAACTATTTGTTCACTTTCAAGATCATCTTCTTTACCACAGAGTGTCCCAGGAGCCTAAAATAATGAAATGTGTGTAATAATTAAAACTATAATGTGGCTGGATATATACTTAATTCCAACAAATAAAAGCTTTAGCAACCCAAGACTTAGCATTAAGTAGCTTTAAACACTATAATACCTTGTAAAATATTATATAAAACCATGAAAAAAAATATATGTGTGTGAAACTATTTTGCCAAAAAAGAAAACATTTAAATTATTTGCATACATATATAGTTTTTTTACTCCGTTTTATGTGTACATTGATAGCCTAACAAACTGTTAAGCTTTATACATCGTAAATCATTATTAAAGAGCATAAAATAATAACAAAGTAAAACAACAAAATACTGAAGAAATAATAAGAATTCTTCTAGAAATAAAAAGAAGAAAATTTCCTCCTAAAATCGCTTGTCTGTAATCAGAATGAAAAGAAAAGAGCAAGTATTTAAAAAACAAATTCGATTTAAAAATAAACATTTGAAAACTTTTAACATAAAATTAAAATTTATAAAAAAGAAATGAAAATTAAACTTGCAATTTTGGAGATTATTGCTTAACAAATTGTGCTAAAGGATAGGTTCAATATTGAAAATATAATATACAAAATCTAAATTAAATGTTACATTAATTTTTATTTTCTTCAAAAAGCATTTAAAACATATAGAAAATAAAGATAAAAAAAATTATGTGACTTACATGGGTAGATGCTCCAGAATGAATTCCTGAATCACCCATATAAGAATTTTGTTGCCACATCAAGGTTTGCTCCTTCGGATTTGCTAGTGGCATATCAGGAGGGTTGCTATAGTTCCCGTGTGACACTGCAAAATAAATGAGCATTAACTTTCAATCCAATACATCGAAGAATCTATAAAACAATCATAACAGCAGTGAAAATTATAACTTACAACCAAATATTACATTTTCATAAGAGAAATACGTTTTTAATCAAAAGAAATAATAGTTCAAACTAGCAGTTGATAGATTTTTGATTACTATATTTTTAGCAAACAGAAGATCTAATCAATTACTATGTTAATAGAAACTAAGCATTAAAAATTATTGTATTTTACCATTGCATTCTAAAAAATCCAAAAGCATAAGATTTTTCAAATTGTATTTAAAAAGTACATTATTTGATTACACGTCAAATGAAGTACTAATATAATTTTGCAAATCAAAACTATGAAAGTTAACAAAAAACTTTTGAGCAATCCCAAAATAAAATTTATTTTTAAAATGACAATTTCTTTAAAGAAATAATTTTGATTTAAGTCAATGAGCAGTGATTCTACTTGCACACTATAGTGTGTCCAATATATCAAATATCGGAGAAGGGACGCAAAAAATGAGATATGGATGACACTGCAGCTACTTTCTGCTGCTAGAAAAAAATAGCATGCTAACAGACTTATGCTGGCAAAATTATAACCCAAATATATTTATAAACAAAATTATTATTTTTCTTTATTAATAGCTGAAGAAAAAATTAGAATTCTGAGCAGCCCCATTGCTTTTCCTTGAAGCAGGTGTTTGATCAGTCCTAACTAAAAGCCTCAATAGCTCAAATATAACTAACTCTTTCCTTGTTTTATAATTCTTTGTTTTGTTCAATGCAATGACAGAGATGTTTATGAATGTGCATATTAATAAATAAAATAAGAGGTAGACACAATAAGTCATATTTTAAATAGAAACTGGGCTTCAGAAAAAAGGGACCTAGAATTTTGGAAGTCCTAGGTCTTAAGGAGCTGTAGTTTCTGAAGTCTACCAAAATCACTCAATGAACATTACTTGATTGCAGTGCAAAATATAACTGGGCAGCATTATATCACAACTATTAATCTTTTAACATTGTAACTGAAAACACCATCAAGGCACTTAAGGTATTTTAAGATCAATTTTTTATTCTTGAATTTAGTTACCAATATAAAAAAAACTTTCTTCACTTTTTTTAACAATAAAAATTGTTAATACTATGAACAAAATCATTTTATATATATATTCCATAGAATAAAGATAATCATAAAATATTAACATACTTGGTCTTGAAACGGGAGGAGCAGGAGATTGCATTTGATAACTCATTTTGTAATGTTGGTTATATGCAACAGTTGGTTTTAAGCAACCGATGTTAAACCCTCCTTACCTCTGAAATGAATAATTAAAAAATATAATCAATTGCATAACTTATTTTATAAATTTAAAAGAAGTTTTTTTTTTGAATTAACAAATATTAGTCCTATTTTAATAATTGATTTATAAAAAAAAACATTTGTTTTTTAAGGAATTTTATTTTTAAATTAAAATAAATAAGTGACACAACATTAGTAGATCATAATAATAATAATAAATATCAATTACTTCTTCAATAGATCTAAAAACACCAGCTAAAAAAAGGTTTAAAAAAATGTAATGATATTATTAACTCAGTTTTACATAAACTTTTTGAAAGAACTGTTTTTGGCAGGAAAAATGTTTTGAACGGTGGGAAATGCACAGGAATCTCTTTTAAACAGAATCCTGTACTCTTGTCCAATTTAAAAAAAAACTTAAGTGCTTCACAATAGACTTAGAGAAAAAGGACTTAACAATTTTTCCCTTTCTATTCTTATTGATAAGAACATACAAATAAAATTTCAAAAAACTAATAAAACAAAACTTATATAAATTTTTTCCCCCGGCAATTTATAGTTAATACAAAAATGCTAAATACATAAAATATCAATTTCTTATTTGGCGCTTACATCAATTTTTCTATTTCACAACAGAATAAAAATAAGTTCATAAACAATAAGAAGTTTTCCATAAGTGATGTTATCCTTTGATTCAACATTGTTGACCCCTTCCTTACAAAGTGTTGCACATTGCCACACTCTCTACCTCTTTAGTTGCATGTCATACTTTGAAGTATAAACATGCTAGCGCTCCAGAACCAAAACACTAGTTATAAATCACAATTCAAATTTTATTTTAAAATTTTAATTACATTTTTAATGAGATTTGCGAGCACATCAATGCTAAATTAATAAATATTTACTTTGAAAAAAATTTATAAAATAGAAACTAAAATTGTCCATTGATTCAACAAGATTTTATTTTAACCAAAATGTAGAATGCCATACTTGTTATCCTTCTCCTTCACATTATCACTGTCACAATTTCTGGAACACCCTTCAAGCATGACATCATTTATGTAGGATATTAATTCTATAAGTACACACAGAGCTCATTCTAGGCAGGGTAAACAGGGCACAGCACTCTGCTGCCCATTTAGCCAAAAGGATCCACCCTGTTGCTCCCTGAAGTATGTTAGTGCCCTGATGTAATACTCTTAGTTTGTCATTGCTGTCAATACATAGATTTATATGGGAAAGGAAAAATAGCCATCACAACCCCTTGTTGCACTGGTCTTTGAAAGTTTGCAGTTACTTTCACTATTTTCCAGAGCAGAAAAGCTCAACAGGGTTCAGAAACAAAAAGTTCTCAGTTGTCCAGCAGGAATTCATTAGTAGGGAGAGGGATAAAGATGCCTTTCTCTAATTCTTGGTATATTCTTCTACCTAAAAGAACATAAATTGTTTTTTCCTCAAGCAATGTTCTATTGTAAGGGTGGAAGAGTGGTCAGCAGGTGTGGAAGGTCATCCTCAAGGACTCCATCCCCTCTGTGGGGGACAGATGGGATGGAAATGAACTGTATAAAAATTCATTCAGCTATAGCTCATTAATTATCGGATTGGTTTTTTTGAAACTTATGAAATCCTTTTAAAATGCAAAAATTGATAAAAAGTTAAAATTTCAAAAAGATATCTTAATTTGTTCAAAAGTTAGGAATTTTTTCTTAGCATGTCACTCCCTTTCTTTGTTAGGCAGGAGGCAAAGACTTTTAAAGTAGTAAGATTTACAATTGTCCAGAGGGGGTGGAAGTTGGGGTTGAAATCTAATGGAATTCCCACCCCCCTCTGAAATATTTAACCTTTTGGCTATTGCAACAAAAACAGAAATTTATCCCCCCACTTAGTCAGTGGGAGGTAACTACTTTAACCAGTTATGAATGGAAATATTTTGTTGCAATTTGTATCTCACATTTCCAGGAGGGAGAAGAAGCAGGGTTGTAGACCAGTAGTTATTTTTGGCATAGTTATACATATTTTGGCTTACTTGTTTTACTAATGTAGACATAATTTAACATAATTTTTTAAAAGTTTTTTCTAAATGTATTTATTAACAATTTCTCTAAAAAATAATAATTATATAATTTTTATAAATTATTTAAAATTTTTATGATTTAAAAACAAGGTGTATATTAGTGATCTTGATTCTTGAAGGATTATAAATAAACTTCTACAAAAGAAACATTTATAGATTATTTTTTTCTAAGTATATTAACAATTTCTCTAAAAAAGAAGCAAACATTTTACTAAGTATTTAAAATTTTATTTTTTTAAAATGTGTATTTTGATGTTCTCGATTCTTGAAGGATTATAAATAGACCACTACAAAAGAAACAAAATACTTTGATAAATAGAGCCTTGCTTCAAGTTTTATTCTTGCCTTAAAGTTATAAACAAATTCATCCTATTAGATATTGATAAAAAAAAGAAGCTTTCAAAACTGTTTGAAATGAGATGTGAATAAAACAGTAAACCGCATAATTTTTTTTTAATATTTTGAAAGTTTATTTCATTTATCGGTTTAAAAAATTATATCAAATGGAAATTTTTATTATTTAGATTTTGTCTAACTATTTTACTTGTTTATCGCCTTTAAAATTGCATAAAGTACACTCTTATAAAATTGAAAACAAATATCATAAGAGATAAAAAATTATATTTAAATCATTAACATTTTTACTATGTACATAAAATTAATATTTAAGTATTGTTTCTTGGACAAAATTGAAAAAGTTTAAAGAGTCTATTAAAAGAGGAGTGTGATGAAATAACAGGTTAATAGGTGGTCAAACAAGTTCAGGGGAAAGAAGCAGGTGCTAACGCTGTTGTAAGGGCAAGTTTTTTGAGCGGCACATATGCTGTGCCCGCCGTTGGCAAAGGGTTAAAGAATCAAAAGGCCAATTGGAAAAGTATTGATTTTTGAGACAAAAAAAGGAGCAAAAACTTAGCATATTGGGAATATCTGGTGATGACGTCAACCAATCACAGAGGAGTTTAGGAGTTTTTTTCAGCTTTTGGTAAACCAGAAGTGTCTTTTGGAAAACTCATAGCTTTAGCATGCAATCAAAATTCTTATGGCTGTACTTAAACTACCATAAATTCAGGAACACCACTTACAATTCAACTGAACTGAGCTTCACACAACAAATTATCACTATAAAATATATTCATTTCAGCAGATTTTAGGTTCAGGCTTATCTAAAAAATGGTTGAAATGAAACAGATCATTAAATCCATGTTCTGATAAGATTTTTGAATTGGTTTAATGAAATTAGTGAAGAACTTTTTATTTTATTTTAACATTACGCTTACTATAATCAAAAGCTTAAATGGTAGTAAGATGCTTTATTGAATTTAGTATGTTATTTTTTAGTTAATCTTAAATTTCTTTTTTAATTTGTATGGTATTGAAAACAGTTTTTTTAAGAAAATTTTTTTTATAATTTAAATTCTTATATCTGTTACTGGCATAAATAGTTTTCAATTTAATATAATCAAATGAAAAAAATATAAAATTTTCAATTTTCTTTTTTAATTTGAACTTTACTACAAAATATATTCATTTGTGCAGATTTTAAGTTCAGGGCTATCTAAAAAATGTTGGAAATAAAAAATGGACCATCATTAAATCCATGTTTTGATAGTTTCTTCAATTGGTCTAATATAATAGGTATTGAAAGAGAACTGAGTAAGATGCTTTATTGAATTTTGTATGCTATTTTTTAATTAATCTTTAGAATTTTTTTTTTTTGTATGGTATTAAAAAATAAGTTTTAAAATTATCTTTAATGTATATTTTCAATGCATATTATTTTATTTAATGCTGCATTTTTAATTATATTGTTATACTACTTAAAGCACCTATAATAAAATTAATAACTGAAAAGTTAAATATTTATTAAATCTTTATTATTATTGATCATTTTAATTATTAAATCACAGCTACAGACACTTAAAAACATACATTTATTATTTTATTAATATATGCATGCATTTGAAATAAATTATTATGCTCATTAACTGGATTAAAAATTAGAAATTAATATGATTGCTTTGCTACTTTTTATAAAGTAAAGAGTTTTTTTTTTTCTCTTACTAATTGATAATGTTTTTTAATAGAACGTGTAAAGCTCATAAAAAGAAATTAATGCCTTTTTAGAATAATAATGCCCTCTTTTTCTGCCTAGAATGAGCTCTGGTACACAGAAGATATTTTAATAATAATGCATAACTTTAAATATTATAAAATATGTCATTTTCATATTCAAAACCAAATAAAAGTACGAAAATTTTTATATACGTTTTTACACAAACTTTAACACAAGATAAAAAGTTTAATTAGTAATGCAATTCAAATTAATATGTTAATATAAATGAAAAAACACTAAAGTATCTGGCATAAATTTTAAAAAAAAATTACAATTGTTAATTGTTTGCTGATAAACAGTACATGGAATATTTACCAGTATAGGTATAATTTATAAGATTAAAAGCTAAAATTTTACAACTTAAAACTTAGTTTAAATCGTTGACACCCAGATGATGACAAAATTTAATTTACGAATTTCGGAGATACAGGAAGAAACAGCATCGTTACAAAAACCAGTACATAAAATAATGAAACCCATTTATTGAAATATTGATTAATTTCAAGTGCCAAATGAATAACCGTCTTTGTTTAAAAGATATCATCCACTTGACGCAGACCACAGGAATGCGTTCAACCCAGTACATGACAGGTTTGCATAGTTGCAATATTTTACAAATAAAAAGAAGTTAGAGATGTCTACCAAAACTCAAGAGCATACCTTACCTCTCCACCTACTCAACTGAATATTAACCAGTGTTAATAAACATAGATTTTCGATTTAATCTTCGATCGCTGGCACACATTAAAATGGCGTCTTCGGCTTTGTCGGTGCTTTTGTTATTGTTGTTAATGAATGTCAAATATATTGCCAGATACCCACTTTTTCAAAGGAGATCAAAGGATGCCGACAACCGAGATAATTTAATTCGCTAGTGCTTGGCCTCACACTTAAATATTATTGATTAGTTTGTAAAATTTCAATTTTGAGCTTTCCTTTAAACTATATTAACTCATCTTGCAACTTTTTTTCCGTATCAAGCGTTATATTAAACAGTTATATCATTCCAAAGCTTCACATCAGTTTTAGATTAATGTTATATTTTTACCGACACGAGCGTCTTCTTTTCTTTGCGATCCTACGAGGAATTCAGTACTTAAAAAGGCTACAAGCGAGCATTGCATATTTCTTCCAACAGAATTCCTTTCAGCGCTTTCAGATAACGATTCCCAAAATGACACTAAAACTTTCCAACTGTTCAGTTTATTTCGTTGCATTATAACAAGAATATTCAATAAATTTATTACTATTTTACGAACTGCAACTGATTAACATACTTCTAAATACTCCTTACCCATAACAGTATTTGAAAAGAATTAGTCTGCGGCGATTGTTGTTTTGTTTTTCGAATTTTCTGATTTATATTATATGGTCAGTAATTATTATTTTTATAACATCAGTTACACCCAAAAAAATATTTAAAATATAAATTTGTGAATTATTAAGCTAATAGTATTTTTAATTGAATAATTTTTATAAGTCAAAATACATTTCTACAAGTATCCTTTATGCATAATTTATACAAAATAGACGAATTAATAGATTATTTTTAACTATCAAAAATTGGTCAAATTTATTACTAATCAGTTGACATATACCAATGTAAAACTTTATTCCTTTTGTTTTAGCAATTTTACTAAAAACATTGAGTTAGAATAATTTGATTTAACTGATATGCTCATCGAATTTCCCGAATTTTAGAGCAAACAAATTATTTGAAAAGTCGAAATCGGAGGCAGTTAAAACTGAAGAATGTTTACGCGTAAAAGTTTTTTTTTTATTTGTAATGAAAATTTCATGATCAATGTTTAATATTGTAAAGATTAAAAAAAACACTGAAATTTTTCTAACTGCTAAGATTTTCTCTTTTGTGAGGTCTCAGTTCCCTTTTCTTATTAAAAATTAATTTGCTTAAATAAAATTAATTTACTAATAAGCAAATGAAAATTGATTTGCTTAAATAATAAATAAAATGGCTTAAAGAGGAGACCAATTACGATACTATTTATTTTTCCTTTTAAAGTACATGGGTTCGTAAATGGTTTGAATCCTATTGGTGCGAATACATATTACTTAAATTTGGATTTTGTATGTTTTTTCTTAAGTGGTCTATGCTATTAGGCACAATTTCTTGTTTTAAAAGTTCATTTTTTGTTAAATTGAATTCTCAACTATTTCAGTATGAATATTTTGCATGGTATAGGTATAACTGCACAATTTTTTCAACCAATTTCTTTTTTATAACCAATTTCTTTGTAAAACCTGTATTAATTTTTTTTAAATTGCTCAAACATTATTATCTTGCTATTTTCTTTACTTTGGATAAAGTAAAAAATTTATTTAAGAATTGATAAAATATTTGGATAAAATTGCTTTTTGTTTAGTTAGTCTGTACTAGTAGTGTACTTTAGTTTGTGAAAGAATTAAAATGAAAATTAGAAAAATAAAAGTATAATGATAAAAAAAAGTTAATAAAAGCTAAAAAATAAAGATTGTATAATTAGTCTGAGGGTTATATTTGTATTCTCATATTATCTCATTGACCATTTTTGTCAATAACATGTCATGGTAATTTTGCTATCTTTCTAATTTATTTTAATATAGTAATTGACAATTAGAAATTGCAAATATAATTTATTGCAAAAACAAGATATTTTAATTTGAACCATTTCCAAATTTGGTGAAAATGGATAATATGTAAGTACCCTTATTTTCATGTAAGTTTTGACATCAAGAGTTATTTCATCATGCAATGTCAAAGAACCATTTATTCACTCTTGGATATATTCATTTATTCATATTTTTAGAAAAAAAAGTCTCCACAGTGAATATGTAGAAAATTCACCTTAAAAAAGTCCTTTTAAGGTAACCGTTGGCTTTTTAGATTAGCTGTCAGGTGACTAACTTAAACAACACATATGTTATCAGGATTAGGAAGGAAAAAAAAAATTATTTTTTTCTTCAAGACAACCTAAAACTATTTTCTCTTTTACTTGTCTTTATGTATGAAGATATCATTATTACATTAATGAAATTATTTAGCAAAATGCAATTGAAAACACTAGTATCATTCAGTTTTTTTTTTTAAAATAAAATTTTTTTTTTTTTTTGTCTGGTAAATCAAAACAAATTTTAATATAAGAAAGCATGAAATATTGCAGGCAATACATTTTTCAATTGAAACTGTTTAGAAATATTAGAATGATGAAAAAATAAAAATAGCAAAGTGAGTGGCTTAAATAATGAGGTACATACAGGGGTTTTGCTTATACCTTATAGTGTGCTAAACAATCCAAAAATCATAGATTCAACGTAAAAGCATATCTATACTTAATTTGATGAATATAAATTTTTATATAACATCAATTTGTCCTATATGCTGATGCATAGTATTTTGGAATGGAAATAAAAGAAAAACAATCATTCCAAAATTATTAAAAATTGCACCAAACATGTAGAATAATTTAATATTAAGTATTCCTATTTCAAGTATGTAAAAGTATTTTTTATATACTTTTTTGGTACCACAACATATTAATTATTACTTCCTTATGTTTGCAGATGCTATTTCTCTGAAAGTTTTATAATTGTATTTTTAAGAAGATATGGGGAGGCAGCGTAAGAAGCGTTGTCTTAAAACTAAGAAGGAAGATGTTGGAGATGGTACCTATGAGTCTGAATCAGTATTGAATAGTGGTGTTGCAAATTCTTCTTCTGTTAATGAAGTAAAACTTCAATGTATTTCTTTGAAAATATTTAATTAGGGTGACCTGGGGTAATTCCTGATCAAAAAATGCAAACATCTATTTTGTGAAAAAACTATTCAAGATAGAATTTTAATATTTACTGGAAGTTTGAGGCTATATGAGATGAGTCCTATGCTACCTTCTTTTGTTTGAAAATCTAATTCGAATTTAAAAGATTTAAAATTTTTAGTGATCAGGAATTACCCCTTCTCTTGATCATTTCTGGGGTAATTCCCGATCACTTCTGGGGTAATTACTGATCACCAGTTTTTATAATAAAGAAGCTGTTTAAAAATAATTATACAATGGTAATTAACAAATAAGACATCAAGATCAAACAAATAAACCAAAGAGATATGTTTAAGCAGCTAATAAAACGATTTATTTAAAAGCAAGAATAAAGATTAACACCTTAAATTTTCCAAAAATCTTTGCATCGTGCCATACATTTTAGGCAAGCAACCAACTCATTCTCATGTTCTTCTGGAATATAAGAAAGAGTTCCCACATAGGTTACTTTAGCTGGATTTTTTAACTTCATTAAGTGAGAGAATAAAGTTAAGTAATCTATGTCAACAGCTCTGACAGCTGCTCTCACACTGAAATTTTCATTTTCAATCATTAAAAGAAATTCACTAATTTTGCTTTCTAGAAACTTAGTATCCTTTTTAGGCTTATAATTTCTCACCATATTTATATTAGGCTAATTTATAAACTTAAAAATTATTCTAACAATGTACACACATAAAATTAAGATAGAAGCAAGGTAAGACGAACCAGAAATGGTGCAAATCAGAACACATTTGTCTTGTATACAGTTAAAAACAAATTTTGTGATTACAGTTAAAATATATTTTATAGTAGTTCCGCTTAATAAATATGAACTGCTAATTAAGAAAACACAATTAGCTATTGATTAGCTATTTTTTATACTATTTATAAGAAAAAATTTCAATGATCAGGAATTACCCCAGTGATCAATAATTACCCCATGTGTAGGGGGCAACATTTGATATAGTTTCCTATAATTAATTATAATGTTTAAAGTAGATGTGAAACAATTAAACAAAAGCTTACACTATTTTTATATCAAAGAAAAAGAAAGTAACTCAAAATATTTATTATTAAGAGAAGGAGTGGGATCTTTGTAGAAATGTGCACATTTTGAAACCCATCTTTGAAATGGAAAATACAGAAAGCAGTTTAAAAGATACTTATTTTGTTAGATTAAACAAAAAACTATTATTAAGTAAATGCAGTTATACTTTAGTAAAATGTACAAGCATTCTTGTCCATGTCTCAAATTTAAAAAAAAAATTTTTTTTTTAAATAAAACTTAAGTGATCATTATTTACCCCAGAAACAGAGTGATCGTGAATTACCCCAGGTCACCCTATAATTTAAGATCTGTTTATTAGGAGAGCAAGTTTGCTTGTTTTTTTCTTAGTGACACCAAGAAAAAAAATTATTTCAGCCATTTTTATTTCTTGTTTATTATTCTTACCTGATTTGTTATATGTAAGGAACGTGAGTTAAAAGGCCTCTCTCAAGCTCTTGATACCAATTGCTGGTCAGGGGTGCTATATTATGGTGGTTTGAATCAAATGAATGGAATCTCAGACCAATGGACCACTTTTAATATTGAGCCTTGTCAATATTTCTTATCGAAGTAGAAAATGTGTGCCTTTGACCAATTCTTCATCTAAGAAAATGATGTAAAAGGTTATAAAATATATTTATTCATCAAAACTGCCTGATTTAAAAACTTGACAAAGTGAATTATTTAATGTATGATAAAGTTTTTAATTTATTACAATAAGCTTTTCCAAAAAAAAATTCTATTTGTTAATAAGTTATAGCTTAGCCATTTCTGAATGAAATCCTCTGTTGTTTATGCAAATTCATCAGAGTTTTTCTTGTTTAAACACTTTTTCACACGGTATAATAATAGGAAATAGCATGGAATATAAATGGAACTACTAAATAGCAAAATAAGAAAACTGGTTTTGCTCGACATGCAATGTTTTATGTCATTAATCACCAGAAGACTATTTCTTTCTCTGCAATAAATATCGATAGTACTTGTTCGATTGAGACTTCCAGCTGTAAATACTGCCTTACTTGGACAACAATTTCGTGAGAAGAATTATCATGGCTGTTAGATGAATTTATGGTTCCATAGTATGTGTTCCATTGATGTTGGAAATAATGTCTTACGTAGGCTTAGGCAGGGTTGGACTGGGAGCATGAGACCCAAATGGAAACTTAAAAACAAGTTAGTAACTGAATAACGAAATTAATAAACTGATATTAATTTCGTTATTGGGTTGCATAATTTACAAAAAAGTAGAAATTTTAAATTTTTTTTAAGCAAGTTAAATATTTTAAGTTTCATTTTAAAAACTTTATTTTTTAATTCATCTAGTAAAACTTCTAATCTAGAAATTCGAATTTGTTGTAACAAGTAATAAAATTATTTTTGTTAGTCTGTTACAGCATTATCTATAAAATAGCAGGAAACAAGTTTTTAATTTTATTCTGTAATTTGTGAATACGAAGTTGAAATGTCGATTTGCATTGAAACATTTTTCTTTTCTTCTATTGAGGGGCCCTCAAGGCCTGAACATTTGTTAACGCAGACTTTATATTTTCACTACATTAGGATGTTGTTTCCTACAATTTAAATAGTGGCATGTTTTTAAAATACTGGTTTACAGGAAATGCTGTCTTACTTGGGCAATAATTTTGTTAGAAGAATTATGATGGCAATTGGGTAAAAAGTTGTAGTTGAATTTATAGAGCTATCAGTAAATGTTCCATTGATATTGAAAATAGTAGGTATATTACCTAGAGGTCATAGTTTCACAAAAAATTACCATTAAATAACTTATTTTGTGGTTACAAAATTATTTTACAGATTTTTTTTCTTTGACTGAGCTAATTTTTATTTTCTTCTTAGTCCTCTACAAAGCTGGTGTCATCCAAAGATATTTATAGGGTTGATGAATCTCCTTTGAACTCAGGTTCTCTGAGAACAGCCTTAAGCTCTTCTCCAAGAGGAACTCAGGTAGGTTGCACTTTTTTTTTTCTTCAAATGGTGAGAAAAAAAATTAAATTCTTGAAATATCTTGCATAAAGGCATTGATTTAAATGCATTCCTAAAAGTTAGTTTTTATTAGCCCCCTACAACAAAGCCAGATGCATCGACAGACGTGCAACGCATTGAACCTATGGATGTTTCCAATGCAGAAAAGGAATATTCCTCAACTACCGAAGTACGAATGCAAGTAAGTAAGGTCTTCATAATATTTCAAGAGAATTTTATTTATTTATTGTTCTCTTTACGTTTTTATTAGTGATTAAGCTTGACAAAATTTACTTATGGATGTATATGAACTTGAGCTAGGATGGTACAGTGGTTAAGGCAATGAGATGTTACTGTGGAAGACTGGGGTTCTATCTTTTGTTATGGATTGAAGCCCACACAGCTTCATATCAATGAGTACTATCTTGTCTGTGAAGTAAAGACAGCCAGTGCATATTGCTGACCACATTGTAGTACTCTGCATCATGTCATTGTGGAGCATTAACTTCCATGCCCTGATCTGCAATGAGCAGTTGTAGGAATGTTTCTTCTTAATATGGTCTTTAAATACAATCAAGGTAGGCATTTTGTCTAAAAAAAACCTATTTCTTTCAGAACACTAGAAGAAACCGAAAAAAAAACCCCAGAAGAAGCTATTGAAAATGAAAGAAACAAATGATGATCAAAACAATTGTTTCACTATAGCTATTGTAGGAACTTAAATTTTAAATTAAATTTAATGTAGTGTCAGAAAGTTAAAAGTTTTCATAACTGTTTTTCTATTATTTATTTTAGTTGTATACAAAATTGTGTCGTTATAATTTATGTTAATAATTGTTAATTAATTTGTGTCTCAATAGATTTTAATATACTCATAAAATTAAAGGATTTAAGCATGACAAAAAAACAAACATATCTAAATGCAGGCAAGTGGTAATGAGATTTTTATTGTTCAAGAACCAATAAGATTAAAAACTTGTAAAGATTTTTTCGAAGAATCAAAACCAATCGAAATAAAAGTGTAAAGATTCTTTAGAAGAAAAAAATTATGTACTAATCAATAAAATAATTGAAATTTTTATTTCTTAATTCTTTCTTTACAGCCTGTATAAAAAAAATTGAGTTATTTTCAGTTTTTATAATGATTGCAAAGGTGTTAAAAAATTTTATGTGTTGAATTCTTAAAAATGTTTATTTTAATGGAAAAAAACTTTTATAGAACAGTTGTATTTCATTTTTGAAATCCTGAAAAGAGTTCATTCAGGGATGGCATTTCATCCAAAAGAAAACTATTTCTTTTTGGAAGAAAGTAGGAAAAATCAGAAGAGTAGAATGAAATGGAAGAAACTAGACAAAATACAAGGAACTAAAATTGACTAATACTATTGTTTGATGATTCAAATTTAACACAAAGGAGTAAAAATTGTTTTTAATAAATTTTTTCTACTTTGCAACTATATTTTCATATTATTTTAATTTTATACAAAATTTTAAAATTTTTATGACTTAGAATAATTTATTTTTATTTGTATCATCCTTATTTTCCTAAATAAATATGTACACTTGTCTCTAGATAAATATGTACACTTATATCTGGATGAATTATGTATACTTACATTATTTTCAGTTTCTAACTTTGATTCATAAAATATTTAAAACTGTTATGTATGATATTTCTTTTTTAGAAAGGTTTTTTTCCATTTGAAGGAGTTCATTATATGTAATACATTATTTAAAATTATTTTTTGTCCCTTTTTAGCGTACCACTTTAAAAGTCCATATTTCAAGATGTATTCGTCGCAGAACATGGCCAAACATAAAGAGAGAACCAAAAGAATTTAAAACTTCACCTGAAGATCTTTTGGTAATATTTTTTCAATTAATATTAATATTTTAATTGCAAAGTATTATAAATTATGTTTTTATATGATAAATTTAATCACAAGTTTACCACTACTCCCAAATGTTTTTCTTTTCCCTCCAAAGTCTGTTTTTTAGAGTAATGTCCGTTTTAGTACTCTTTATAATTTTTTGGTCCTCTTTTGAATAACTTGAAAATTAATATTTTAGTAGTCATTTGAATAATTTGAAATGTGCCTTACAATTAAATAAAAATTTTGATGCATGCTAACTTTGCATGTCAAACCCTCTCCCCATCGTTCAGATCATTTAAAATATTCCCGAAATTCAAATTGATCTCTTCATATTATTTATTTAAAATGATTTTAAATCAAAATAACAATTCATTAATCACTGAAATTTAGAAATGGTATACTGAGGGGTCATTCAAAAATCAGCATTTTTTTCCCCATTGAAATGTTTAGCTGCATTTGAAATTAGAAAAACTCTTTCATTAAGAATATTAGATTCTTATAAAAAGTTATTAAGCAAATTGCATCCATTAAAAATAATTTTTAATTTAATTTATATTTTATTTACTATAATTCTTTCAAAAAGAAATTTTTTTATGATTATATTAGGAATTTGAAAAATATGCTTCTGAAGTTTTATGTTAGATCAAAAAAATTCAGTTTTTCTTTCCTTCGTAATTGTTGTGGCATTATTGTAACATTTATTTGTAATTCTAAAATCGTGAATTTTGCACTCTAGAGACAGTCCACTAATTGTACAAAGTATTAAGGCATCTTATTTATCTTAGTGGACACATTATTAGCAAATGCTGTTAAAAATGTTATATGATTTCGAAGTTTTATTAATCGCTTTACCATTGTATTTAAAAACTGCTTCGTTAAAATCAGGAGAGCATGGAGGGGAAGGCCCTTGCAGTACCCATGCAATACTACTACCATAGTGGGATTCAGAGTAAGACTTAATAACATACAATGACATGCCATTCTCAATCCTTATGATCTGCCCTACCTCCTCTAGAAGTTACTGCAATATTTTTGAGACACCCTGTATTTTTTATAATTATTATGCACCCGAAAAAAGGGACCACCCTGAATAGTTTTCGATCTAATGATGGTATCTTCATATTCTAGAATTGAATCTTAATGGCTCAAGGGGAGGACTTCAACTATGCTAATTATTAAGTGCAGACGATATTTTAAGTTATGAAATCAGACACAAAAACTTAGTTTCTCTAAATAAACACCTTTTTTTCGACAGATTCGTCTTTTTGATCCCCAAAGCCACAATCTGGAAAATATGGTTCCCATAGCTTTGGGTCAGGAGAGCACTTCAAAATTTGTATCCTTTAATGTTAATTTTACTTTTTGCATATTTTGTTGTATCTTGAAAACTTTCTAAGTGAATTCCAAAATTTTTGCACACAATTATAAAATTCGTTTATCCGAAGATAATTCCATGCGAAAAATAATTTTTAGTAAAAATTTATTCTTATTTTATTTAATAATGGTCAAACCTATTTTTAATTGTAAGGTATAAAAATTTTTGCGTCATTTTAAAAATTATAATTTTACATGAAAAAATACAAAATTTGAGCAAATTCGGTCAAACAGTTCCTGAGAAATCGAATTTTAAATATATGACTTTTTAAAAATTCAAATTCTAAGAAACTATTCAACTGATTTTGCTCAAATTTTGTATTTTGTCATGTATAATTATTTTCTTTAAAATGACGCAAAAAATTTTATACCTTACAACTCAAAATGTTTCGACCATTATTAAATAAAAAATAAATTACTACTAAAAGTTATTTTTTGCATGGAACTATCTTTATATAAAAGAATTTTATAATTGTGTGCAAATATTATTCAATTCACTTAAAAAGTTTTTGAGATATAGTGAAATACGGAAAAAGTCAAATTAACATTAAGGGGTCAAAAATGTGGAGGGCTCTCCTGATCAAACTATTGGGACCATATTTCCCAGATTTCTCTCTATATTAAAGGAATCCGTCGAAAAGAAGGTATGTTTATTCAGAGAAAGTACGTTTTTGTGTCTGATTTTGTAACTTAAAATATCATCACACCCTCAAGTCATTAAGATCGAGTCCTAGAACGTGAAGATCCGATTATTAAATCAAAAGTTATTCACGATGGTCTGTTTTTTTGTTCCTAGCACACTGTACAAAAGTTTGTTGTTTTACTATATTTATAATAAAATCTTTATTTGATTCAGAATATTTATTTTCAGATGACTTATGGTGTTAATGCTTATCAGTTTTGGGCTCGAAACAAAAATAAAGATATTACTAAAGGTAGTAAAAGGTATAAGGAAGATATCTTAGCTGTACCACTGCACCAGTGGAATAAAGTTTTATCTTCTTTTATTCAAACTATGACTGATCCTAATGAACGTACCCTTTCCGGTGGAGCAATACTGTACATTGTATTAGGTAAGTTTTCATTTTAGAACATTATTGCAATGTAATTTATAATCAAAGTATTGTATTAAAAAATCTTAGAATCATCTTTCTGATATATAAAATTATGTTTCTCATACCTAGAAATATCTTTCTCATATCTGGAGTTATCATTGCCTTTGAAGTTTAAATTTGGATTTTTTTCATACAAAAATAAGAGAACTGGGATTTATTCTTCCCTTATACTTTTTTTTTACTGTCAGAATTGCTGCAGGGGACTAAAATGTGACTATTTGCAGCTTCTTCGATTTTTTTTTCTTGCCTGAAAAAACAACTATTTTTGCCCCAAACTGACTGTTAAACAACTTTTTTTGATTCATTTCTAGCAAAGTTCTTTCAATAATACATATTGAAAATATATCTGGGAAAATATTTCCCTTTTTTTCCTCCATCTCCTCCTTCAGCAGCTTCATACCTCATTGTCACCGAAAATGTAATTTTCAACTGAATTTAACAAAGCGTTTTAAATTTTTTTTCTGAGGTTAAATTTTATTTACTTTTTTATTCTATCAGCAGTAACAATTGGATTTAACAAATTGTTTTTAAATTTTACTTTCTGAGGTTAAATTTAATTTGTTATTTTTTATACTGCCAGCAGTAGTTTTAGATCACATGCTATTTTTCTATGTGCATCCTGTTACGTATTTTTTGTATATATGTAGATTATTTTTTAAAATAACTGATATACAAATATTACTTATAAAATATAATTGATGCACTATCTAAAATGAATGGTAAGTAAATGTCTATGTCCCCTACCGGTATTTTTAATTAGCGGACATGACATTTAGACTACAAATTTGGTCATTCATTTCGCTACTATTTTATAGTTTTAGGGCAACTATTTTCACTGTTGGGCTATTCAGGGATGGCGAACCAATGGCACGCGTGCCATTTATGGCACCCGACACAATCTTTTGGGCACGCTACCGATCACATTTGTTATTACACTATAAATTGTTATTACACAAATGTTATTACACTATAAAGCATATGTAACAATTAAATTAAAATTCACAAAAACACACAAAATAATTAACAATTATTAATAAAAAAATTAACAATTAATGCTAAAAAAAATTAATAACCCTAAAAAACAAGTTAACAATAAATAACTAGCAAAAAAAAAAATTAACAGTCCTGCTTAACCCCTTGGGGACGGATGATTCAGAAAAGCATTCGTACAAAATCAGAATCAGGATGTAATTAAATAAGAAACGGTAACTTAAATGTAGTCGTTGCTAATTTGATAGACTTACTTTGCTTTCACTTCAATTATTGTTAGTTTAATCATATATAAAATCAATGTTATGAACTAACATTGATTATACATATGATTAAGTAGAACTAAATAGTTTTATTTTGAACGAAGTAATGGTGAATTAAATAAATCAAACAATTATAACTCCGCCCACAAATAAACTGCTAAATAATTATTTTGATTACCAGTTTTATCTTTTTACCCTGGTTGATACGGTTTCATGCTGGCACGTATTTGTGACAGTCGGAGCGAAAGGGTTAAACTAACATCTTGCAACCTAATCTAAGTTATTTGTCATTGAATCTGCAGCAACAGAAGCCACACTGATGTTACTTTAAGTTGAACAACGCATATAACTGAGATGTGCAAAATGTTTTTTTTTCCAATGTAAATAAAGAGTTTTGAGTTGATAGTATTTAGTATTATTATTTTCCCAATAATCACGAAATCAAAATTATTTGATGGCACATGTATGACATCATTAAAAATTTTTTTTAGAAGAAATTGGCACGTTGGTGTATAACGGTTCGCCACCCCTGGGCTATTGTTTAGGCAACTCTAATTCTCTGACATTGGTATAAATGTATGAATTTTATGTATATTATGTTACTTGTTGTGTTATTTATAGATGTTGTTAATTTGTATATTTTAAGTTTTTTTTGTTGTTTCTTTTTTAAAGGTCTGCAGCTGTATATATTTACTCATAACCGCTCAGATAATTTATTTTTTGATGAATCTTTCACCATGTTTTCAAGAATTCTATGTGAGTTGCTGGCTTCCAGGGAAAAGGCAATTCAATATGGTTAGTTATCTTTATTAGTATTAGTAGAGTATTTTTATTAGTAGAGTTATAGTTTAATGTGTAAAGAGAAACACACAAATTCGAAAAACATTACACTACTATGCTTCTTCAGGGTGTGTAGCCAAATTATTCAACAAAAAATAAGCACTTTTCAAGCACTGAAATAATATTTTTAAGCACTTTAAAAAAATATCATAATTAGTTAGGGTTGGAAAGTTTTTGACAATTGACGGTTTTAATCGTCATGCCAAAAAAAAAAAACCTTTTGACATTGGTTTTGACAATTGTCAAAATTTTTGAATCATGTAAATGGAATGGCGTGTTCATATGCTGATGATGAGCCGAAATAGATTGGGGTTTAATTAGTTGTGAAAACGTTGAATTGAACAATGTGAACAGTGTCTTGCAGCATAATTCATAGTGAAAACCAACATGGTAAAGGAAAAATATCATTTTAGAAAGGGAAAATTAAGCACTTTTTAAAAACACCCAATGAAAAAAGCACCTTGAAGGGTTTTTAAAAATCGTAAGTAAGCACCTTTAAGCACTTTTTAAAAACGCTATGCATCCAGTTCTTTATATGCAAAAGCTGTTACGTGCAATAACCCTGGTATAGCATATTTAATGACTAGACTATTTTAACTACAATGAATTTCAATTTACTCCTTTAACTTAAGATATTAAATGAAGTTTTAAAAAATAAATATCTATAATAAACCTTTTCTTGTTATGCTTACAAAATAATTCTGTTGGCTTTCAAAAAACAAAAACCCTTAATTTTCTCCTTATATAGTAATCTCACAAGTTAGCTTTTGATTTATATTAATTATTCCCACTATTTAAGCAAATATACGGTAATTCTAGTAAGTAACCTGGGTCCAAAAGTTTGCTGATCAAGAGACATGGCTTCTAATGGATTCTCAAAATCAAGCATCACCGGTTATGGTTAGCTGTACCACTATCAGCCTGCGATGGGGCAGAGGGAGTGCAATTTTTGGTGCTGTTTAAACTGTTCTACCATTAAATGCTAAACGTGTACAGATCGTCGATCTGACAAAAGCAGGGGAGCAATCCCCTTTGCAGAAGATTAGAATTGTGATGGCGTGTCTTCGAATCATCCTCAAGGATGCTTTCTAGGTGGACTCATTGTGCAGTGCAATGCAAATAAAGTACTAATACTCTAACACATAACTATATAAAAATATTTCTTTTAATTTTTTATCAACTTATGAATGAAGGCTTTAGAATACCATTCAACAGCAGCATTAAATAAATTTGATTTATTTCAATATTAGCACACAAGATAGATCGTTGGTCATGTTGCTCCCTTTTAATATATGGAATTAATTCAGTTGCTGATAAAAGAGGTCCATTTACAAGGGTAATCAATTTGACAGGTTTCACTATATCTCTTTTTAATTACATGTTACTTAAAAATTAGCTATTATCAGAAAATTTCTTATGGTAAAAAAATCTCTCTTATTCCTTTCTTTTATATAGCTCTCACAATATCTACATGTTGCAAAGTTTTGAATTATTTTTTCTGTTTTTTTCTAAAAAAATATATATATATTGAAATTATTTAACTATAAACTGTCTAATCTGTATAAAAATGCATTATTCTTTTGAGTATTATTTTATTTTTAGGTTGAACATTCTTGCTCAATGTGTTCGTAATAATTCTTTTGTTTATGTTTAGGTCGATCTCTCTCTCTAATCGAAGAGGAAACTCTGTGGCAAGCTGGTCAGCTAGGTGCTCATTCACCTGCAGTGTTGCTATCATCGATTTTATATTTTAATACAAAATACTTCAAACTAAGGAGTGTGAAATCGCATGCAAATCTGCGATTTAAACATGTTTTTGTTTATGACTTAACTAATGCTGCTGGAAAAAGAAGCTCAGCCATAAGTTTTGAGCCAGAAGAAGTTATAGGTATGTTAAATACATGCAGATACAAAAATTGTACAAGTTTAAAGTACACTTTCTATGTCATATTTAACATAAGACAAAGTGCAAGATCGTACCCCCAAGATTGCCGAGAGCTTAGTCAAATTGTAATATAAAAAGAAATTTTTGTAGTATTTTTATTAAAAATTGCGGGAAATTCCTTAATTTTTATTTAAAATCTACAATTTCGGCTATAAATATTTCTAAAAATTCTTCAAAATACGATTTTTTTGTGCTTCGAGGAAGGGGACACAACAAATTTCATCCTGTACCCAGAGTTAATGAAATTTCATTCATATGCCATTAGTAAGACTGGGATATTGATGATGTCAGTATTTTTTGTCCCTTTTAAGGCTTGTTTAGGGATTTTCTGTACAGATATATTTTCATTTATGTGCTTTTTTTAAAAACATTTTATGTAATGTTTTTTAATATTTTAGTGTACATTTTAGAATTTTTATAGCATTGGCTCATTTTTTTATGTGAAATGTTTTTGCTTTTAATATTGCAACTCACAATATTTCATGTAACCTTGTTTTCCCTTTATGTTACTTTTTCCTTACGTTAAAATTTTAAAAAAATGTTTTTTATTTAAATATTAAAATATGAATAAAATAATAGCATTCGTTATTTATGTTTTTTCAATCAAACTTAAATGAAAGTTGTAACTCAAATTTTTTGTTGTTGTTGATATTTTTAAGACGCTTTTTAGGGATTATTTAGGTTATCAAATTTCAGGCTTACTATCAGAGTAAAAGTTTTTCTTAAACTATACTTATTTGTTTGAAACACTCTTTTATATTTCATTAACATACTTAGAACTTGCTACTAGAAGAGATCATATGAGTAAACTTAAGTATCAACAATAAAACATTGATAAATTTGTTTTTAGATTTAACAGATGAAAATAAAGAGCCAGAACCTAAACAAGATGAAATATTATATGATCAACAAAGCATTGAAGATTCAGTTAGATGTCCGGTGCAACTGTACAAATTTTATCTTTCGAAATGGTAATTCATTTTATTTTATTAATACACGATTTTCATTTTGTGTTTGTCATTATGTTTTTCAGTTTGAGAAATAAGGAATTTTTATTTCTTACTCATTAACATTTAAAAAAAATGTACGTTTAAAAATAGAATAAGCTTAGAGCAATTATAAGATAATTAAATATTGAACTCCATTTGAAAAATGAGTACATAAAAAAATACATGTTATTCTGTCTGATCAATTACAGGAAAGACTAAGAAGATGCATATAAATGTATGGTTTTTTGCATTGTGCTCAGGAAATGAGAGAATTTTCGCTCATCAAATTTCAAAATTAGTTACTAATTTTATCAAAGGAGGACGCTGTTCTCTAAGTTTTAGAAATAACCTCACCATTGGCAAAAATTTGGCAGAGTCATGGGACAAACTTAGCAGATGACTGTGTAAATATTTCAGTTAGAATGGTAATGACTTATAGCAGAAAACATTGGTTTCAATTTATATATAATCAGCAGTTCTATATCTGTTGATGAACTTAGTTACTAATTTTAAAATTTGATAAGATCATTTCTGGTTTTCTAAATAGAAAGCATTAACTGGTACATTTTATTTCTCTCTTTTTATTTCCTTTAGTTAATAGTTGGTCATTTTTAGGGTAACTTGGTATTGTAGTGTCATAAAAAATCATCATGAAAAGATACAAAAAGTTTTAAAATTTAACCATTTAATTTTTTTCTTGTTACATACCTACATTCGTATACTTTTTCATTTTCAGAACATTGTGCTTTTAAATTTCACAATTCTGAATAAAATTTATGTTTGTTTTTGTATTAATAACTAAATATATGTTTTAATTTTTCAATGATCAGGAGTATAGTTTAAATTTATTTTGTGTATTAAAGCAAACTATGCATTTGTTTTAGATGCCTTATAAGAGTCTAAATATTATTTTGTTTAAACACAGGGTGACCAATAAATTCTCATACATTATTATAATGATACAACATAAATCATGCAAAAACTTTTTGTATTGAATCAACGTAGCAATCATTAAGTATCTTCAGAATAATATTGAAATTCTATTGAGTTCCTTTTTAATATTGAAAATGTTTTTCGGCAAGGAGTCATAAAAAGAACCACAATTGTAACAAAGAAAAAATAAGACAACAAAGAAACAATAAGATTGTTCAAAGTATATTATACAGCTTTTTTGTCTTTTAAAGAAATAAAAAATAAAGTAAGTCTGTATGAGCTTATATTTTTTTTTCTCGAGCCCACTTCTTACTAGTACTTTGTTTTAATGAGCTAATATTGCAGTCAGTTTTCACTTGTTATAAGCAAGTTCAACTGTAGTTAATTAGAATTTGCTTCAAAATCATTACATATCTTAAAATATTTCTTTTTCAAATAAACTTTCTACCAAAATATCTTATCACAGGAATTACTTTCCCAGTTGAAAATTCCATGGTTCTTCGGACTTGTACCCACAAAAAAAGGAGCATTAAAAATGTGTACAGCTATTAAATAGTTATATAATAAATATGTGTTCTTTGATTAAAGATTTCACCACATTATATGTCATTTCAGTAAGTAGAGCTAAAATCAGAGCTATTTTTTTCCTTCTTGTTATAGCCCTAAATCTGTGAAAGGAAAAGAAGATAAGGTTTATCTAACACCCATAAAAGGTTGCAGCCCGGATTCAGATTATTGGTACTCATCAGAACCTCTTCCTGAAGTTAAAATATTTCGTATGCTTCAGTATTTTCGTTATGTTCAAGAAATAAAACAATTTTAAAAATCAATTCACAGAGATCGCTTATTCAATGTGTTTTGCGTTTTTACACACAAATTAATGTACAAATAGTCCTAATTGTAAGTGCGGAAAAAAGGACTACTCTTAATAACTATTGGCTTAATGATTGGATGGATCTTTCATGTAGTATTAATATTCAATCTAAATAGTTCGAGGGGGTGACCTCATGTATGGTAATTATAATTAATTAATGCAGATGAAATTTTAAGTTACGAAATCAGACACTAAAACGTTCTTCTTCAGAATAAGCTTACTTTTTTACCCCGGCTAATTTAGATTTTACTTCCAAAATATAGCCGTAATCTGGGAAATGTCCCAATAGTTCGGTTAGGAGAGTGGCCCAAAATTTGGACCTCTTAATGTTAATTTTATTTCTTACGTATTTCGCCATATCTCGAGCACATTTAAAGTGAATTAAAAAATTTGCACACAATTATAAAATTCGTTTGTCCAAAGATAATTCGATGCAAAAAGTTAACTTTAGTAAATATGAAATATTTACCCCGACCTGCCCCAATTTAGGGCATACGGGTAAATGTTTATTAAAATCAAGGAAAACAGAAAGTAACATTACAGAGTAACATTATGTAAACATTACAGAGTCTGATGGCAACAGCAGTAAAATAATTAAAATACTCCGAGAGTCCCGCCTTATAGTGCCGAAGCCGACGGGGCTTCCCTTATAGTGAGCCAAAGACACAAATGAAAAATTTTACAACACATCGCAGGAAAGTACAGTATGACATACAATGCATCATGTGCAGGCATTACATAGGATTAAAACGAGTAATATTACGGAGTAAGTTGGGTCGCTAAACCAAAGCGATCATTAACATTGTGACAGGATATAAAGGACACAAAGTATAAACTGTTGATGTATTCAAGAACAGTAAAACATAAAGTGAACCATTAAAAAAAACGTGTACCTGAAGTGAACATAAGAAAACATTAAAAGGTCACAGGTAAACGGAGGTCTCAAGTTAATATAGGTCAAAGAACCAATACAGTCGATGACAAATTGACAGCAGGTAAGACAGAAGAACAAGGCGTAAGGAGCCAAGAAAATCTCAAATGTAAAACAAAAGGAGGTGAAGATGTAAAGTGTTAAAACAAACAATTATCAAATACAATTAAAAGGCGACGCTAAAATTTGCAAAGCAAGGAAAGGCAATGTAAATAAGCCAATTAAAAAGCACAATGTAGTGAATAAATAGATTAAAACAGAATTAAAAAGCGAATGAGATAGATAAAACAACAAAACGTTGTCAAAATAACGGGAAGCGAACAACTTCAGTAAATATGTATTATTTTCTATTATTTGATTAATAATAGTCGAAAAAATTTTGAATAGTAAGGTATAAAATTTTTTACATCATTTTGAAGAATGTTAATTTACATGGCAAAATACAAAACTTGAGAAAAACCTTTCGAATAGTTCCTGAGAAATCGGTATTCTAGAAAAGTCGTATTTGCCTCTATGAGAAATTAAAATGAATGAAACATAAAGAATTCTTTATTTCAAATTTTATTTAGACAGTTTTAAATTGACAGTAAAAAATTTTATTCTGTTAATAGGAAAATAATGTCAATTAAGTTTACAAAACAAACAATTGTAAAATATCAAACATTGTGAGATAGCTAAGATCTTTATGATATTTAGGTACAGAAAATAATAACAGAGCAACTAAATAATACCACAACATGTTGTGTCAGAAAGAAAATTGAAAATAACAAAAATAAAACAATGTAATATCAATTTCATTTTTACTGTAAAAAACCAGGAGTAGGTATAACAAGATAAAAAATAATAATCTCAATCTTCCATTTTAAAACATCGTTAATCTCAATTGGGCAAACCATATATAATTTCGTTATTGCACAAAAGGAAAAATGTAACCTAATAAGTTTAAAACTAGTGGGATTAGGTTTTCATAGGAAATCATAGTAAAAATATCTAAGATATGGTTATTTTCATTTACTCTTTAATATGGAAAAAGAAATAACTGCCCTTAAATTTTTAAATCGAAAAGTACGTTACTCTACGAAAAAAAAGGTTAAAACAATAATTAAAAACCATTTTTTTATCATTACCACTTTTTATGTTAGCATTGTATTTGTTAAAAGTAAAATTTAAAAAATAAGTACACAAACAGGATTATAACTGTAAATCAAATATCACTCAGCTCATCTTCGTTCCATTCTAGCTCTAGAAAAAGGAATAAGTTCATTCAAGCATGTAGAAATTTCAGACAATAACATAATTTTTAATATTGATAAAACTTATTGTATTGGAGTTAAAAAAAAAATCGTTTATTTATTTTAACGATTAATAATCATAATTTAATTTTGAAGTTTAAACATATTATAGTATTAAAAACATCATCCAACTTGGTTAACTTTTACCAATATTTTTAAATTCATTCTAACACTAATCATTTGAATATCTTGTTATATCAACTTTTAAAACATATGGCACATTTAAGAAAGCTAATTGCCTTTAAAGACAAATTTTGTCATAAGGAGCATTTGCGTATTTTTAAAAATTACTGATTATAAGGAGGAAACCTTGCACAACATAAATAGTAATAGACTTAACAAGAGTTGAAAATTTCTCAAACGCTATAACAGACAGGTCCATTTTTGGACTATTAGTCCATAATTTTTTGAATTAATCAATATGTTAATTACTAACGGATTATATTAAATTTTTTGATAAAAAAAAGATTCAAAAATAGGACTAGATTAAATGAATAATCCCAAGAAACAAGAGAAAAGACACACTTGATATTATAAAAACTTCATTTGCTTCAAAAACTTATAAGGGCGGTAGAAGTGACAGGTTTTGAGGGTTAAAAATAGGCGCCGATTCTCAAGCCTCGCTGCGTGAATATGCCGCGTTTCACGTTTAGCGTGTATTGAAAATGGGTTTCGAAATATGTTGAATTTTAAACGCCTTCATAAGTTTTTGAAGAAAATGAAAATTATATTATTTAATTACGTATTATAATACGTAAAAGTGCACTCATAAAAATAAATCGTCACAAAAATAATACCTAAAAAGTACTCATTCTAAGACAGCAACATGACATTTTATAACAACATACAAACATTTATTCTTAAAAAATAAGTGAGTACTATTCAAATTGAAAAATAAGCACGTTTTAAGACAATCTTAAATACACTTCAAAATGCACAATTGTTTATGCAAGACACAAATTTAACATGTAAACGTACAACATATCAATGCAAAAAATATCAATAAGGACCATTAAAGGATGGATGCCAACTCGTAGAGAGTATTATGTATTACTGTACAGAAAATACTTAGTACCTCTTCGCATATTTATACATATCAGGCATATAGCACAGCAATCAAGGTACACCATGCCAAAAAACTATGTCACATCACTATGTTATTTAATGCACTTTAAATTTTTGTTAGGATTGCAACACATAAAAATTATCGCAATAACTAAAGGCAATTTTTATATCGTTTGAAAATTATACAGGTTATTTATCAATTGATTATTAAGTGGGATTAAAGTTTATTTTTATTGTATTAGATAGTTTTTAACGCTTTTCGATTTTATTTTTTATCACTTTATAAATATTTGAAACCTGTTTCTTATACCGTAATAAATTTTAAATTCGTAATGAGGCGTTAATCGAGACATATTTGTTTTAACAAGTTGGACAAGATGTACCTTATTCGAAATATACTGCTATATCACTATTTATTAATGCAGGTAAATGAAATAATTCAACATTATATACATTTAACAATTTTTGCTCCAAAAATATCATTATACGGAATTTTACAATTGGTATTATTTTTAGGAATACCTTTTTTTTTTATCAAGAATATATTTTTCCAAAATGAATGTCCTAATTTCGTTGGTGTTCTACGCAACATGTAATAGGTAAATGTACTAATTAACGACGTACAAACATTTATTGTCCTAATATCATTTTTAAAATACATTGTTCTAATTTCGTTGGTTTTCTACGCAACATGTAATAGGTAAATATATTAATTAAAGATGCATAAACATGCAGGGGTGATATGAGCAAGTTCTGAATAGAAGCCAAGAAATGGTGCTGGAAGTCTAATCATCATCATCAGCGTTTCTACGAAAATAAAACTACTGACTGACCACAACAACGTTATCACAATGGTGGATTGGTCGCGTATTTACCGCAGAAAACGCACTTTCGTCTTGGCCACTACGATCCCCAGATCTCAACTTATGCGATTTTTTTCTGTAAGGGTTCGTAAAATCTCGCGAGTATGTGCCACCAGGTCCAACGACCACGACTGATTTGAAAACACGCATCACAATTGCTATCGCCATCATCGATACAGATATGTTGCACCAAGTTTTTCAAGAATTACTTTTCAGACTTGATGTATGCTTTTTAACAAAATAAGCGGATATTGAACAATGAACATTTATAAAGAGTACATTCGAAACTTGCTAATGTTGCTACTGCGTGTGTATTACATATTTAATGAATACATGTATTACATTTTGCGTAATGTACCTATGAAATGGGGGCATTTATTTCGACTTATTCAATACATTTAATTTTACGAAGATAAACAAATAAATACATGTTAGAAATTGCAAGAAATCTACTAAAAACACAGAAACATTCATCAATTTAAGAACATTCTACCAGTAGACAAAGAGGAATTTTTAAAAAAAATCGGACATTTGGACTTTACCGTAGCTTTGATATTCTTTTATTTTATGTAAGGAATTAAAAGCTGCAGAGGTTACGAAAATTCGTAGCAGTTGGCGTCATTGCAGTACTTAAATCTTCACGTCAAAAAAATTAATAAGAAAATATTCTTATCACATTTTCAGCATCTGGTTTACTGTCTCGTTTTTCCTTGAATTGTGAAACAAGTCTTCTTTGATCTTGATATAAGAAATTCGGCCATAAAGTATTACCTCTAGTAAATTAATTATAACTACTTAAAATTGTCTCGTAAAGTTTAGTTCGTAAATAAAAGTTGTGATCACACACGATTAATAAACGCACTTCTCTATTCCGTAAAAAAAAAAAAAAAGAACATTAATTTATTACGTTAACTGATAAAAAATTAAAAATAAAAGTTTTTTCCCTTGAAAACGCCACTGATTTGAAAACTTAATATAAAAAGAATGTAAGATGGTCCTTGTTTAAAATCCCAGCAATTTGGCGTAAATTCCGTTAAATTGAGACCACATCGATTCATATTGTAACCAAAGAACTGTGATTGCAACCTGTCCATATTTGATAGTAATTTTTTAAGAAAAAGTTAATTTTTCAAAACGAAAAGAAAAAAAGAAAAACGTTGAAATTTAAGTTTTAGAATATATGATTAAAAAAAATTTAGCACTGTTTATTTTCAAAAATTTTTAATCTCAAGAAGGCTTCAATTTTTTTGGTTTTGCCGAAATTGGTCGTCTGTTAAATACCTGTAAGATATTAACAGCTCACTGTGTTCTGCTGCAGAAACCATGATTTGAATTTAGTTATACCGCTCGTCGACAGATAGCGCTGCTGAATGAAGAACTCTAAAACAATGTATTCTATTGCATATCAGACCATTATAATCGAAATATTTGTGCCGGCATTTGTTAGTTATAAGCTCAGGCGGCATGCATTGTTGCTTCAAATGGTATTTATTTTACAAACTTAGGTTTTGCAGCCATCTATGGATGAACTTAGTAACTAGTTGGGAATAAATATCTTTAAACAGAACGCTGTGAACTGTGTATATATATATATATATATATATATATATATATATATATATATATTTATCTCCTTTTGGTTTTATTTTATTTTTAATCGTATCTCATTTTTAGAAACACGTGCTTTCATTTTAAAAGAATTAACTCACGAAATAATAATAATAAATTACGTGACTAAGAAATTAAAAGGTTATTTTTAGTTTTACAAAATGATTCGCTTAGAAAAATTCTATTTTATTTTAACTTTTCGCGTGAACTATTTCTACCAGAAGTTGGCACAATACGGAAGCAAAATATCCTATTGAAATAGGAATCTATTCCACAAGCGATGGAAAATGGCAGCAGAACCCCTCTCGGGTCTCCGTGATCAAGCATTTCTTGCACACTTCTTTTAAAAACACGATATCATCATCTGCATCACTTTCCTTCAGTTGAAATTCCTTCTTTACATTTTTTAAAAAATAGTCGTCATCTTTTTCTGCTGAAAATTTGATTAAACTACCAAAAATATCCTCATTTATGCTGCTTTCATTTTGTTCCGTTCCATTTAAATAGTTATCGTGGTATTCTTTTGCACTGTGCTCGTCTAAACACGTCATGTTTCTATCTGTATCACTTTCTTCTTGTTCCATTAATTCATATTCAGTCTTGATTACATCGCTTTCTTTTTTCACAAAAATATCCTCATTCACGTCAATATCCATATCGGTATCAGTAACTTCATGTTTCTCTTCTTCTTGATGGAAGTCTTCATCTTTTGTTACAGGGAAATCAATAGTCGTTTGCACGTTAAAATTACCATCGCTTTCTTTGTTCTCTATTAATTGCTCTAACATATTCTCATAACCTTTTTCAACACAGAAATCGCCAACAATTACAGGTTCTTTTTCAGCGTTATCAGTAACCCTTTGTTTCTTACCAATTACAGGGAAATCAATAGTCGTTTCTACTTCAAAATTAGCATTGCTTTCTTTGTTCTCTATTAATTGCTCTAACATATTCTCATTATCTTCTTCAACACAGAAATCGCCAACGATTAAAAGTTCTTTTTCATTGTTATCAGTAATCTTTTGTTTCTCGCCAATTATAGGGAAATCAGTAGCCGTTTCCACGTTAAAATTACTGTGGTTTTCTTTGTTCTCTATTAATTGCTCTGACACATTCTCATTACTTTTTTCAACACAGAAATCGCCAACAATTACAAGTTCTTCTTCAGCGTTATCAGTAACCCGTTGTTTCTTACCAATTACAGGGAAATCAATAGTCGTTTCCACGTCAAAATTAGCATCGCTTTCTTTGTTCTCTATTAATTGCTGTAACACATTTTCGTTATCTTTTTCAGCACAGAAATCACCAACAATTACAAGTTCTTCTTCAGCGTTATCAGTAACCCTTTGTTTCTCCCCAATTACAGGGAAATCAATAGTCGTCTTTACTTCAAAATTACTATCGCCTTCTTTGTTCTCTATTAATTGCTCTAACATATTCTCATTATCTTCTTCAACAGAGAAAGCGCCAACAATTACAGGTTCTTTCTCCGTGGCATTAGTTACCCTTTGTTTCTCGCCAATTACTTCTTGTGTAATTAAGTTTTCTCCAAGGTCTGTTAAAACGACGGAACACTCTGACAACTTAACTTCACAAACATTTTCAATATTTATATTAAATGTATCACATGTCTTAGGCTTGTCAACTTCAGCAGGTTCTTTCTTTATTTTTACCACGGCGGGTTTTTGGGCATCAAGTAGCCCGAATGTACCAAATAGACTATTAGATCTACCGTAGACTTTCGGCATCTCTATTTTGACGTTCATTGCAGAATCATCACAGTTGCTTCCTGGAGAAATACCCGTACTAGAAGAAGCGGTTTCGCCAGCAGTAGTAGTTTCAGTTTTTTTCAATTTCGGCCCCCTTTTCTTTCGTTTTGGCATCTATTTCAAAGAAAGAAAGATAGATATTAAGATGAAGCATTCAGAAATAATAAATACAATTAAAGCTCAATTTTTTTTAAAAAAAAAAATAGAATTATTTTGATGCATATAAAGAAACTTATGTGAAAGTTTTAAAACTTCAATAACTTACTGTAAATCTTTTTTTATCGTCACACTTTATCTCAACTGTTTGTAACAATGAATAATAAGGATCAAAAAGCATTTTGAAACAGATAAAAGAAGATTAAGCATAGCGATTACAGATTTGTAACGGAGGTAGAGCATATAATAAGAGCATAGCAAATGCCGTTATACGCCGCTAGTGGTGCCTTCCTGTTATGAACTGGCTGCTTATGCATATTTAAACCGTTCCTTTTGTTTATATTAATATTATGCATGTTTATAATTATTGTTAAGAATTGTATTAAAATAGACTCAGATTTAGCCATTGCGCCGTAGTTTTTAGTTGCCAAATCATTATATTACGATAAAACAGTTACATGAGAGCGAAGGGTGACTTTCTTGTTTTTTCAGTGGCGCTATCTAAGGCTAAGACTACGATTTCAGCCACACATACGTCACAGCTCGTTTATAGGACGTACCCATTTATACAGCCACAGATCGTAATTTTGGCCTAAATCAGAGAACGATAAATCTTAAATTTAGTACGCCCAGAGGTATGATTTGTTATGGGAACATGGAGGACTTTGCAACCTGACAGATTTAACGTGCACCAGTCACCATTTAATACAAAGGGAGCCTTCCCCCGTCGGGGATCGAACTCAAGATCTATTAGACATGGGCCCAACGCCCTACCAACCAGGCTATCCCGTTTAAAAATATTTTGCTATTAGGCAATTATTTGGCAATGTTTAGTTATTAGCTGTGATTAGCAAATATTCAAGAGATTTTCGGTTCGATATCAGAGGGCAGGATATGAAGCCTGAAATCTGTAGTCTCTCGCAAAATGTAACGACTGCAGGAATTTTTTTCAAATAATTATGCTCACAGCACGCGCTTTCGAACACGCGAGTACATGACCCAACAAGAAAAACGATAGACATCAGTACGCCATAACAGATAGTGATAATATCCGTGAAAATCACTTTTTTCGTCTGATAGAAAGAAAAAAGAAAAACCTAAGAACTTTTAATAAACATGATGAAAAATAAGCACTTTTAAGGAGTTATAAAAAAGGAAAACCAAAAATAAGCACCTTTAAGCGCTTTTTAATAACGCTACGTGTTAGAAATTGTGCCAGAAAGCTGAAAACAAAGATGGCTTGTAATTTTCTTTGTTCTGTCAGCTTCATCCTAACAGTAAATTGAATTTTCACGATTCTACTACACTACTGCCTATCCAATTCGAGACCTGTTCTTTCTGTCATATTTTGATAATGTTATTCATTTTTCTCGCTTACATACAACTATGCTGTTCTTAATGCATACCCTCTAATAAATTAAGTTTTAACACAAATTTAATAAAAAACAAAACATATAATAAATGCTTGAAGCACATTGCATATTCAATAATCACACCTAACACAATTAACCCTCAGGAATACTACAAAAGCTTAAAATAAAAATTATTGCAAAAATAATACTAACCCAGAGATTAATTTTAAATTTAGTTACTAATGAGTCAAAATTTCTTAGCTATAACAGTGAAAAATCAAAATTGATTTATTTTTTAGCTATGTGCATAAAATAGGCTTTTATAAGTTAAGTCACAAATTAAAAAATAAAAACAGATTCCCATTTATGAGCAATTGATACTTTCCTCAACTTATTTCTTAAAGGGGAAAAAAAAGAAACAAAACCAATAAAGGTAATTAGATAAGAATATTAGGTATTATAAGAAATAGTAAGATTTCCTATATTATGAAATTTGTTTATCCAAAGATAATCGCATGCAAAAATTACTTATAGTAAATATTTTGAATTGTAAGGTATAAAATTTTTTTTACATCATTTTGAAGAATGTGATGATTTTAAATGGCAAAATTCAAAATTTCAGCGAAATCGGTCAAATAGATCCTGAGAAATCGAATTTCGAAAGAACTATTCGACCGATTCCGCTCAAATTTTGTATTTTATCATCTAAAATCGTATTCTAAAAATGATGTAAAAAATTGTATACCTTACAATTCGACATTTTTTTGACTTATTAATTAAAATAATAAATATTTACTAAATTTTACTTTTTGCATGCGATATCTTTGGATAAACGAATTTCATAATGTGTGCAAATATTTCTTTATTCGCTCAAAATGTTTCGAAATATTGTGAAATACGTTGAAAGTAAAATTAACATTAACCCCTTAACAGGGACATATGGTTTAGAAAAATGAACCAGAAAAGGAAAATTTTTTTGACTGTTTAATTTTGTTCTTTGTACTATTATAAAAGTTAGAAAATGGATTTTAATGGAAAAGTAAAATTTTAAATGCAATAACTGTATTTATAATTTTTACATACCCATAAAAAAGTAATGGATTACACGCACATCTTATTCAATTATAGCAAATTAAAAAATTTTTTTAACCTAAATATAATATAACTAGTATAATATAATATAAAAACACAACAATATGATTTTCAATGCACTAATTTTACAAATCTTTTACAGTATGGTATATCCCAAAAACCCCACCCACATTTCCTTCCCTAGACTGAAGTCGTAATCCGTGAAACACTAGGACTATTAATGCCATCTATTAGGAAAATAGTGAATTAAGTATCCTAAAGTAGAAACGAAAGCAGCTCGGGCTTCACAAAACGTTAATTTTTCACCTGCCGGAAGTCAGTTCGGGCATCACAAATAATGCACGTCGTAGTTGTTATAGGAATTTTTATTCAGAGAAAGTACGATTTTGTGTCTGATTTCGCAACTTCAAAAATTTATTAGTTATTAATTAATACTAATTATTTGCATATTTAAGGTCATCTCCCTCGAACCTCAAGATTGAGTATTTGAATGTGATGATCCTATCATTAGATCAAAAGTAATTCAAGGTTGTGTTTTTATTTTTATTTTGCGCACTGTACATAAAAACTTAATCAACGACTTTTTTATATTATGGGAATAATGAGCTAAGTACTCACTTGCACCACAAATCTTATCAACAGTTATACACAAAAGAAGAGCAGGAAAAAAAAAACATAAAAAGAAACACGTATAAACAGATATATATTTTTTTTATAAATGGCAGACAATATTGCAAAATATTCTTCAACCAATATCATATTTATAATTAGTTAATCCTTTGAAACACATTTTGCATTGCATTTGGTGAAAAAATATTTTTATTCATTTCCTGAATATGAAATGATCATTTAAACAAATTAAACACTTTCATAAATAACACAGTAGGTAGAAAATTAATCATTTTTCTCGCGTCCGAAATGTTTAGAAAGTTCACACATTATCTCTGTAGCTAATTTCATATTTTTACCAACCCACTCAAACCAAATGGGGGTTGATAAGACTCTTGAAACATTTTCAAAAATATAACTTAACGCGAAAGATTTTAAATGTTCCTGATTAATCAAATCTGCCACTGCAATCACTTCACATATGTTCTCCACGGATAACTTGGACATAATCATGGAAATGCACCTGTCTTTTAAAATGAGCACTTGATACCTGTCGGCTGCCAACAGAAGTCTTAAAGCACTTTTGTCATCAATATCATCATTCAATTCGTCGGTATAAATATACTCTAATAAGTTCTGCACAGTTTCCTCTTCCATATCCTCAATATCAACAACACCTGTTCGATTTTCAAGCATGTCTTGATCAAACATAGTTGAAAACACAGGAGATCGAATTCCAAGAACGTTTTTGTGGGCGAAAAATTCTTTTTCGCCTACTTTAAGTTTCACGTCTGAATACTTCTTGTTCAGGAAAAGCTTGCGAAAATCTTCACGCAGAGAAGAATTAAAACACGTTTCGTCCTGCATTGTAGTTTCGCTTTTCACAAAGGAGTTGATTGTGAAACTGTTAAAAGTAGAGCTATAAGATTTCTTGGTGACATTGCATTCGCAGATGAAAGTATATTTGCAGCAAGAAGGTGAAGAATTTCCAAAGCACAAATCTTTTTTATTGACAAATGTTGGAAACTGCCAGAAGTCTAGAGAGTCGAACAAATGTACCTCACATTTAGAGGCAAGTCTGGCACCAGAAATACTTTGAAATATCATTCTGAATACAACTGATTTGGGTATTGAAGATTCATTCAACATTTGAATCTTGATATCAATGCCTTCATTAGGTGCGCTCAAAGAGATTTTCGAGGCAGGCATTGCCGAATTAGGAACGGACATACTTTTAGACCAGTCGAAACATTCAGTATTTGACACATCCCACTTGAAAATATATCGGTTGACATCGATAACAGTCACAGCCTCGGATGACACTGAAGATAGTATTTTATTTTCTGTATCATTCTGTGTTATGGTACAACGAATGGTTAAAGTGTCATAGGACCAACTTTTCAGAAGCTCGCATAACATTTCAAAGGTTTGGAAACAGACAGGGCAGCAAACATAATTTGCTACCATGCTACAGTTTTTACGTTCCTCACTCATCAAAACACAGCAATTTATGTCCACCACTTCGATTCGAACATTTAAAGTAATTGCTTCATTCAAGTTACCCTTCTTTCGAAATAAAAGAGAAATCTTGTCGGCTGAATCAATAATATTGTCGGTTCCTTTCGGATATAGCTTAATATTCCATTCTTCTAAAGGTAAATTAGGCATAATAAAGTAAGGACTTTCAATACATTCACCATATTTGAAGTAACAGGATAAAAAGTTTTTAATTTTCCACGTAAATATATATTGACTATATTCCACTTCAGCCATTGTTTAGTAATCTAATAATTAATTTATCAATAATAATTATTATTATAATTATTGATCTTATAATTAATTTTTGTATATTCTTATTAAGTCCGTCAATCAAAATCCAGCAGATGATCGATTTTTACATATAGCATGCAAAAGGTAAGTCGTAAATCATTAATCACGCTCAATCAATGTTTTGTTGTTGAATAATAATACTAACTGTTTTTATCTCAATTTTAGAAACGGAAATTTTCTGTTTATCGAACTTTCGAAGACACTCAGATAAGATAATAGAGCAGTCCATTTAACAATTTTGAATGCGTGCTGACAAGATAAAGACAACTATTGGGTTGCTTAGAGAGTAATTTCATTTCTTTTTAAAATGAAAATGAAACGCGATTTTCTAATGGAGAATAAATGTTTTATTGAATCATATATTACCCATTCTGATCCCTGCCATCTTCCTGATCTAAGAATGATTAAACGCACGTAAAATTTTCGTTCGTTGCTGACAAAAAGCTGGTCCAGGGGATTTTTGACCGCCTTATTAGAATTAAGGTTTCATCAGGTAAAAAATTTGGTACAGGGTGAAAAATGCTGTAGACAACCCATTTCCTGTCCCTAGTGATGATGCACTACAAAAATGGATTATCCTCTTGACGTTTGAGAAGCAAATCACAGACGTCAACGCGACAACACATATTTCTTTCCGAAAAAACGTAAAGAACCCATAAGACGAGCTTTGAGATCGTTTAAAGTGATCTCACAAGATGTTACAGGGTGCGTAGCCAACAAAAGATAAGCACCTTTTAAGCACTTTTCAAGCACTCAAAAAATATTTTTAAGCACTTTAAAAAATATTTTTAAGCACTTTAAAAAATATCATAATTAGGCAGGGTTGTAAAGTTTTTGACAATCGACGGTTTTATCTTGCTTTAACCGTCACGTCAAAATAATAATAATAATAATAATAATAATAATAATAATAATAATAAACCTTTTGGCATTGTTTTTGACAATTGTCAAAAATCATGAAATTTTGAATCACGTAAAACGAAAGGCGTTTTCATACGCTACGGACAGACTATAAGTCGAAATAGATTGAGTTGAATTAATTATGAAAACGTTGAATAGAACAATGTGAACTGTGTCTTTCTGCATAATTCGAAGCAAAAATCAACATAGTAAACGAAAAATTTCATTTTGAAAAAGGGGAAATTAAGCACTTTTTAAAAGTACCCAATGAAAAAAGCACCTTTAAGGGCCTTTAAAAAGCAAAAATCGAAAATATGCAACATTTAAGCACTTTTTAAAAACTCTACGCACCCTGTGTTATTCGCCAGTTTGCATTAATGAATGTCTAATTTAGGGCCGTCTTAATAGTATGTAGGCTCCCGGGCAAAGATATGTTTTGGGCCTCTATAATATGTCATATTGTTAGAAATCAAACAAAAAAACTTCCACACATGAAATAAAGCATTTTTAAGATATGTAATACTTTTAACAAATTTAAATACATTTTTTTTTTGTCCCAAACTCAATGAACATAAAATAAAACAATTTTCAACTATGCATAATTCTAAAAAAATTATTCTAATCAGTTGCAATTCTTAAACAATAAAATAATTTTCAAAACCATGGAAGCTAATTAAAATAATTAAATTAAAGATACATAAAGGTATAACAAATCAAGAAACAAAATCAAATGGTATGAAATATTTTGTCTAACTTGGCAGTTAATAAAACATCTTTCAATGGACATCAGCCATAACCAGTTTAAAAAATACTGTACCAAGTGCTACCCAATTATTACTTTATTTAATTAATTTTAAATCCTAGAGTTGGTGGTGGTCAAGCATTTTTAATGACATTATGACTTACCTAAGACTTGAAGGTGCAAATTGAACAGTAAGTGAGAGTTGAGTACCTAAAAACTTCATTGAAACGTAGAAAAATAGATGGAGGTGTTTTTTCTAATAATTTTTTTTTTTTAAAGTTTTTTCTCATTCAATTTATAAAAAGTAAGATTTTCAAGGGCACTCTCCGTGTCTGCCCATGCGTAAAGGAGTTACTGGTCTTATTGTTACTTTAAACTGGCTGGTTACTGGTCTACTTTAAACTGGCGTGGTTGCAAACCAGTTTTGTAACTGGTGTACTGCCAATCCATCTTCTCCCTTCAGAACATATATCTTTTGGATAGTAAGAAAAAGTAAAATATGTCGAAAATTTTGCTTTTCACTTTCCGTGTTTGAAAGTGCACCCAATGAAAAATTTCGTGTCAGGGGTGTTTCACCGAATGTCTCTGCTTCCCCCTTTTCATGGGCATGGGGATGATCAATCACAATACTCTCAACGAAGTCTAGGTTTTATTACCTACTAGATTGGCACTCTTTTTCGCCCCATTATATGCCAAATGATGATCGCCAAAGAGGTAAGTTTAGAGGAAGGAATGGCTCTTTCGTAAAACGCAACCGGTATATTTGCTTGTAGTCGTCTGCTGCCGAAGTACCTGGAAAATGTGTATATGATTCTCGAGAACTCTCATATTCTGAGGAAAAAAAGATCACAAGCTACGTTACTGAGACGTTTGCTTTATTAATGCATTTGCTGATAATTTCAATGGTTAAAACAAAAACTAAATCTCAAAACTTTCTTTTAAAGTTTGTATCGTGAGCCCTTTTTACTTTTTTTATTAATTTATTTTATAATTAATTTATTTTATTATATTTGGTTTTGTTTGTTTATTACTTTAAAAAACAAGATTTTATTTCTAAAATGACATTAAAATAGGTTATATCCTAAAAACAAGATATTACGCTGATCAAGGATCCTCTCCATCCGATTTGATTGATTTTTGTTTCTTGACACGAAAGTTTATTTTAAGTAAAAACCATTCACTTTATAACTTCTTTGCAGACATCTTTGTTTCTGAAGAACTATAATTATTCTCCTGCTTCAATATTGTGCCGGTAAAGAGCTTCCTAACCCGAATTAGCAAACGATATGAAATAAAGTATTCTATATTTCTTATTCGATTTATTTTTATACGATTCTAAATAGAAATATTATTTAATGTGCGTAAACATCTTGGCCTAGCCATTAAAAAAAGCATCAAAAATAGACTTGTTTGAAATTATAAAAATTTTAAGCAATATTAATTAAAAGCAATATTATTTGAATAATATTGCTTTTAAGCGTATTCAATGTCGCAGTTGATTATTGTTAGAAATATAAAATAATTACAAAAATTTTTTATCAGACTCTAATACTTTCACTTCAGATAACTCAAAAAGGAAATTGATTTGGTTCATTGTAGACCTCGCCCAAAGTTCAGCTGTCAAGATAAGGATAATTGCTTTCAGGTGCGTTAAAAAGCCCCCCTAGAACGGTCTTGGCTTAATACTCCCTGGGCATGATATAGATATTTTCTCTTGGCGAATTTCTTATAACAAGGTTACTATTTTTCCTGGTATGAAGAAGGATTTTTCCTCTTTGCAAGAGTGAGATGGAAGTCTTAGTCATGAGAGGGAAAAGTCTTAGCTATCAGAGGGAAAATTTTCTAAGAATGAAAGAAGCGAAAGAGCTGTACCTTGACTTACCGCCATTTCATGAATAGCTTATCTAGTCTAGCGAATTGAAATAGATTTATGTAGTGTTTCTGCAATTTTAAATAAACTATAAAATTAAATAAAATTTCAATTATCAGAAATTTTTTTTCTAAACATTGGAAGTCGTTATTAACAATCGCATTAAAGAAATATTTGAAATCTTTAAGAATTTGTTTAATTGTAGTTCAAATCTACTTTTTCATTGAGTATAATTATTACGTCAATTAAATTTAATGAAATCGATCATAAAGTTATTATTATGATTAATAATTTTAAACCATAAAATTTATCGTCTGTATGAATGAGGTTTGAAAATGCAACACATATAAGAATTTAACATAATATAGTAACTGCAACGTTAAAACATAATTAGAAAAAATAATTATTTTTCTCAAGATTTTATGGGATAATGATTGAAACTATTTCTATGTATTGATATTCAAGCCGTGATACAGACTTGCGAACTAAAGAACTAAATTAAATTCATGTTCAGTACAGAACTGAGAAATCATTCAATAGTCTTTAATGGTATTAACAAAATATTTTCACGTCAATTTTATTTATTATTATTGAGCACAACATTGTTAAATGCGGTTTTATAATTAACTCTCTTTTTTTTCCCAAATCCAAAGTTTTTTTCTTACTTTTTTAAAAATCTTGATCCTGAAGCCTTTTTTTTAAAAACTTAGTTGTTCTTTTTCGCAAATAAATTTTTCGACAATTTATTAGCTTTCAGAAAAATCACCTTTTACTAAAATAAATTAAATATAGTTAGTTGGTTTTTGTCATACGAAATGAAGGAATGTAAATCAATTTGTTCAATCCAAAAATCTTTTTAAATTTAAATGAAATTATATATTATACAAAAAGAAAAAAAACGGTACAGAAATTTTTTTTTACACATAGAATATCCCAATAAACAACGCCTGTAAACTATATTTTTAAAATTCTTTTAAAAGTAAAGTTGAACTTATAGTTTTTATTAGATGTCACAAAATAACATTGAATCATGAAAAAATCTAATAAAAACTGGAGCACTAATTTATGAGGTAAGAGACATTGAAAAAAGTTTGAATAGCAGAATTAAAAGAAAGTAATTTAAATCCAATTAGAATTATTTCTCAAGAAATACTTTAGTCGTGTTTAGGTCATGAAATTTCTCAAACTTAAAAAAAATGAGCTTTCAAAGAACAGCAATGAATTACAAACGAAAACAAGTATTTTTGAACACCTTATGCCAAAAAATAAAGCAATTAATTTGAATGAAAGGTTAAAAAAAGATTGATGATGGATAGATGAAATAAAAGATTTTAATATGCATTGGTAACTTTGGTTGTTGTTTGCAAACCCCTCCATACTTAAAATTTTAATAAAATAGTAATTTTTTCTTGCATCTTTTTGGGCTATAACTCCGCAGATAATCAACGAAATTTTCGGAACTATTTTCAATTACTATTGAAATTGCTATTTTTAAGTTTATATAAAAAATTGTTAAAAATTTCTCAAGATATGAGCTTTTAAAGTAGTTTTTTTACTCTATGCATGAGGGGAATAATTTTAGAAATGTTTTTATATATTTAACATTTTCAACCATTTAACATTTTTATATATTTATTATATATTAAACAGGTGATTAAGAATTTAATGCAGTAGTAAAATTTTCATTACTTTAAAAAGTAATGAAAATCACGTCTCCACTCCAAACTAATCATCATGTAGATTAGGGAAAAGATATACCATGTGATTGCTATTTTATCATGGAAGCAAACTCAGAAGACAAGGAAACCCTTAACTTCAGAACTAATTTTTTTGTGAAAGGTCTTTAAGAACTAAGTTTGCGTTACTTGAGTGATAATTCTATTGATATTGTACTACTAATTCTATTAATATTATTTTGTTAATTTTTCATGTGTACTATAAAAAAAATCTACAATTGTAAAGTTAAATTTTTTTTAAATTTGTCTACCATATTAAATTTAATGACAATTTAATGAATACCAAGGTGGCCCTTGGACGACTAAATTTTTATTGCTAAATTAAACCCTACGAATGACCTAAGTATCTCTAAAGTTATAAAATAATCTTAGTATTTCTTGAGAAATTAATGAAAATGTCAAAATCTGAAAGTGTCTCGCCCATCATTGTAGGGCAGTATGTATTATTGTTACTCAATAGTTGTATTCTCTGTTGAATAATTACTCGCACAAACATGCGGAAGTAGAGCGTCTATCAATAATCCACTGTAAATCATTCATATCTCTAAGAATATTTTAAAGTCACATTAAATTAATTTTGATAGACTATAATCAAATGATCACTGACAAAGTGTCCATCTTAAGGGTGTAAAAGACCTCAAAAATTAATAATTTCTGATTTTTTTTAAAAATGTAATTTTTATCTCTTGAGAGATATTTAGAGATTATTCTAATGCACAAAATATTCGTAAAGGTTCGTAAGCACTAAAAATAGTCTTGAATGTATGCACAAACTGTAATTTGTTTCAATTTTTGAATTTTTATTTGATTGACTTGTATACTCAGTAATCTGAAGAATATGTAAACTACTATTAATTCCATTTCACATAGGATCAATATTTTTTCTCCCCTTTAAATTTAGAATATTTGGTAAATTTGACTTGACGACTTTTATTAAACGATTAAAAAAATAATGGCCTATCGGGGAATATTCACGGGCGGGTATTCAGAACATCTGAAATAACTTTCTAATTTAATGAATCCAAAAAAACTGGTATTTATAAGGAAGTAATTACTGCAGACAAAGTTTAACTGCGTGGAACAATCAGAACTATTAAAAGAGGATAAAGTATCTGGACGAGCATCAAAGAGAACAAAATGGCGATACAAAAGAACATTAGCAAAATGTAATAACAAATGAAAAAACAAAGATGTTGACATTGTTTGAAATAGGTATTTTTTTTTAAAAATAATTATATGCTATACAAATTTTGATAAACCAGCACAGCTATAAAGCTTAGCATACCCATGCGCCTTATCAGGGGCATGGGTATGCTGAGCTTTATGACGTATTATATGATCATTTTCTAGAATTAAGGAAGCTTTGCAATCATCTGAAATACCGTTATAATAGATTTTCGTTCTGTGTTTCATCCTTATTCTAAATAAAAATTCATTAAATAAAACTAATTTACCACCTAGAATTGATTCGACATACTCAAACTGAGCCATTTTGTTTGCTTGGAGCCAACCTTAAAAAGTGATAAAGATAGTGGTGTTATCTCTCCCCTCTTTTACAAACAAAACTGGAAATTCAACTCCTTATCAACCCAGACCCAATATAACAGGTGCTTATATAGGAAATTTTTTTTGTTTTGTTAATTTTTAATACTTTTTATTCCTGTACTGATTCACTCTTACTCTTTCACTTATTTTACACTACAATATTTTAAATCGTTAATTTTTTAACTGGAATTTTTATATTTTTCTCATTATTTTAGAATAATTTAAGTCAAAATAAGTGAAAATATTATATTTAGTATTTTAATAATTTTTGATTACGAAATACAACATGAAACACCATTGTTTTTACTGCGTTAAAATTAAAATTTTATAAACATGACACTTCCAAACAATCTTCAAATGTGCCCTTATTTAGATTTAAATTAAGAAAAACAATTATTCATTATTGAAATTACAAAATTAATTATTGATATACTTTTGAGCAAGAATTATTGATACAATTTTATAAAAAATAAAAAAAATTTAAAAAAAAACTTTCGAATAACGCTTTTAAAAGAAATACACAAGTTATTTCCTGATAATCTATACGAATTTCTAGTAACTATTCGAGTGTTTTTTATAATTAAAAAATACCTAAATATATTTTTGCTTATAACTAGAGCATCAGAATTTTTTTTTAAAACGGACACTAGTCTCCAATTTACGTCCATAGATTATTAATATGCTGCCTTTGTAATTTTTTGCCAACATTTTACGACGACGACAAATGAATCAACAGCAACAAAAGCATTGTGATAAAAAAAAAAGAAAAATAAATTGAAAGCATTGCTTTATAAAACTGAAGTGCCACGAATATTTTTTTTTTTATTATTTTGTAATAAAAACTTTTTAATTGAGTCTTTTAATGTTTATGAGTTTTTTGAATATAGCATAGTAAGAAAATTTTAATCATAAAGCATCTTTTATGGTAATATCATGTTACTATTCATAAAGCACCTTTTATGAACGGTAGCATCTTCACTTCAAATGCTACAGTTTGATTATACCCAGCATTTTCAATCGGATAATGCAATGCAGTATTAAATTTAAGTATAAAAAATATACGAAGACACACGGTATATATAGATAATCTTCAAAAAGTTTGCATCGGAGTTCCCCCCCCCCTCGTAATTTGAACGGTACCCATGACAAAAACACTTGGAAATGTCGTGTAATGTTTTTACTCAAATCCCTAAAAATCCCTTGTGCATCCGAAAAATTCCGCAAGTTTCACTCTCCCACTAAAGGAAGAATTAATCAACTATGTCTCTCAAAAACGAGGTAAATCAGTTTTCCATTTGAGACCCTTTATCGTCGTTGGCATCATAAAGATTTGGCGAGTAATGATCTACTTGAACAGGTGCGGTTTTACAATAGAGTTCCTCCGCCCACTCCATCAATCATTCAGGTGGGGGAGAAACTTTTAGGCGAGACCTATAAGACAGCAATTGATTTAACTATGTTAAAATGGTGAAGGAGGAATTATGGAAAACTTATTTAATTATTCATAATTGCAATTTAAAGTTTTCCACACATGAAAATCTTACTCTAAGTGTAATAGAAAGAACAATTTGTCTATTTAGAATAAAATATTATTCCTTATTAAAAATTAAAGAAAGCTGATATTTAATAAAAAATAATTAATTTCTGCTAGTTTCTGACTGTAAGCAATCTGAACAATCAATAAAATAAAATTATCACGATATAATAAATTACCCAAAAGAGCTCAAAACGAATAGTCATGACTAGGACTAGGCGATATTAGAAATTATATATCGTGATGCATCGTCAGTTTTGCATCGCGATATAGTATTTTTGTATTTTGTATCGCGATATAGTATTATTTAATTTCATTTACTTGTAAGGCACAGAAAATCAGATTTCTATCAAAACTCCATACTCAAACTGATTTAAATCAATTTATAAATTTGAAGATATATATGTTTTGCTAAAAAAGATATTAAATAAATTGACTACTATGTACAAATCTTGCTTAAAATATTTATTGAAAAAATGTGTGTAGATACAATATTTGCACCTCTTTATCGTTTATAAGGTATAAGCAGTCTTAATTTAAGTTAGATACTTTACTAAGCTTTTAACTAGAAATCACTACTACTTCTACTTAACTACTTCTGTGTAGTATCAATCGAGTTTTTTTTTTTACAAGCAAACCTTGTTTCATCAGTTGATAAAATATACAATGACTATGCGGCTTTAGTATGAAGTTAGCGGTAAAAAAACATATTTTAAGTCCTTTAGGAAAAGACGAAATTACTTTTTGAACAACCCAATAATTGCTATATATAGCATAATATTGCTATATATAAAAAAAAATCTTGCTATAGCAAGATTTCTTTTCTTCTTTTTAAGCAATTATGTTTAAAATAAATTTTCGCTCAATATATTTCATTTACATATTTAAATTTAGTACTTCAGTTTTTTATTTTGTTTCGCAAAATATAATGCGAATATTTAACAGAGAAACAGTATAGTATTCCATTTCCTTATGAGATGGAAAATTAAATTTCCCAGAAGACGCATTTTTCACGTCCCCATAGCGACTTTTTGCGATATGACGCGCTATAATGCGTAAGTGAAATCGGCTGAGTTATTTGTTAAGATTTGACGATATTGGCAGAACTTTAGTAATTATAAAAAGTAATGTCACATAATATTTTATTTTTATTTACAACCGTCGTTGAACAGCCGACCCAATTCTGGGTTTACGGCAACTGATGTTCAACTCCGCAGCTTTTAGAACAAGTAATGGAAGAAATTTGCCTTCGAGGAGGAAGTTTTGATGGAACAAAGCAGCATTTTGCTGCATGGAGTAGAAAACCACGAAAATCTTCTACTGTTAGTCCGAAAGCAAGGGGATTCTGACCCATGATCCGTCTACCACTGAGGATATTTCACGTCAGCACTGTGGTCAGTGCTAGTCGGGTGCGGAATTCGTATCGACCGGCCATCGCTGGGATTCGAATCCGGTTCACTTCATTGGAAAGCGAACGCTGTATCCCCTGAGCCACCACAACTCCTGTTACGTAATATTTGATATAATTATGCTACTGACATTTTTAAAGCATATTTTATGAACTTTTCATTTTGCTGTCACTTTGACTTGAAAGTAACCACTCACTACTTGGCGAGTCAACAAAAAGAAAAAAAAAGAGTGGCGACTTAAATTAAATAAATAACCGGTCACTCTATCCCATAATTTCCTTTTACTTTCTCATTTAAAAAAAATATTCAATGATAAAAGTACATCAAAGCAGAAAGACACTGGAAAACAAAGTTTTTATTAACTTTTCATTTTGCTGTCACTTTGACTTGAAAATAACCACTCACTACTTGGCGAGTCAACAAAAAGAAAAAAAAAGAGTGGCGACTTAAATTAAATAAATAACCGGTCACTCTATCCCATAATTTCCTTTTACTTTCTCATTTAAAAAAAATATTCAATGATAAAAGTACATCAAAGCAGAAAGACACTGGAAAACAAAGTTTTTATTAACTTTTCATTTTGCTGTCACTTTGACTTGAAAATAACCACTCACTACTTGGCGAGTCAACAAAAAGAAAAAAAAAGAGTGGCGACTTAAATTAAATAAATAACCGGTCACTCTATCCCATAATTTCCTTTTACTTTCTCATTTAAAAAAAATATTCAATGATAAAAGTACATCAAAGCAGAAAGACACTGGAAAACAAAGTTTTTATTAACTTTTCATTTTGCTGTCACTTTGACTTGAAAATAACCACTCACTACTTGGCGAGTCAACAAAAAGAAAAAAAAAGAGTGGCGACTTAAATTAAATAAATAACCGGTCACTCTATCCCATAATTTCCTTTTACTTTCTCATTTAAAAAAAATATTCAATGATAAAAGTACATCAAAGCAGAAAGACACTGGAAAACAAAGTTTTTATTAACTTTTCTTCTTGCTGTCACTTTGACTTGAAAATAACCACTCACTACTTGGCGAGTCAACAAAAAGAAAAAAAAAGAGTGGCGACTTAAATTAAATAAATAACCGGTCACTCTATCCCATAATTTCCTTTTACTTTCTCATTTAAAAAAAATATTCAATGATAAAAGTACATCAAAGCAGAAAGACACTGGAAAACAAAGTTTTTATTAACTTTTCATTTTGCTGTCACTTTGACTTGAAAATAACCACTCACTACTTGGCGAGTCAACAAAAAGAAAAAAAAAGAGTGGCGACTTAAATTAAATAAATAACCGGTCACTCTATCCCATAATTTCCTTTTACTTTCTCATTTAAAAAAAATATTCAATGATAAAAGTACATCAAAGCAGAAAGACACTGGAAAACAAAGTTTTTATTAACTTTTCATTTTGCTGTCACTTTGACTTGAAAATAACCACTCACTACTTGGCGAGTCAACAAAAAGAAAAAAAAAGAGTGGCGACTTAAATTAAATAAATAACCGGTCACTCTATCCCATAATTTCCTTTTACTTTCTCATTTAAAAAAAATATTCAATGATAAAAGTACATCAAAGCAGAAAGACACTGGAAAACAAAGTTTTTATTAACTTTTCATTTTGCTGTCACTTTGACTTGAAAATAACCACTCACTACTTGGCGAGTCAACAAAAAGAAAAAAAAAGAGTGGCGACTTAAATTAAATAAATAACCGGTCACTCTATCCCATAATTTCCTTTTACTTTCTCATTTAAAAAAAATATTCAATGATAAAAGTACATCAAAGCAGAAAGACACTGGAAAACAAAGTTTTTATTAACTTTTCATTTTGCTGTCACTTTGACTTGAAAATAACCACTCACTACTTGGCGAGTCAACAAAAAGAAAAAAAAAGAGTGGCGACTTAAATTAAATAAATAACCGGTCACTCTATCCCATAATTTCCTTTTACTTTCTCATTTAAAAAAAATATTCAATGATAAAAGTACATCAAAGCAGAAAGACACTGGAAAACAAAGTTTTTATTAACTTTTCATTTTGCTGTCACTTTGACTTGAAAATAACCACTCACTACTTGGCGAGTCAACAAAAAGAAAAAAAAAGAGTGGCGACTTAAATTAAATAAATAACCGGTCACTCTATCCCATAATTTCCTTTTACTTTCTCATTTAAAAAAAATATTCAATGATAAAAGTACATCAAAGCAGAAAGACACTGGAAAACAAAGTTTTTATTAACTTTTCATTTTGCTGTCACTTTGACTTGAAAATAACCACTCACTACTTGGCGAGTCAACAAAAAGAAAAAAAAAGAGTGGCGACTTAAATTAAATAAATAACCGGTCACTCTATCCCATAATTTCCTTTTACTTTCTCATTTAAAAAAAATATTCAATGATAAAAGTACATCAAAGCAGAAAGACACTGGAAAACAAAGTTTTTATTAACTTTTCATTTTGCTGTCACTTTGACTTGAAAATAACCACTCACTACTTGGCGAGTCAACAAAAAGAAAAAAAAAGAGTGGCGACTTAAATTAAATAAATAACCGGTCACTCTATCCCATAATTTCCTTTTACTTTCTCATTTAAAAAAAATATTCAATGATAAAAGTACATCAAAGCAGAAAGACACTGGAAAACAAAGTTTTTATTAACTTTTCATTTTGCTGTCACTTTGACTTGAAAATAACCACTCACTACTTGGCGAGTCAACAAAAAGAAAAAAAAAGAGTGGCGACTTAAATTAAATAAATAACCGGTCACTCTATCCCATAATTTCCTTTTACTTTCTCATTTAAAAAAAATATTCAATGATAAAAGTACATCAAAGCAGAAAGACACTGGAAAACAAAGTTTTTATTAACTTTTCATTTTGCTGTCACTTTGACTTGAAAATAACCACTCACTACTTGGCGAGTCAACAAAAAGAAAAAAAAAGAGTGGCGACTTAAATTAAATAAATAACCGGTCACTCTATCCCATAATTTCCTTTTACTTTCTCATTTAAAAAAAATATTCAATGATAAAAGTACATCAAAGCAGAAAGACACTGGAAAACAAAGTTTTTATTAACTTTTCATTTTGCTGTCACTTTGACTTGAAAATAACCACTCACTACTTGGCGAGTCAACAAAAAGAAAAAAAAAGAGTGGCGACTTAAATTAAATAAATAACCGGTCACTCTATCCCATAATTTCCTTTTACTTTCTCATTTAAAAAAAATATTCAATGATAAAAGTACATCAAAGCAGAAAGACACTGGAAAACAAAGTTTTTATTAACTTTTCATTTTGCTGTCACTTTGACTTGAAAATAACCACTCACTACTTGGCGAGTCAACAAAAAGAAAAAAAAAGAGTGGCGACTTAAATTAAATAAATAACCGGTCACTCTATCCCATAATTTCCTTTTACTTTCTCATTTAAAAAAAATATTCAATGATAAAAGTACATCAAAGCAGAAAGACACTGGAAAACAAAGTTTTTATTAACTTTTCATTTTGCTGTCACTTTGACTTGAAAATAACCACTCACTACTTGGCGAGTCAACAAAAAGAAAAAAAAAGAGTGGCGACTTAAATTAAATAAATAACCGGTCACTCTATCCCATAATTTCCTTTTACTTTCTCATTTAAAAAAAATATTCAATGATAAAAGTACATCAAAGCAGAAAGACACTGGAAAACAAAGTTTTTATTAACTTTTCATTTTGCTGTCACTTTGACTTGAAAATAACCACTCACTACTTGGCGAGTCAACAAAAAGAAAAAAAAAGAGTGGCGACTTAAATTAAATAAATAACCGGTCACTCTATCCCATAATTTCCTTTTACTTTCTCATTTAAAAAAAATATTCAATGATAAAAGTACATCAAAGCAGAAAGACACTGGAAAACAAAGTTTTTATTAACTTTTCATTTTGCTGTCACTTTGACTTGAAAATAACCACTCACTACTTGGCGAGTCAACAAAAAGAAAAAAAAAGAGTGGCGACTTAAATTAAATAAATAACCGGTCACTCTATCCCATAATTTCCTTTTACTTTCTCATTTAAAAAAAATATTCAATGATAAAAGTACATCAAAGCAGAAAGACACTGGAAAACAAAGTTTTTATTAACTTTTCATTTTGCTGTCACTTTGACTTGAAAATAACCACTCACTACTTGGCGAGTCAACAAAAAGAAAAAAAAAGAGTGGCGACTTAAATTAAATAAATAACCGGTCACTCTATCCCATAATTTCCTTTTACTTTCTCATTTAAAAAAAATATTCAATGATAAAAGTACATCAAAGCAGAAAGACACTGGAAAACAAAGTTTTTATTAACTTTTCATTTTGCTGTCACTTTGACTTGAAAATAACCACTCACTACTTGGCGAGTCAACAAAAAGAAAAAAAAAGAGTGGCGACTTAAATTAAATAAATAACCGGTCACTCTATCCCATAATTTCCTTTTACTTTCTCATTTAAAAAAAATATTCAATGATAAAAGTACATCAAAGCAGAAAGACACTGGAAAACAAAGTTTTTATTAACTTTTCTTCTTGCTGTCACTTTGACTTGAAAATAACCACTCACTACTTGGCGAGTCAACAAAAAGAAAAAAAAAGAGTGGCGACTTAAATTAAATAAATAACCGGTCACTCTATCCCATAATTTCCTTTTACTTTCTCATTTAAAAAAAATATTCAATGATAAAAGTACATCAAAGCAGAAAGACACTGGAAAACAAAGTTTTTATTAACTTTTCTTCTTGCTGTCACTTTGACTTGAAAATAACCACTCACTACTTGGCGAGTCAACAAAAAGAAAAAAAAGAGTGGCGACTTAAATTAAATAAATAACCGGTCACTCTATCCCATAATTTCCTTTTACTTTCTCATTTAAAAAAAATATTCAATGATAAAAGTACATCAAAGCAGAAAGACACTGGAAAACAAAGTTTTTATTAACTTTTCATTTTGCTGTCACTTTGACTTGAAAATAACCACTCACTACTTGGCGAGTCAACAAAAAGAAAAAAAAAGAGTGGCGACTTAAATTAAATAAATAACCGGTCACTCTATCCCATAATTTCCTTTTACTTTCTCATTTAAAAAAAATATTCAATGATAAAAGTACATCAAAGCAGAAAGACACTGGAAAACAAAGTTTTTATTAACTTTTCTTCTTGCTGTCACTTTGACTTGAAAATAACCACTCACTACTTGGCGAGTCAACAAAAAGAAAAAAAAAGAGTGGCGACTTAAATTAAATAAATAACCGGTCACTCTATCCCATAATTTCCTTTTACTTTCTCATTTAAAAAAAATATTCAATGATAAAAGTACATCAAAGCAGAAAGACACTGGAAAACAAAGTTTTTATTAACTTTTCATTTTGCTGTCACTTTGACTTGAAAATAACCACTCACTACTTGGCGAGTCAACAAAAAGAAAAAAAAAGAGTGGCGACTTAAATTAAATAAATAACCGGTCACTCTATCCCATAATTTCCTTTTACTTTCTCATTTAAAAAAAATATTCAATGATAAAAGTACATCAAAGCAGAAAGACACTGGAAAACAAAGTTTTTATTAACTTTTCATTTTGCTGTCACTTTGACTTGAAAATAACCACTCACTACTTGGCGAGTCAACAAAAAGAAAAAAAAAGAGTGGCGACTTAAATTAAATAAATAACCGGTCACTCTATCCCATAATTTCCTTTTACTTTCTCATTTAAAAAAAATATTCAATGATAAAAGTACATCAAAGCAGAAAGACACTGGAAAACAAAGTTTTTATTAACTTTTCATTTTGCTGTCACTTTGACTTGAAAATAACCACTCACTACTTGGCGAGTCAACAAAAAGAAAAAAAAAGAGTGGCGACTTAAATTAAATAAATAACCGGTCACTCTATCCCATAATTTCCTTTTACTTTCTCATTTAAAAAAAATATTCAATGATAAAAGTACATCAAAGCAGAAAGACACTGGAAAACAAAGTTTTTATTAACTTTTCATTTTGCTGTCACTTTGACTTGAAAATAACCACTCACTACTTGGCGAGTCAACAAAAAGAAAAAAAAAGAGTGGCGACTTAAATTAAATAAATAACCGGTCACTCTATCCCATAATTTCCTTTTACTTTCTCATTTAAAAAAAATATTCAATGATAAAAGTACATCAAAGCAGAAAGACACTGGAAAACAAAGTTTTTATTAACTTTTCATTTTGCTGTCACTTTGACTTGAAAATAACCACTCACTACTTGGCGAGTCAACAAAAAGAAAAAAAAAGAGTGGCGACTTAAATTAAATAAATAACCGGTCACTCTATCCCATAATTTCCTTTTACTTTCTCATTTAAAAAAAATATTCAATGATAAAAGTACATCAAAGCAGAAAGACACTGGAAAACAAAGTTTTTATTAACTTTTCATTTTGCTGTCACTTTGACTTGAAAATAACCACTCACTACTTGGCGAGTCAACAAAAAGAAAAAAAAAGAGTGGCGACTTAAATTAAATAAATAACCGGTCACTCTATCCCATAATTTCCTTTTACTTTCTCATTTAAAAAAAATATTCAATGATAAAAGTACATCAAAGCAGAAAGACACTGGAAAACAAAGTTTTTATTAACTTTTCATTTTGCTGTCACTTTGACTTGAAAATAACCACTCACTACTTGGCGAGTCAACAAAAAGAAAAAAAAGAGTGGCGACATAAATTAAATAAATAACCGGTCACTCCATCCCATAATTTCCTTTTACTTTCTCATTTAAAAAAAATATTCAATGATAAAAGTACATCAATGCAGAATGACACTGGAAAACAAAGTTTTTATTAAAATATCCAAAGTCTAAGTTCAAAACTTTGATTCTTCAGAATGCAAAATAGAATCTATCAATTTGTGATGGATAGATTCAAGACGAAGGAGAATTCGTTAACTTCAAATTCATATATTTCATATATGAATTCATATATATCAAATTTGTAATGCATACATTAAATGTCTTTCGCCTAACCAAATACTTTTAAATTAAGTTCTTTAAAGTCATGTTTAACTAAATTTTGTCACATACTCACATTATTTTTATAGCCATAGATTTTTTATAATGTGAATTTTTTAAAATAAAAAATAAACTAATCCAAGTAAAAGAATTTTGCAAAAAGTGGCTATTGAATGTGAGGATTTACGATATCGGTCACCGACTCATTGGATTTGCGGAAAAAGTCGCTACTAAATCATTACAGTTTATAAACCTTTGGCAACCAACTGAAAATTTTAATTTTCCGGTCTACTGTCACTGATATATTTTATTTATACCGCAATTAATAGGCGTAGAGTGAAGAAAAAAATTATAGGGGGAAAGGGCACGGCAATTTATTATTAGAATCTTTTAGATTAAAAAAAAAGCTGATGTTCATATGTTGCCCCTTGATTTCCATAACATTTTTGTTTTAAAATTATAAATTCATAAAAAAAAGCTTCAAAAACAAAATAAAGTTTGAAAATTGTCTATTTTTTATTGAAATTTTATCATAAATTAACTAATGAATCAGAACATACGATAATTAAGCAAATATATTCATCACACCGCAATTTTTTTTTTAATGAATGTAATATACAAATTAAATTATTTCATTTATAATACTCACTCGAAAAAAATGACAGCATTTCAAAACATATTTACAAGAAATGAAAAACGTTTAATCTAAATGTACATTTATTAAAATTTTAGAGCAAAGCTATTTCTTACTGCAAAGTTCGTCATAAAAAAAAAAACTTACTAAAAATGTCTTATACATTTTAGATGAAAGTAACAACTGAAACTGTAGTCAATATGTAAACACAAGTATTCACTCTGAAACCAAAATTCATAAAATTCCTTATCTTGTAAAAATACGAACCGTTTGAAGAAAGTCTGCACCTAGGCACACAAAGAGGAAACATCTTATCTGCATATTTATTAACTTTTAGAACAGAACTATTTTTTACTATCTACAATAATTAAAGTAAATGCTTATTATGATGCTCTATAAGAAATTGTAAATTTCGTTCCTCACACGTGGCGCCGTGGCTTAGTTGGTTAAAGCGCCTGTCTAGTAAACAGGAGATCGCGAGTTCGAATCTCGCCGGTGCCTAGGAGTTTTCATTTTCTCGCTAAAACTTTGTTTCATCATTCTTTTACTTAGTTGAATTGATAATTTTTTTTTTTACACCAATAAATAAATTTTCAGGAAAAAAAAAATTTAATTGAAATAATAAATTTCGTTCACTTTGAAAATTTCGAACTTTATTATTCCTTTTACCATTAGGAAATTATAAAATATGAAAATTGCAATATAAAATAATTAAAACAAATTTATAAATAAAACACAATTTTTTAAAAAATTAAATGAATCAAAATTTTTTAAGCGATTATAGTTAAAAAATGAAATATGAGATAAAAATAGAGCCTGAATAATCTGTTCTTTTAGTCCTTATTATTTAAAATATAGTAATCATTTTATCAAAAATTTATAAATCTGTATCCTTTTTGTTTTTTATTAAGTAAAATGAAACTATGAGTACAAAATAATATAACACGCCTGTTGCTAAATCCAATACATAATTGTTATAATCTCTGTCCAATGGTATAATGGAGAAATATAAGTGGGTGGTGAAGAATTAAACTCTCGCTTTAGAATTTTTCGTCATCCACTTTTACAGCATGATCTGGTGTCATCTAGTGTCACTTTATGACACTACACTTCGTAAAATGCGAATTCATCAAGAAAGCTTCGGAAACTTCAACACAAGTTTATTCACTAATAAATATTATTAGACTATTTATATTAGGTCACTAACAGAAATTTAATTAACAACGAATTTTAATAGACATGTTTCGTATTTAATTGCTAATTAGTTAAATTTAAATTATATCATGATATAAACTGAAAAAGTAAACTTAAAATTAAAAGCTTTTATTTTGAATCCATAGATGGCGTTACAATGGAATAATTTATTTTAAAGAAGTTCGATGAGGCTAGAGAATTGACATTTTAACTTTTATCATATTGCCTAACATTAACTTCTATCATATTATATCACTTTTATCCCATAAATTTTCGATAAGCAAATAACCATCAAGCAACTTGCATGCAAAAATAGCATTAATTTGATTAAGTTATATATGGTAGATTCTGATGTTATGTTTACGTGATATGCAAAAGAGATAATTTATATACTAATTCAATACAATAGTTGAAATCCACATTCTTAAGTTTGAATCTTTAAAAATTTCAATATAATTTTTATTACTTGCGAACTTCAGTCTCCTGGTTTAAACACATCTTTTATTCTGTCGCTTAAAGTTTTTTTTTTCCCCCAATATCTACGCGAATCTTAGTAAAATTCTTGTAATCAATCTTTTAAAATTAGCAAAATAACTGCCGTTATTTTAATTTCTAATAGCAGTGCACTGCGTTAAAATACAGAATTTTTTTTTTTTTTTATATATAATTTAAAATTTCTCGGATTAATTTTCACCGTCCCATCTCAATCGACAATTCATTTTATTTAAGTTTGCAATATTTTTTATGTGTTTAAATAGACTCATTTTAATAAAATTATTTAACATGCAGTAAAACGTACAATATAGAAATGGCAGAGAATATTTTTAATTTTATTCATAATAAAACGACTTAAAAAAATAGGAATAAAACTAATGGAAAGTCAGATACGAGATATACTAAGGACTCCAGATTTATAAAAAGTCAATCACTGCAGATAAAATCATATAAAAGAAAGAAGTGTAAACAAGAGAAAATAATATAGAAAACTCAAAATTTCGCATAACTGATTTTTTTTCTAAAAAATATAAAAATATTTGTGCTAAAAATGAGTTAGATAAAGCTTTTTTTCTACGTGCTCTTTGCACGCCTTTTTGCTACTATTCTTTTCTTATTTTCGGATAAAAAAGTGAGTAAACAAATAGAAATCGAGACTAAAATTTATTAAATAGATAGAAACGTTAGAAAATAATGCATCATATTTATTAGTTCAATATCTCTTACGGAAATAATACCTAAATAACAAATAACTAAGTAATATTATTTAAAAATTATATTATTTTGTAAATAATATTATCTAAAATTTTATGACCTTCACTATTACGACTTGATCAGACATATCAATTCTCGCTAATTCATAATTTTCATAAAAATTTTATAACAACATAACTTCATGGATTCTATTAAAAAAATGGAAGATTTATTGCAGAGTGTGTAATGCTTTGTTGCGAATTCATTTATTCTTTAAAAATTCATTTCCAGGGCTTTTTAAAAATGGAGTCAAAGGCAAAAAATTTCGCTTTCTCATTCGATGTGCTGACGTTAGAAGTATTACGTACATAATTTTTTTTAAAAAAAAAATCCGATTTTTATCGTGATAGTCACATAATCAATAAGCTGCAGTTGTTTTCGAGTAAATTTTTATATCGCGGATTTGCAAATACAGTTTTTTTTATACCATGAGAAATGAAGATTCAATTTAATGAACAATCTATATATATATTTCTCTTACACGGCGATAAAAAAAAAGCCTCATTACAACTCCCCGAATGGCAACGCTAGAAAATCAACCAATGATTGCCGATAAAAATGTCACATGCCAAATCTAGATTAGGAGGCTCAACATATAGCGCTTATAAAAACTGAAATAACCAGAGTGTAAAATATTATGTGCTTATGCGCATCGTATTTTTTGATAAATAATTTATTTATTATATATCAGTTTATAGATGGTAACAAGAAGAGTTTTGTGGTTGCTATGGTGACTAATTAGAATGTAAATTGTTTTTTTGAGTGAGTGTGAGATTTGTTTTTTGGAACTGCGATGCTGTAATTTTATTGTTTAGTTAATAAATCTTCCTTTTATATTAAACGTGATAGTAGCTTCTTTAATTATTTGATTCGAAGTCCTTGGAGTTTTATTTGAGGTCAGTTTATTTTGTATTTTTTGACAAGAGAGAGAATTCTCACCAAATGAGATTTTTTCCAAAATTCAATGTTTTGTTTATGCAGGTTTTTCCATTGCAATTCACTTATTTCAATTTTTAATAGACTTAGTTATAGCCAAAATTTTAATCTTTTTAAAGAGATATCAGTTTTAGAAATTTTATCTTAAGATTTTATACTATAGCACATTTCTAATAGGTTTAACGAATTACATGTCATTTATATGAATTCAAATTCATTTTAATGACTTAGTATTTACTAAAAAGATGTAATTTTTTTTAAAAAATAAAGTTGTTATATGGATTTGAATGATTGTTTTGAATTCTTAGAATTTTGTGCATTTGCAATGTACCTAAGTTAGTAACGAGCGAAGCAAGCTTGGTTTGCGAAGCAAACCATATAAGATTGCGTAGCAATTTTCGGGGGTTGGCGAGCGTTAGCGAGCAGGGGGCACAGCCCACTAGTATTTATTAAATATGTATTTTTAGTTCTAGTTCTTAAAAGAGAATAATGAAATCCAGAAAAGAAAAATTAAACGCCAGGTGTTCCACAATGATCAGACACAAAAGCTTATTTTCTCTGAATAAAAACGTACTTTTTTTACGACAGATTTAGATTCCTAACCTTCAAATAATGGGGGGTGGAGGAGCCGCAATCTGAGAAATATGGTTTCAATAGTTTGGTCTGGAGAGCAATCGATTTGACCCCTTAATTTTACTTTTGGAGTAATGCGTTATACATCGAGCACTTTTAAAATGAAACGAAATATTTTAGCTCTTTTACTACATTTATTCCACCAGAGCATTTCATTTTACGAAATTCTTTTTTAAACGTTTACGGCACAAATACCGGGCTTCGGATTGGGAGATGCTGGATATATTGCAGATGCAATTTTTCAAGGCATTTCTTCGCATTCGGAAAATTAACGATAAAGTGATTTTAAAAAAAATCTTAATTCGTTGATGGTCGATTTAATAAGACTATTATAAACTTATAGGTATTTCGACAAACTTGTAAAAAGAACTGCTGACTTTTAATATCTTTTAAAAAAAGGACAGTTTTTTTAAAAATTATTCTTGCAAGAAACTGAGGCAAATGGAGTGTATCACTTAATGAATTTATTTATATTTAATCTTTAAAAAAGAACGATTTTCATAAGAGAAGTTTGAAAAACGGAATTAAATGCTATGTTTATTTTCTTAAACAATCATTTCCGAGCTGTATGAATTCTCTTAAACATGCATTTTGAGCTGTATCTATTTTCCTAAAGATGCATTTTTAGGGTTGCCACAGAAAAAAATAACAAAATATGTAGTAGCTTTTAGTAGCCTAAAGCATGAAAATAGTTGCCTAAATAAGAACAAAATTTTTTCAATAATAATAATAAAATTTTATTAAATCACTTAGTTGTCATATAACATGATCCATTTAGTCAGGTTGGTTCCAAATATGATAATTCTTCTATAAACGTTAGTGTTCAAGCAATAAATTTTTATGTAAAAAAAATTTGAATATTTAAGAAAAATTAAATATTTTAATTACTAGAATTCCATTAAAAAATACTTTATTAAAAAAAACTACTTTTTTTAAAGAATTTTCCCTTTTATCAATAATTGATGCAGCAAATATATATACATATGTGATTATTCAAATTCGAAAATCACACGTCCTACAATCGTATTAAAAATTGTTTTTTTTAAAAATCTAGCAGAATTTGGTAGCAATCACCATTGAAAAGGCGTTCAAGATACAAAATAAGTCTTACAATGGAATCTGTGGATATTGAGAGCATTAAAAAGTGATAACTCAAATTAGTAATTCAAATTTTTTTTTTTTTTTTTTAAAAAAAATCATTGCGTCCAGGGTTATCAATAAAATTTATGCTAAAAAAACATCATTAGGAGCACAGAAAAGTCTCCCAAATAATCTCTTTTTTTCTGAAAATAGTTGCTTTATTAACCTTTTCAGGCAAAAAAAAAATAAAAAAAAATAAAAAATTGGCATAGTTGCCTCAGGTTGAAAATAGTTGCATATAATCGCATTTTAGTCACCTGTGACAACCCTGATTTTAAGCTATGTCCAGAATAAAAAACTAATTAAAGTCCCTTTACAAGATATTAAGAGGTAAACTTTTTAAATGCTCTATTACGATGGATATAACACTACATGTTTTTAATTGAGTAAAATTAAATTATTAGCTCAAATAATGAAAACTTTCCATGGCAATTCTATATGGGACAAGTTAAAAATGCTTTTAATATTACTAAAGCTTCATTCATCGGAAAAGTAAAGCATCAAGTCAGTGACGTATGTGTTGACTTTCTTGGCAAAGGAAAAAAAGAAGCATTTTAATAAAACCTAATACTCCACTAATGCCCCGAAGCAAGGAATAAAAAAAAATACCTTTCCCTTTTTTTCTCCCGCTTTTTGGCACCTTTATTTGGGTGAATTTTGAGGATTATTTCTCCGTACTCATCCTTCCGTTGTGGCGTTGGATTCGGAAGAGAAAGATCATCCACTTTTCCATCCGCTTTTGTGGCTTGTTGTGTTCTTGGGGGGAATTATCATCCATCTTCTCCACTCTTTAAAGAACGAAGTCGTCTCGCCGTCGCTGCCATTTTATGGTTTATAAGTAATGGATTAAAAGTGAATCTCATCAGTGACGTGTTTTGACACAGGATAAATATCGTCTGATTCAAATCAATGAAGGAGTTTGGATAATCGTCTGATCTTTATCTTACAGCTTTTTTATTTTAAGGTAAGATAATATCAGCTGAGGATATTTTTTATTATAAGGTAAGATAATATAACTTTTACTTAAAATAATAACATTGTTTACTCAACGATTGTTTAATAATAGCGATTACTTAGTGATAAATGCTTAGATGAATCTAGTTTGACACAAAAATTAAAAGTTGTTCTTAAAGCATTTTTTTTAATTCGGTTCATTTTTTCACTTTTTCGTCTGACGCAAACAGAGATATCGTTTTCATATCGAGGGGATGAAAATAAATTTTTCAAATGTAGAGTAAAACAGCGATTGTTAAACATTTATAGTAAAAAAGTATGAGTTTAACACGCTATGAGGCTTTTTAAGTTAAGTTTCAAAACTTCCCAACTGAATTTACAATCAAAATTAATTTTAGTACTTTACATAAAAATATGTGAATTACGTAATTATTGAATAATACGCATGAGTTAAATTGAATTGAATGTAACAAAAATCGGAATCGGCTTTATTGGGCCGAATTTAAACAATATTACGTACTTAAATGGTTTTATAAACTAAGTCTGACAAAGGAAAAACAAGTTACTGGGATACAATTCTCGTCTTTATCCGTATGAGTGAGTGATAGAAATACTACACGGAAACGGATTGATGGTCTTGTGGTGTAAGTGGATCTATAAAAGACCGACATTAGTGAATCGCATAGAATTAAAATGAATTTTTTATAATATTCTAAAAATGACATTATTTCACACTTGTATATCTAATTTTTTATTCATTTTGGATATATAACTTGTAATGTTTTCCATATTTTAAGAAATGCTTTAACAGAAATGCCTAACGTTATTCATACCAACAATTATTTTAATCGTTTAAAGAGTTAAATTTTTTTTACAAGTCACCACATGTTTTAAAAAGTGGGTTTTGTAAATATGCTACAATTGGCCACTAAGCTGTAGCAAAATGTCTTACTTTTGTCCTACAATGTCACACTTTTTCCATATTTATTACTCCTTCCTCCGTTTTCTAATAAAATGTCACACTTGACAATACCTGACTTGCCACACCTTATTACATAAAAATCAAAATACACAAGATCCTATTTCAATTAAAAAAATTTTTTTACTCTTTAATGGCTCTTGTGAGCTTAGCAATAATTGAGCATAATAATAATGATTTAATATGTGCTTATTTTGATAAAAATATGAAAAACACTAGTATATAAACAATTAATATGTTGATTATAAATGTTTTTATTTTAACCTAAGTGTGATGTTACCCCTTCCTTATCTTCGTCAAAATTTTTATTTACGAAGCTATTAAACTTGTAATCAAGAACAACTTAAATCAGCTCGATATAACTTACATTTAAATCATGATACAAATCAAATTATTAAAAAAAATCAATTCATTTAAATCAAATGAACTTTTTAAAAAAAAAAAAAAAAAAAAAAAAAAAAAAAAAAAAAAAAAAACATTGATAATTCTATTATTACAAGTGTGACAAACATGTCGTTGCTTGTCGGTGTAAAACCTACGTCATAATTGAATTTATTTCTGTAAATATATTGTAGGAGAATTTATCTTGCATGGTAAAGATAGAAAAAAATTATTAAATAATAAATTAGTTTATCAAATTGAGTAAGTAAAGTGAATGAGTAAATAAATTAGGTAATCTTTATCAAAGAGGAGTGGCCGCTACTACAGTCGCAATTGAATTGAGTGATGTAAAAAATTACGCGGGAAATTATTTTCTCTAGGGAGAGAAGCTTAAACAAAAGAGATAGAATAACATAATTATTTTTATATTATTCTTGCAATATTTCTTATTAATTAATTCATGCATCCAAGGCATACGACAGTCTCCGGTAATTTAAATAAACTAATTTGATTTGCTAGAATTTACCGACCGACACAAGTACGTGATCTATTTTTACTTAGTTGACTAAAACGAAACTAAGATGAATAAAAAAGCAAAAATAAAATAACAATCGTACTTTTGATTTAAAGAAACATGAAAACAAAATTAAAAATACACAGAAATTTTTTCAGATGAATGAAATTTATTTAAAAGAACTGAATAAATTATGATTTTTTTTTCCTCTTCAAGACAGTAAATGTGACAAACACAGTTGTCACAACAAGCATTTTAATATAAGATAGTTTAAAATTTGTATTGATTTTCCAAGTTAAAAATGTATCGTTGTGTTAATAGCTGTATCAATTAAATTTCAGTTAACAAAATTACATGTGGGGTGAGGTAATGAATCACAGCACTTAGTTCAATAAGTCATAATTGCTTCAATAAGTTGACATTTTATAAGTTTCATAATTATTATTATTATTGATTTCAGAAAGCAAATGAAGATAAATTTAATGTTTTTTCTAAAAATATTTGTTCATCTATAAAAATAAGTTTTTGAGTATGGATAATTTTGTAAAACACATGATGTTAATAAAAATCCTACACAATTAAAACACAATCTTCAAAGTCACATTTTATTTTAATATTGAAATTTTTGTTCCTTGAAGTATTTACTATGTTAAAAGGAAATTATTATAATATAGCTTGAAAAAAGCTTTTTATAATATAGCTTTTTTTATAATAAAAAATTATTATTATTATTATTTTTAAAGGCTCCATGTTAGCCAGGGTCAGTGATTTCAAATAGAAATATTCGCCTATCTGCTGTAAAAGTATAGGGAAACGAAATTTATTTTGCCCCTTCAAAATTTAAAAAAAAAAAAAAATGTTTGCTCTTATTTTTTGTGAATTAGGCTTGTGGTTTATTAGTTTTATTTGTGAGTTTGTTAAAAATATAGAGAAAACCTGTAAAATAATAAAGATTAATGAAAAAGAAGAAAAAAAATATTAAAATAAAATATTCTTAAAAATATTTTTAAATTTTTTTTTAATTTAAAAATAAAATATATAAAAAAGCCGGAAAACAAAATAATTAAAAGATATAATCACTTCATGAACTAACACGGTTATATCCGCAAAATTTTTTTTTATTTTTTTAATATTTTATTTTAATACTTTTTGCTCTCTATATATACATATATTCCATCACAGCGAAGAATTCATTATGTTTTAAAAGCTGCTTAAATTGACGAGTTTTCAAAATCGCCAAAACATAACGATAAACGCAAAACAGGGTCTCAGAAATGATTCCTGGGCCTATTACTGTATGATTTTTACAAGGTGTGGGCTACAAATGACAGGTTCCTAAAAATTCTTAGCTGACGCTCAATTATTTAATAAATTTTTACTCAAAAGCAAATAGTTGACTCACTATTTTCCCTTTTAAACATGCTTACTTCCAATAATCAGTCTTATGCTCCTAGAAATTTCACATTTTTGTAGAACCTTGGTTTTTAATACATTTAGCTAAGCATAAAAAAAATAAGAAATAAATAAACTAATAAAATAAATACATTAAAATTATAAATAAATAAATAAATAAATTATAAATAAATAAATTATAAATAAATAAATAAATTATAAATAAATAAATAAATCATAAATAAATAAATAAATTATAAATATTAATAAATTATAAATAAATAAATAAATAATTGCGTGGGTTGCAAGAATCACGGGTTCCACTGATGCAATTTCCACTGATGCAATTGTCTTTGGCCACGACACTAAATGCTATCGTTACCCATAAAGAAAATTGCATCAACAGTAAATATACGGCTTTAAAATGTAATAAAAATATCAATATTTAAAACAAATTAATTTTTCGAACCTATTTGATTTTCACAAAGCGTAAACAGCAAACCGGAAATTCCTGACTTTTTAAACTGTATTAGTTTATTGGCTACAGATCATTGGCATTTCACTACAATGGAATTTTAACTTGTCGTCTCAGGTGGTGTCGGCCTCGATGATATGTTGAGTCACGCGGGTGGGAACATAGCCAAGCGGGTAACTAAGAATGGCGGCCCCCTCTTTACACTGAGCCTCTTGTCACCGTTCAAGGTTGGAGGGTGTTACACCATATCCACTTTGGCGATGCTCCGACAATAACACAAGAAAGGGGTAAAACAAAGAGGTAAACTAAGCCAATTAAACAATCGTCCATTATCTCTTAGTAATGTCTAGCGAAATTAAACTAGTTCACTAAAACAGTTTTGATTTCTAAACAGATTGAAAAAAGAGAGAGAGAAAAAAACATGTGGCTATATATTTTTTTGTCTAATATTATAAAATTAAGGATACACCAAATACAAAACGTACAGGAAAAAAATTATTATAGATACAATGGGAACAGAAATTACTGACTTTTTTTATTACTCTATTTTTTTATGACTTTATTTTTTTATTCTTGCTTTTTCCTGTTACAGTGGAATCTGTTACAGTGTAACAGAACTTTACATTGTTTTTCTGTTACAATGGTACTCTTCAGCATTTCAATAGAAAAATTCGGTGTTATTGGAGTGAACCAAACCAAAATTTAAGCGCGAGATTGTTGAAAAGTGAATCGTTACTATCTGAATTACAAAATCAATTTGTTTTAGTCTATGCAACAAATAACTAAATAATAATTTTTATAATTTTTCTTCTATTTTTAATAAAAAACATTTTTTCTTCAATCTATTTATCATATAAATGAGGTTGAATTTTGACCAACCATATAGCTCGATTAAAATGTACGTAAAAATTCTAAATTGCTCTTAATAATTCCCAGGAGAAGCGCATATTATTTCAAAATTAATAATAAAAATAAATAAATAAAAAAGAAAGAAAGAAAAGAAAATATATGTTTTTTTATGCAAACAGTAAAGTATTGAAGCTCTGGACAAACTAGCTAAAAACAGTTTTATTAAATTCTATAAATAAATTCTATCTTATATGAAATTTTTTTTCAGAACTTAGCAACGATGGCCGCACCACCAAGTTTTCTGCAATCCCTCCCAATCGAAACAGAAGCAACCGATGGCGACATTGTCACTTTTCAGGTACTAAAAACAATCAATTTATTTAAATTTCAACAATTACTGTTTACTAAAACCAGTTTATTTTTAACTTCACTTAAGGTTGCCATTTATTAATGCCATTCATTTTGTTCTTTAGAGTACTAAATAGAGAAACTTCAAATTTTCTCAAGTTAAGAAACGCTAGTTAGAAATTGAAATTCAGATTATTCCAGGGCAAGCATAATCGTGGAATGGAAATAACCTGTCCGCAGTTCACTTCTATTTATTTAATTTCCACTATCGGTGTTTATAAGCCATCAAAAGAAAATAAAGCAAAAAATTGTCTCATACCGTTAAACCATTATCGTTAAGATATATGGTAATACCATTAAGTACATGGGTATTACCATATATCTTAAACTTGTTAACAACATAATTCAATTTGAACGGAAATATGGTTCAATTTATCATCATATTAAGGTTGATTGTATTATATGGTATAAAATACTAAAATATGGCTCAACGCTGAATTATTGAGTGTATAACTCTTTGACGTAAATGGGAACTGGTGTCCCTTTTATATATTTTTTCCTGATGCTCTAACTACAAGCAAAAATATATTTTTGTATTTTTTAATAATTAAAAATAATTTAATAGTCACTAAAAAAAATCTGTTAGATTATCTGAATTAAATTTGTTCTAAAATATAAAATCCCCCCCAAAAAATAGTTTCAAGTGCTTTGTTTTCTTCATATTTAAAAATTTATCAATAATTGATTTTGTAAATTTAAGAAGCTAAGTAACAGCAAATATGAAAAATTATTATTTCTACGCGAGCCGTGTTTGAAATATTTATCTTCAACGCAGAAAAAGACATTGGTGTTCCATGGTGCATTTTTATCACCTATTTTGACCCACCTAAATTAATACAAAATAATTAAAAAAGTATGAAAACCAGGCTTAATACAAATTCTGCGTCAAAGGGATAAGAAATCAGTTATAAGAATTACTATGAATACCGATGAATACAGAACTACTATGAATACCATGTATAATATTTTAATCCCTAATATGAGTATTAGTAAGCCTTATCATATATAGAAAAAGAATAAATAGCGCTTTCAAATTTTTAAAAGTGCATTGAAGTTTTTTTAAATTTCAACAAGGTAAAAGTGAGCAATGACCCAGCCGATCCGACGACCGTTTCTTGGTGGAGAAGCGGCGACTCCCTGCGACCCATTCCTAGCCACCGTGAGATGATAGAGCATGAAGATGGATGGTACGAACTCATCCTCAGTAACATCTCTGAAGAAGATGAAGGAGAATATGAATGTAGAGCAGAGAATGATAGAGGACATAATTCCTGCTTCGGATCTCTCTTCTACTATCATGAAGGTACATTATTAGTAGTAATTGTAGTAAGAAGTAATTATAGTATTAGTCATTAGTAGTAAGAAGTGTTGAGCTAATACAATAAGCTTTAAAAAAAAATCGAACTACAGCTATTAGGTGCTAATTTCAGACTAAGTAATGGGCCAAAGAGAAATTCCAAGAAATGTTTTGCAATGTAAAGGCAAATTTTGGAGCTAAAAATAATAAAATATATTATTTTTAATTTCAGAATTAATTTGTTTAGAGCAGAAAGTTGAAAAATTTTATAAATGGAGCAATGACCATAATTCATAATAGTTTGAGATCAATGTGTAGAAAATATTAATAGTAACTGTTTCATTAACCATTTGACACAGATGAGATACCAGGCATCCCTTTTATACATTTTTTGACGCAAAAAAATTACTTAAATATCAAGCAAAAAATATATTTTGGTACTTTTTATTTTAAAAAAAAACTAGATACTAAAACAAATCTGTTAGATTATTGGAATTACGCTTGTACTAAAATATAAAACACAAAAAGAGTAGTTTGAAATTTTTTTGTTTAATTCATATTCAAAAATTTATCAACAATTGATTTTGAATTGAGCTGCTAATGAAATTAAATTGCTGAATAACTGTTTCTTTTAGATCTAAATAACTGCAAATAAGTGTAAATTTAAAAAAAATTATTGTTTGAAAGATTTTACCAACAATGTAGAAAAAAACGCCGGTGTTTCAAACCATAAATTATAAAAATTCTTAACATAATATTTTCCACTTATTTTGGCCTAAATTAGTACAAAATAATGTAAAAAAAAGTCTGAAAAATATGTTTCGTAAAACTTAAAAAAAGTAACTAGTAACAGTTAATATTCCCACATGCCAATATTCAATTAAAACTAGTAATCGAGTTAAATTGGCCGAGTTTCGAGTTTATTAAATAATTCTAAAGTTGGGTTTAAATAGAATTTTAGACTAGCAATAACGAATAGCAGCCGCTCTGGCGACATAAAAATTGGTAGCCACTTTTTGTGAGACTCTTTTCTTTAAGAAAAAAATCGATTCATTTGATTTAAATCATTTTTCGGGATTTTAAAAACAGGATAATAATATTGAGATTTTAAAAAGTATGTGGAAATCCGTATCATATTCACAGCTGTTAATGAACTCTTTCTTTTTTCTGTTACGCCGTGATCTGCTTAAAGGAGCATGATCATTTAAGGTTCCATGGCCTAAAAAATTTGGAACCGCTAGAGCTCTGGGTTTCAATAATCTTGTAACGAAAAACCAGTTGAAAGATCAGCTAATCTTGATCTTCAAATAAATAGTCGTCTCATTTGATTGATGGGTACCAGGGTACCTACTTGATTCATCGACTACCGCTATAAACCGCCAAGTCATGTAAAACAATCAGCCAAAAGTAGCCAAACTAAAAGTAACCCTACACACTTTCGGTTCCATTTAGGTTTTGCATTTCAACCGCGAGTTATAGTAATTTATTTTGTTCCAATTAAACATTCAAAAAAAAAAAAAAAAAAAAATGCCGATTTTTAATTTATTGAGGAGTGAGGAAGATGCCGTTTCATTTCTCCAGGAAATAGAAGTACTACTTTGCTATCGATTATGCGTAAATGGACACGAAATAAAACTCTACGTTAAGGAAAGTTGGTGGAGATGCAACGTGAAAAGTGATCAATAAAGAAAAAGCCTTTTTTAAGTTAAGAACATAAGGCAAAGAGACATGTCTAGTCATCTTCAAGTCTTATTTTGTGGAATTCATGTGGCGAAAATCTTCAAAATTTATGTGGGAAAGACAAGTCATTTGATTTAATATTGAAAGCAATTAAGGAGATATGGAGGCCACAAACTAAATGCAAACAATTCTAGCTCGACATTATTTTAGGCGTCGTTTTAACAACAGAAGTCGTGGAAATCAAGTAGGACTCAATAAAATAATATTAAAGCATTTTATTTAAATTTAACATTTTTGAGGTTATAATCTTCAATTGAACTTTAATGTTTGAATCCTCAAGGAATACACCTTGGATGACAAATACTTACAAGGCATATAATGAATTTTTTATCTTTTAATTTTAAGAAAATGCTGAGTGATTTTAATGTTTGGGCATAAAATTCTATGTAAAAAAGAGACATTAGCTTTTCTTTTCTCCAAAGTTAAAAACAAAAATTTATTAAGAAACTCTCATTTCTCATCTTATTTACAGACGTATTGGAATATGCATTTTGCAAAAACAATTTTTTCTCTCCAAAAAATGTAATAAATATTTGAAAATAAATACAGTTAAATCCCGCTATAGTGAACATGCTTTATAGTGAACTCCCGGATATAATGAACGAAATATTCGCTCCCTTGCCTTGCTACACACGTATAATGTTACGTCACGTGGTAGGATCCAGTTTCCCCTCATTCATTTCCATATTGTTTTGGTTCTCACTAGCATAAAAATAATAAAAGTCATAAAAGAATTCGCGATCGCAACGAACTATAGGGGGCGTTGTTGTATGAGACGCTTACCTGCGATTTCCATATGAACCGTCATTCAGTTACTCTGGAGACGTCGTTAATGTAGCGTGTAGCATTGCAACGTTCCTTCTTTAATGTGGCTTATTAAATTTAAAAAAGAAAAATGCTTGATCTTCTTTCTTGTACAACCGAAAACAAAATGGTATCTCTTTTTATTAGAGAAGGAATATCCAAAACACATCGGAAAAATATTTGTACATTAACAGAAAAAAATATGTATATTCTTATAAGAGTTAAAACCTAATGCCCGAGAAATAGTATTACTAAATTTAATGATATAACATGAAAGGCCCATTTAAACTTTACATTCTATAGTTTTAAGAATCATATTACTTCAAAAATTAAAATGAACAAAAAGTATACATAAGCCTCATAATTTTATGAAATTTAATTTTGTAAACAACGTTTTTTGACAACAATTTTTATCAAAAAATTTCAAGTTTCAATAAAAATCATTATTTAGAAACTAAGAAACGTAAAATAAAGAATGCTGACGAAACAAAAAAAAAAAAAAAAAAAAAAAAAAAAAACAATTCTTTTTTGTCGCCATTTTTAGTGCTACGAATATTCGTCTTTGGGATTTGCCAAAAACAAAACAAGATGCAATTTTATTTTTTCAGGCGGGAAATATTTTACCGAAAAAACGAAAATTTACCAATTCCCACAACATAAAACTTTATCTTGGCAAACGTACGTTTTGGAAATGCTATTTCATTTGGAATCTTATTCATCAGAGTTCATATGGCGATATGATTGTTTTGAATCTATGCTAAACTCTATATCGGCTCATTTTCCACCGAAATCCAATTAACTATTTTGATTTTAAATAAAGTGTTTTATTTTATGAACTGTCGCAAAAATTTTAAGTGTAGATTGGCGGCACTTAAAAACCGCCAAATCTGTAGCGGCGGTGGCGTTAATACGTTGTAAGTACCGAATTTTTATTCCATACTTTTCTGAATCATATTATTTCAAACATTGGAATATACAAGAAGTATACATAAACACATAATGTTATACCATTTAATTTTTCAAAAGTATTTTGAGAACAATTTTTATCAAAAAATTATAAACTAAAAAACGGAAAATAAAGAATTCTTAGGATAAAAAAAACGATTTTAAGAATTATTAACATTGAAATAAAAACTTTCATATTGTTTCTTTTTTTATTATTCTTATAGTTCTTAATCAGACGTAAAAAACCATTCTGTAGAGAACCATCATCAAATGAAAAAAAAATATTTACAAGCAAATTTTTTATTGTAAAAATCATTGCACTTACCTGATTTATGATTCCCGGAGAATTCCAAAATGATAAGTTCCTTGTTTGAAAACTTTATTCTCAACTAATAGATACATAGTTTATACCTTCATTACTTTTAGATAACATACTACACAGCAAAATTTTATAATTGATATGAATTTGAATATGTAGCTAAAAACAGAATAGCTGAATTCTAGTTGAACATATTCTTTCAAAATTAAAAAAAACTTACCAAGAAAACGATTTAAATTAATTAAGAATCAGCACAAATGGCACTATTTCAAGGAACTTGGATAATTTTTTATTGTTGTTTTCCGAATTATATGGATACAGAAATATATACTATTCTATAACGAAGAAGAATATGCTATAACTATTACAATTCTGTATGTTCTGAATTCATATTTATTCACTGGAATGACGAAAGCAATGTTGACTTCACTTTAATTCGTAATGAATTGAAGACAGAAGAAATGCATTTTACCTTAATACACACATCTGTAACAGTATCCGAAATCGGAAGTCATCAGTTGCAAGTTTGTTGATAATAGAAATAAAAAATTATTGAGGAATTTTTCTTCAAATGTTTGGCGTGTTCTGTTCCTGAAAGATTTACTAATATTCTGGAGATTTTTTTCAAGTTCTTCAGCCTTTTCCTTAGGGAAATTTTGTTTCTTATTTGCTGCTAAAAAATGGCGTCTGATTCAGTCAATGACTTTGATGGAACTAAATGAAAACGTGATAAATTAATGTCCGATATTTACAGGCTCCCGCTAGACGGCGTACTCGAGCGTTGCGATCGCGAATTGTTTTTCTATCAATATTTTTGAAGTTATACTTCTTATGCGACTTCCAACAAGGCTGCGTTAAACGTTTAACGCTACATTTTTATTGGCCGGGAAATCACGTGGTAGGATCCAGTTTTCCCTCATTCATTTCCATATTGTTTCGGTTCTCACTAGCATAAAAATAATAAAAATTTTGCTTTTCAATAAATATTTTTTTAGTTTGTTTTGATACACATATAATTTAATAGGGTAGTATTTTTTATTTTCAAATTTAGTGGATAACAATTGTAAAATATGAGTGAGAACAATCCTACGGTCAATGCGACAGATTTAAGGTTATGTCAAGGTATGTCTCTTGTGAATATCAATTGATTGTTAGGTTTTCTCTTTTCTATGACGCATTCACATACATTATTAATACAAATACGTTTTCCAGGGCGAGACGATGAGGCAACCACAAGCACTTCCACTGGTTCAAGAGGTCCACGAGGGAAAAATGCACAATATTACCGTGATTACAGAGCACGGAAGCGAGCGGAGCAGGAAAAAGAGCCGTTGAATAGAACTAGTGATCCTTCTACGACTGCTGATTCTTCTACAATTAACATCGCAAGTTGCGAAGTTTAACTTCTTCCGCGAGGAGGGACTCCACGCACTATTTTTTGTTATTGCGTCTTTGTTTCAGTAATTTCTGTATTTCATTTTATTTGCCATTTATTTAAATAATGTGTACTAAAAGGAGGGGAAGGGGTTGGAACCATTAGTTAAAATTGTTTGCGTAACAGATATAGTGAAGTCTCGGTTATAGTGAACCGAAATTTCTGTCCCTTGAAGATTCACTATAGCGGGGTTTGACTGTAGTTTACTATTGTTAGAAGGCCTATTAAAGGTTGAAAGCTTGGACAGGTGTTCCCAATTACTTAGTGATAAATGCTTAGATGAATCTAGTTTGACACAAAAATTAAAAGTTGTTCTTAAAGCATTTTTTTTAATTCGGTTCATTTTTTCACTTTTTCGTCTGACGCAAACAGAGATATCGTTTTCATATCGAGGGGATGAAAATAAATTTTTCAAATGTAGAGTAAAACAGCGATTGTTAAACATTTATAGTAAAAAAGTATGAGTTTAACACGCTATGAGGCTTTTTAAGTTAAGTTTCAAAACTTCCCAACTGAATTTACAATCAAAATTAATTTTAGTACTTTACATAAAAATATGTGAATTACGTAATTATTGAATAATACGCATGAGTTAAATTGAATTGAATGTAACAAAAATCGGAATCGGCTTTATTGGGCCGAATTTAAACAATATTACGTACTTAAATGGTTTTATAAACTAAGTCTGACAAAGGAAAAACAAGTTACTGGGATACAATTCTCGTCTTTATCCGTATGAGTGAGTGATAGAAATACTACACGGAAACGGATTGATGGTCTTGTGGTGTAAGTGGATCTATAAAAGACCGACATTAGTGAATCGCATAGAATTAAAATGAATTTTTTATAATATTCTAAAAATGACATTATTTCACACTTGTATATCTAATTTTTTATTCATTTTGGATATATAACTTGTAATGTTTTCCATATTTTAAGAAATGCTTTAACAGAAATGCCTAACGTTATTCATACCAACAATTATTTTAATCGTTTAAAGAGTTAAATTTTTTTTACAAGTCACCACATGTTTTAAAAAGTGGGTTTTGTAAATATGCTACAATTGGCCACTAAGCTGTAGCAAAATGTCTTACTTTTGTCCTACAATGTCACACTTTTTCCATATTTATTACTCCTTCCTCCGTTTTCTAATAAAATGTCACACTTGACAATACCTGACTTGCCACACCTTATTACATAAAAATCAAAATACACAAGATCCTATTTCAATTAAAAAAATTTTTTTACTCTTTAATGGCTCTTGTGAGCTTAGCAATAATTGAGCATAATAATAATGATTTAATATGTGCTTATTTTGATAAAAATATGAAAAACACTAGTATATAAACAATTAATATGTTGATTATAAATGTTTTTATTTTAACCTAAGTGTGATGTTACCCCTTCCTTATCTTCGTCAAAATTTTTATTTACGAAGCTATTAAACTTGTAATCAAGAACAACTTAAATCAGCTCGATATAACTTACATTTAAATCATGATACAAATCAAATTATTAAAAAAAATCAATTCATTTAAATCAAATGAACTTTTTAAAAAAAAAAAAAAAAAAAAAAAAAAAAAAAAAAAAAAAAAAACATTGATAATTCTATTATTACAAGTGTGACAAACATGTCGTTGCTTGTCGGTGTAAAACCTACGTCATAATTGAATTTATTTCTGTAAATATATTGTAGGAGAATTTATCTTGCATGGTAAAGATAGAAAAAAATTATTAAATAATAAATTAGTTTATCAAATTGAGTAAGTAAAGTGAATGAGTAAATAAATTAGGTAATCTTTATCAAAGAGGAGTGGCCGCTACTACAGTCGCAATTGAATTGAGTGATGTAAAAAATTACGCGGGAAATTATTTTCTCTAGGGAGAGAAGCTTAAACAAAAGAGATAGAATAACATAATTATTTTTATATTATTCTTGCAATATTTCTTATTAATTAATTCATGCATCCAAGGCATACGACAGTCTCCGGTAATTTAAATAAACTAATTTGATTTGCTAGAATTTACCGACCGACACAAGTACGTGATCTATTTTTACTTAGTTGACTAAAACGAAACTAAGATGAATAAAAAAGCAAAAATAAAATAACAATCGTACTTTTGATTTAAAGAAACATGAAAACAAAATTAAAAATACACAGAAATTTTTTCAGATGAATGAAATTTATTTAAAAGAACTGAATAAATTATGATTTTTTTTTCCTCTTCAAGACAGTAAATGTGACAAACACAGTTGTCACAACAAGCATTTTAATATAAGATAGTTTAAAATTTGTATTGATTTTCCAAGTTAAAAATGTATCGTTGTGTTAATAGCTGTATCAATTAAATTTCAGTTAACAAAATTACATGTGGGGTGAGGTAATGAATCACAGCACTTAGTTCAATAAGTCATAATTGCTTCAATAAGTTGACATTTTATAAGTTTCATAATTATTATTATTATTGATTTCAGAAAGCAAATGAAGATAAATTTAATGTTTTTTCTAAAAATATTTGTTCATCTATAAAAATAAGTTTTTGAGTATGGATAATTTTGTAAAACACATGATGTTAATAAAAATCCTACACAATTAAAACACAATCTTCAAAGTCACATTTTATTTTAATATTGAAATTTTTGTTCCTTGAAGTATTTACTATGTTAAAAGGAAATTATTATAATATAGCTTGAAAAAAGCTTTTTATAATATAGCTTTTTTTATAATAAAAAATTATTATTATTATTATTTTTAAAGGCTCCATGTTAGCCAGGGTCAGTGATTTCAAATAGAAATATTCGCCTATCTGCTGTAAAAGTATAGGGAAACGAAATTTATTTTGCCCCTTCAAAATTTAAAAAAAAAAAAAAATGTTTGCTCTTATTTTTTGTGAATTAGGCTTGTGGTTTATTAGTTTTATTTGTGAGTTTGTTAAAAATATAGAGAAAACCTGTAAAATAATAAAGATTAATGAAAAAGAAGAAAAAAAATATTAAAATAAAATATTCTTAAAAATATTTTTAAATTTTTTTTTAATTTAAAAATAAAATATATAAAAAAGCCGGAAAACAAAATAATTAAAAGATATAATCACTTCATGAACTAACACGGTTATATCCGCAAAATTTTTTTTTATTTTTTTAATATTTTATTTTAATACTTTTTGCTCTCTATATATACATATATTCCATCACAGCGAAGAATTCATTATGTTTTAAAAGCTGCTTAAATTGACGAGTTTTCAAAATCGCCAAAACATAACGATAAACGCAAAACAGGGTCTCAGAAATGATTCCTGGGCCTATTACTGTATGATTTTTACAAGGTGTGGGCTACAAATGACAGGTTCCTAAAAATTCTTAGCTGACGCTCAATTATTTAATAAATTTTTACTCAAAAGCAAATAGTTGACTCACTATTTTCCCTTTTAAACATGCTTACTTCCAATAATCAGTCTTATGCTCCTAGAAATTTCACATTTTTGTAGAACCTTGGTTTTTAATACATTTAGCTAAGCATAAAAAAAATAAGAAATAAATAAACTAATAAAATAAATACATTAAAATTATAAATAAATAAATAAATAAATTATAAATAAATAAATTATAAATAAATAAATAAATTATAAATAAATAAATAAATCATAAATAAATAAATAAATTATAAATATTAATAAATTATAAATAAATAAATAAATAATTGCGTGGGTTGCAAGAATCACGGGTTCCACTGATGCAATTTCCACTGATGCAATTGTCTTTGGCCACGACACTAAATGCTATCGTTACCCATAAAGAAAATTGCATCAACAGTAAATATACGGCTTTAAAATGTAATAAAAATATCAATATTTAAAACAAATTAATTTTTCGAACCTATTTGATTTTCACAAAGCGTAAACAGCAAACCGGAAATTCCTGACTTTTTAAACTGTATTAGTTTATTGGCTACAGATCATTGGCATTTCACTACAATGGAATTTTAACTTGTCGTCTCAGGTGGTGTCGGCCTCGATGATATGTTGAGTCACGCGGGTGGGAACATAGCCAAGCGGGTAACTAAGAATGGCGGCCCCCTCTTTACACTGAGCCTCTTGTCACCGTTCAAGGTTGGAGGGTGTTACACCATATCCACTTTGGCGATGCTCCGACAATAACACAAGAAAGGGGTAAAACAAAGAGGTAAACTAAGCCAATTAAACAATCGTCCATTATCTCTTAGTAATGTCTAGCGAAATTAAACTAGTTCACTAAAACAGTTTTGATTTCTAAACAGATTGAAAAAAGAGAGAGAGAAAAAAACATGTGGCTATATATTTTTTTGTCTAATATTATAAAATTAAGGATACACCAAATACAAAACGTACAGGAAAAAAATTATTATAGATACAATGGGAACAGAAATTACTGACTTTTTTTATTACTCTATTTTTTTATGACTTTATTTTTTTATTCTTGCTTTTTCCTGTTACAGTGGAATCTGTTACAGTGTAACAGAACTTTACATTGTTTTTCTGTTACAATGGTACTCTTCAGCATTTCAATAGAAAAATTCGGTGTTATTGGAGTGAACCAAACCAAAATTTAAGCGCGAGATTGTTGAAAAGTGAATCGTTACTATCTGAATTACAAAATCAATTTGTTTTAGTCTATGCAACAAATAACTAAATAATAATTTTTATAATTTTTCTTCTATTTTTAATAAAAAACATTTTTTCTTCAATCTATTTATCATATAAATGAGGTTGAATTTTGACCAACCATATAGCTCGATTAAAATGTACGTAAAAATTCTAAATTGCTCTTAATAATTCCCAGGAGAAGCGCATATTATTTCAAAATTAATAATAAAAATAAATAAATAAAAAAGAAAGAAAGAAAAGAAAATATATGTTTTTTTATGCAAACAGTAAAGTATTGAAGCTCTGGACAAACTAGCTAAAAACAGTTTTATTAAATTCTATAAATAAATTCTATCTTATATGAAATTTTTTTTCAGAACTTAGCAACGATGGCCGCACCACCAAGTTTTCTGCAATCCCTCCCAATCGAAACAGAAGCAACCGATGGCGACATTGTCACTTTTCAGGTACTAAAAACAATCAATTTATTTAAATTTCAACAATTACTGTTTACTAAAACCAGTTTATTTTTAACTTCACTTAAGGTTGCCATTTATTAATGCCATTCATTTTGTTCTTTAGAGTACTAAATAGAGAAACTTCAAATTTTCTCAAGTTAAGAAACGCTAGTTAGAAATTGAAATTCAGATTATTCCAGGGCAAGCATAATCGTGGAATGGAAATAACCTGTCCGCAGTTCACTTCTATTTATTTAATTTCCACTATCGGTGTTTATAAGCCATCAAAAGAAAATAAAGCAAAAAATTGTCTCATACCGTTAAACCATTATCGTTAAGATATATGGTAATACCATTAAGTACATGGGTATTACCATATATCTTAAACTTGTTAACAACATAATTCAATTTGAACGGAAATATGGTTCAATTTATCATCATATTAAGGTTGATTGTATTATATGGTATAAAATACTAAAATATGGCTCAACGCTGAATTATTGAGTGTATAACTCTTTGACGTAAATGGGAACTGGTGTCCCTTTTATATATTTTTTCCTGATGCTCTAACTACAAGCAAAAATATATTTTTGTATTTTTTAATAATTAAAAATAATTTAATAGTCACTAAAAAAAATCTGTTAGATTATCTGAATTAAATTTGTTCTAAAATATAAAATCCCCCCCAAAAAATAGTTTCAAGTGCTTTGTTTTCTTCATATTTAAAAATTTATCAATAATTGATTTTGTAAATTTAAGAAGCTAAGTAACAGCAAATATGAAAAATTATTATTTCTACGCGAGCCGTGTTTGAAATATTTATCTTCAACGCAGAAAAAGACATTGGTGTTCCATGGTGCATTTTTATCACCTATTTTGACCCACCTAAATTAATACAAAATAATTAAAAAAGTATGAAAACCAGGCTTAATACAAATTCTGCGTCAAAGGGATAAGAAATCAGTTATAAGAATTACTATGAATACCGATGAATACAGAACTACTATGAATACCATGTATAATATTTTAATCCCTAATATGAGTATTAGTAAGCCTTATCATATATAGAAAAAGAATAAATAGCGCTTTCAAATTTTTAAAAGTGCATTGAAGTTTTTTTAAATTTCAACAAGGTAAAAGTGAGCAATGACCCAGCCGATCCGACGACCGTTTCTTGGTGGAGAAGCGGCGACTCCCTGCGACCCATTCCTAGCCACCGTGAGATGATAGAGCATGAAGATGGATGGTACGAACTCATCCTCAGTAACATCTCTGAAGAAGATGAAGGAGAATATGAATGTAGAGCAGAGAATGATAGAGGACATAATTCCTGCTTCGGATCTCTCTTCTACTATCATGAAGGTACATTATTAGTAGTAATTGTAGTAAGAAGTAATTATAGTATTAGTCATTAGTAGTAAGAAGTGTTGAGCTAATACAATAAGCTTTAAAAAAAAATCGAACTACAGCTATTAGGTGCTAATTTCAGACTAAGTAATGGGCCAAAGAGAAATTCCAAGAAATGTTTTGCAATGTAAAGGCAAATTTTGGAGCTAAAAATAATAAAATATATTATTTTTAATTTCAGAATTAATTTGTTTAGAGCAGAAAGTTGAAAAATTTTATAAATGGAGCAATGACCATAATTCATAATAGTTTGAGATCAATGTGTAGAAAATATTAATAGTAACTGTTTCATTAACCATTTGACACAGATGAGATACCAGGCATCCCTTTTATACATTTTTTGACGCAAAAAAATTACTTAAATATCAAGCAAAAAATATATTTTGGTACTTTTTATTTTAAAAAAAAACTAGATACTAAAACAAATCTGTTAGATTATTGGAATTACGCTTGTACTAAAATATAAAACACAAAAAGAGTAGTTTGAAATTTTTTTGTTTAATTCATATTCAAAAATTTATCAACAATTGATTTTGAATTGAGCTGCTAATGAAATTAAATTGCTGAATAACTGTTTCTTTTAGATCTAAATAACTGCAAATAAGTGTAAATTTAAAAAAAATTATTGTTTGAAAGATTTTACCAACAATGTAGAAAAAAACGCCGGTGTTTCAAACCATAAATTATAAAAATTCTTAACATAATATTTTCCACTTATTTTGGCCTAAATTAGTACAAAATAATGTAAAAAAAAGTCTGAAAAATATGTTTCGTAAAACTTAAAAAAAGTAACTAGTAACAGTTAATATTCCCACATGCCAATATTCAATTAAAACTAGTAATCGAGTTAAATTGGCCGAGTTTCGAGTTTATTAAATAATTCTAAAGTTGGGTTTAAATAGAATTTTAGACTAGCAATAACGAATAGCAGCCGCTCTGGCGACATAAAAATTGGTAGCCACTTTTTGTGAGACTCTTTTCTTTAAGAAAAAAATCGATTCATTTGATTTAAATCATTTTTCGGGATTTTAAAAACAGGATAATAATATTGAGATTTTAAAAAGTATGTGGAAATCCGTATCATATTCACAGCTGTTAATGAACTCTTTCTTTTTTCTGTTACGCCGTGATCTGCTTAAAGGAGCATGATCATTTAAGGTTCCATGGCCTAAAAAATTTGGAACCGCTAGAGCTCTGGGTTTCAATAATCTTGTAACGAAAAACCAGTTGAAAGATCAGCTAATCTTGATCTTCAAATAAATAGTCGTCTCATTTGATTGATGGGTACCAGGGTACCTACTTGATTCATCGACTACCGCTATAAACCGCCAAGTCATGTAAAACAATCAGCCAAAAGTAGCCAAACTAAAAGTAACCCTACACACTTTCGGTTCCATTTAGGTTTTGCATTTCAACCGCGAGTTATAGTAATTTATTTTGTTCCAATTAAACATTCAAAAAAAAAAAAAAAAAAAAATGCCGATTTTTAATTTATTGAGGAGTGAGGAAGATGCCGTTTCATTTCTCCAGGAAATAGAAGTACTACTTTGCTATCGATTATGCGTAAATGGACACGAAATAAAACTCTACGTTAAGGAAAGTTGGTGGAGATGCAACGTGAAAAGTGATCAATAAAGAAAAAGCCTTTTTTAAGTTAAGAACATAAGGCAAAGAGACATGTCTAGTCATCTTCAAGTCTTATTTTGTGGAATTCATGTGGCGAAAATCTTCAAAATTTATGTGGGAAAGACAAGTCATTTGATTTAATATTGAAAGCAATTAAGGAGATATGGAGGCCACAAACTAAATGCAAACAATTCTAGCTCGACATTATTTTAGGCGTCGTTTTAACAACAGAAGTCGTGGAAATCAAGTAGGACTCAATAAAATAATATTAAAGCATTTTATTTAAATTTAACATTTTTGAGGTTATAATCTTCAATTGAACTTTAATGTTTGAATCCTCAAGGAATACACCTTGGATGACAAATACTTACAAGGCATATAATGAATTTTTTATCTTTTAATTTTAAGAAAATGCTGAGTGATTTTAATGTTTGGGCATAAAATTCTATGTAAAAAAGAGACATTAGCTTTTCTTTTCTCCAAAGTTAAAAACAAAAATTTATTAAGAAACTCTCATTTCTCATCTTATTTACAGACGTATTGGAATATGCATTTTGCAAAAACAATTTTTTCTCTCCAAAAAATGTAATAAATATTTGAAAATAAATACAGTTAAATCCCGCTATAGTGAACATGCTTTATAGTGAACTCCCGGATATAATGAACGAAATATTCGCTCCCTTGCCTTGCTACACACGTATAATGTTACGTCACGTGGTAGGATCCAGTTTCCCCTCATTCATTTCCATATTGTTTTGGTTCTCACTAGCATAAAAATAATAAAAGTCATAAAAGAATTCGCGATCGCAACGAACTATAGGGGGCGTTGTTGTATGAGACGCTTACCTGCGATTTCCATATGAACCGTCATTCAGTTACTCTGGAGACGTCGTTAATGTAGCGTGTAGCATTGCAACGTTCCTTCTTTAATGTGGCTTATTAAATTTAAAAAAGAAAAATGCTTGATCTTCTTTCTTGTACAACCGAAAACAAAATGGTATCTCTTTTTATTAGAGAAGGAATATCCAAAACACATCGGAAAAATATTTGTACATTAACAGAAAAAAATATGTATATTCTTATAAGAGTTAAAACCTAATGCCCGAGAAATAGTATTACTAAATTTAATGATATAACATGAAAGGCCCATTTAAACTTTACATTCTATAGTTTTAAGAATCATATTACTTCAAAAATTAAAATGAACAAAAAGTATACATAAGCCTCATAATTTTATGAAATTTAATTTTGTAAACAACGTTTTTTGACAACAATTTTTATCAAAAAATTTCAAGTTTCAATAAAAATCATTATTTAGAAACTAAGAAACGTAAAATAAAGAATGCTGACGAAACAAAAAAAAAAAAAAAAAAAAAAAAAAAAAAACAATTCTTTTTTGTCGCCATTTTTAGTGCTACGAATATTCGTCTTTGGGATTTGCCAAAAACAAAACAAGATGCAATTTTATTTTTTCAGGCGGGAAATATTTTACCGAAAAAACGAAAATTTACCAATTCCCACAACATAAAACTTTATCTTGGCAAACGTACGTTTTGGAAATGCTATTTCATTTGGAATCTTATTCATCAGAGTTCATATGGCGATATGATTGTTTTGAATCTATGCTAAACTCTATATCGGCTCATTTTCCACCGAAATCCAATTAACTATTTTGATTTTAAATAAAGTGTTTTATTTTATGAACTGTCGCAAAAATTTTAAGTGTAGATTGGCGGCACTTAAAAACCGCCAAATCTGTAGCGGCGGTGGCGTTAATACGTTGTAAGTACCGAATTTTTATTCCATACTTTTCTGAATCATATTATTTCAAACATTGGAATATACAAGAAGTATACATAAACACATAATGTTATACCATTTAATTTTTCAAAAGTATTTTGAGAACAATTTTTATCAAAAAATTATAAACTAAAAAACGGAAAATAAAGAATTCTTAGGATAAAAAAAACGATTTTAAGAATTATTAACATTGAAATAAAAACTTTCATATTGTTTCTTTTTTTATTATTCTTATAGTTCTTAATCAGACGTAAAAAACCATTCTGTAGAGAACCATCATCAAATGAAAAAAAAATATTTACAAGCAAATTTTTTATTGTAAAAATCATTGCACTTACCTGATTTATGATTCCCGGAGAATTCCAAAATGATAAGTTCCTTGTTTGAAAACTTTATTCTCAACTAATAGATACATAGTTTATACCTTCATTACTTTTAGATAACATACTACACAGCAAAATTTTATAATTGATATGAATTTGAATATGTAGCTAAAAACAGAATAGCTGAATTCTAGTTGAACATATTCTTTCAAAATTAAAAAAAACTTACCAAGAAAACGATTTAAATTAATTAAGAATCAGCACAAATGGCACTATTTCAAGGAACTTGGATAATTTTTTATTGTTGTTTTCCGAATTATATGGATACAGAAATATATACTATTCTATAACGAAGAAGAATATGCTATAACTATTACAATTCTGTATGTTCTGAATTCATATTTATTCACTGGAATGACGAAAGCAATGTTGACTTCACTTTAATTCGTAATGAATTGAAGACAGAAGAAATGCATTTTACCTTAATACACACATCTGTAACAGTATCCGAAATCGGAAGTCATCAGTTGCAAGTTTGTTGATAATAGAAATAAAAAATTATTGAGGAATTTTTCTTCAAATGTTTGGCGTGTTCTGTTCCTGAAAGATTTACTAATATTCTGGAGATTTTTTTCAAGTTCTTCAGCCTTTTCCTTAGGGAAATTTTGTTTCTTATTTGCTGCTAAAAAATGGCGTCTGATTCAGTCAATGACTTTGATGGAACTAAATGAAAACGTGATAAATTAATGTCCGATATTTACAGGCTCCCGCTAGACGGCGTACTCGAGCGTTGCGATCGCGAATTGTTTTTCTATCAATATTTTTGAAGTTATACTTCTTATGCGACTTCCAACAAGGCTGCGTTAAACGTTTAACGCTACATTTTTATTGGCCGGGAAATCACGTGGTAGGATCCAGTTTTCCCTCATTCATTTCCATATTGTTTCGGTTCTCACTAGCATAAAAATAATAAAAATTTTGCTTTTCAATAAATATTTTTTTAGTTTGTTTTGATACACATATAATTTAATAGGGTAGTATTTTTTATTTTCAAATTTAGTGGATAACAATTGTAAAATATGAGTGAGAACAATCCTACGGTCAATGCGACAGATTTAAGGTTATGTCAAGGTATGTCTCTTGTGAATATCAATTGATTGTTAGGTTTTCTCTTTTCTATGACGCATTCACATACATTATTAATACAAATACGTTTTCCAGGGCGAGACGATGAGGCAACCACAAGCACTTCCACTGGTTCAAGAGGTCCACGAGGGAAAAATGCACAATATTACCGTGATTACAGAGCACGGAAGCGAGCGGAGCAGGAAAAAGAGCCGTTGAATAGAACTAGTGATCCTTCTACGACTGCTGATTCTTCTACAATTAACATCGCAAGTTGCGAAGTTTAACTTCTTCCGCGAGGAGGGACTCCACGCACTATTTTTTGTTATTGCGTCTTTGTTTCAGTAATTTCTGTATTTCATTTTATTTGCCATTTATTTAAATAATGTGTACTAAAAGGAGGGGAAGGGGTTGGAACCATTAGTTAAAATTGTTTGCGTAACAGATATAGTGAAGTCTCGGTTATAGTGAACCGAAATTTCTGTCCCTTGAAGATTCACTATAGCGGGGTTTGACTGTAGTTTACTATTGTTAGAAGGCCTATTAAAGGTTGAAAGCTTGGACAGGTGTTCCCAATGCCCTACCATTAATCAATCTCCGAATTTATAAAAACCTGTATGAACTTTGTATAAAACTGTATTTATTAAAATTAATAATTTTATAAAAAAGTAGAGCAAGAAAATGGATTAAAAACACAGATTGTAGAGGCCAGTGGTGATTGATAAAAATAGTTTAATTTCTTATTTCTTACTTATTGTTCCATGATTTTCCATGCGATTGTATTATAAGTATTATTTTGATAAGTAACAAATTTTACTCTATTTGAAACGCAGGTGGTGCAACGATAACAGATGTTACCATGGAAGGAGTAACAACAGAAGGTAAGAATTAAATTCCATCCATCACGATTAAATGAAGAAAACAAATTGCTGACTGAAACGCTTAGATGATTTCTTCAATAAAATGTACCTTAAATTCAAAATTTCAATCGAAAATCTCGCAATTTAAAAAATAAATAAAAAAATTGAACACGATGCCATAATGAAACGACAAAAGTAAGAAATTACCTAAAAATAAATTACTTTTGCTTGATATTAGAAATGGAAAAATAGGTTTTTCCTGCCTTCTGCCTCATTTTGATTACTGCGGTTTATACCCTCCCCCCTACAATGAAACCTCGAATAAATTGACATTCCAGATAACTTGACCTTTTTCACTTAAATTATTTCATAAAAGAAATACATACTAGGTAGCCTAGTATTTCTTTTATTACTGTATAATGTAATCCTAGTATTTGTAATCCTAATAACTACTAATTCATTGTGCAATTTATATAAATGTTTGTAATAAATAAGAGAAAATTATAGTTTTATTTATTTAGAAGCTACGGGTTAGCTTCAAAGGAGGAGGGGTACATTGTTGGACAAGCCGTTCTCGGGGATGGGTAAAATTTCTGAGTTTTTTCGAGCCCTGCTTCATTGACTTCAAAATTGTTATGGAAGGTACATGATTTTTCGCAAACGATTTTAATTTTAGTCAATGTTATTTTCTTGGTGCGGAAATGCCACTTCTGTTAGCATCATAAAAGTCAGATCGATGAATTAAATTTTGCATCGATAAAAATTATCCTAATTGATAAAATTACGTATAAAAACAAATTTACCAATTATGAATGATAAAGCTATTTTAAATAATAAACAATTATGTTTTATTGTTTAAGTTTGCATTCAATTTTATATCATAAAAATTAGTTAGCTTTAAAAAATGAGAAGAGGTTTGTTTTTTTTTCTTTCTAAAAATAACTTTTTTTTTCTTATTTAACTTTCAACTCTAAAAGTAAATCATTGATAGCAGAGTCTTTAGTGCACTCTAATTGCAACATCGTTGTATCGTCAAAAAGAGCTCTCGCTATATAGAGGTGATCTTTTCAGGAGGTTTCATTGCATTAATGTTTCTCGTTAATTTTTTTTATTTTTTTTATTGACAGTAGAGACTTTTTTTTTAATGATTTGAGAGTGTTGTTCTGGCGAAGAGCGACGTATTTCTCATTTTTGTTAACTTGAAACATTTATCCTGCACCCTCTCAAATTTCCATTACCCGGTTATTATCCGAATTATTTTAGGTATCGGGTACCCAGTTTTACTCTCAAAGCCCAGTACCGGATACTTAGTACCAATTTTACTGGGTATCCAGTGCGGGTAGCATCTTTCTAAATCAGACATCATTTTGTGCTTTTAACAGCAATCCAATTTGAGAACTAAGGCTGTTTTTCGAAAATCTCCGTTGTAATATGAAATGACACTTTTTTGTAAATAATATGGTATTTTTATAACTGATATGAGTTTGCAACTGGACTGTTTGATCAAGTTTAGTCTATCTAAAGCCAGCGCTGTCTATGCTTATTTTGAAAATGGCACAAAACGTCAATATGGAGAAATGCAACAGTTTTATGAAAATGAAAAGCGTTTATGTTCTAAAACTTACTCCAATGCTGCATTAACTGTGCTCATAAAAATTTACAAAAGCTGAGAATAAGGCAGTGATTTTAATAAGTTTCATCTAAGTGGAAAAATATTGCCAAAAATAGGCAATTTTCAAAAAAATACATTAACTTTTAAAATATTTAAGCTATTTGTTTGTTCAAAAGCCCAGATAATTCTTCGCGGCAAGATTAAATATATAGTATAAAATCATCGTATAGTATAAAATCATCATAAATGTGTGCCTTGGCGACAGAGCTTCGAAAAGAAGCTCGCAATGTTATTCTTTTACTTTTCCTTGATTGTCTTCTCGTGTTTCGATTTAATAAATTCATATAATAAGTAAAAATCACAATGGAAAAAGTTGATCAGACAGCTCTCACATCTTTATTAAACGGATAATCGGCTAAAGCAAAAAGAGTTAGTATTTGAAATTATTTAACATCAGTTATACAGACATCTTAGTGTCTCTTGAAGGACTTACTCCTGAAGGACTTAAAAGACTTACTGAAGGAGAAATAAATAGAATGGATTTCTTTTCTATTTAAAATATACTCTGGTATTAGATATTTTAACTTTTAGTATGCAGGACCATCAAGAATGGGGAAAGGGGCATCAGCAGCCCAGGGCTATAGGAAAAACTAGTGATATTCAAAAATATTTTTTTAATAATTAAAAAATGTCAATATTTTTTAAAATTGCGAAATATTGATAGTTCAAAAATCTTCTTATTTTATCATAACGATGAAATGAGAAAGAAGGCAATAGTATTATCATGTCTAGAGAATAAACTTTATAAAAATATAAGATTTATTTAAAAATTTTTAGATGGTTATTTGAACGCGGCCCTTAAATGCAAAATTTTTCTATTGGATACAAATGTTTGGTACACAAAACATGATAGGTTCAATGTTTGGTTCAGAAAATGAGTAAATAAAATAATAAGTTTTCATTGTTTTGGTTTATTTTTGTAGGCTCAGATAACAGTTGCAAACAGAATATGAATTTATTCTCTAACGAATGACACATTAACTACTAATTTAAACACCATTAAAGTTTAATTTCCTGGTAAATAAAAACATGTTAAAACCGAGACAATTGTTTCAGCAAAAATTGATAAAGAAATTTTTGAAGGTAGTTTTCGTTTTAAATACAAAACGAAAATTTATTATATTTTTACTATATTTTTTATATCATCAACAACTTTAAACTGAATTTTTACAAGAAGGCGTGTTTCTTATTCGTTATAGCTCAATAAATTCAATTTCCAACTACTCTGGTAAAAATACTCTTACAGTCGGGATAACCATGGAAGATTTTCGAAGGCGCAATGGCTTAAGAGATAGAACGTTCACTTCTCAATGAGGTGCCTCAGGTTCGGAACACAGCGGTAGCTGGTTGATACGAAATCTACTCTACCCCTAAAGGGGTCCATGAGTTATAGTTTGGGGGTCCGCTGACTACTCCTAATTTTTAAAACGTTTGGAAGCCTACCCATTGCTTGTAAATCGAACTATGGCAGCTATAATTCCGTTTGCTACAGTGTATCTTTGCGAAGCGGAATTTTCCACACTTGTGACAATAAAAATATAACATCGAAATCGATTGAATGTTGAACATGATATACACGTTTTTAATTTTAAAAATTTTGTACACGATTAAAATAATAAAATTAAATGTTTTCTAATAATTGATGTTTTTTGCAATTATTTTTTTTCACAGGGGGTGGTCCGTGACTTCTTAAAAAATTTTAAAAGGGGTCCATTATATCAAAAAGTTTAAGAAACACTGATCTAGGAGTTCTCTTGTCTTCAGGATTGGGTTCAAAATTACAAGAAGTTAAACATTGATAGCTGTAACCTCAGAATTGAGTCTTCTGTTTAACGCCGGTTATAAACAGGGCTAAAGAGAATAGAAGGGCTAGTTCACTCCGCTCTTAGAGCTGAAGCTACGATTTCCCTCCTCATGACGTCACTGTGTCCACAGATCTCGGAAGATCGCACGCAAAGATATTATGATAACTTTGCATCTTTCTCTTTGTAAAAATAAGTTGGACTTTTTCTAGTTATTAGTTTTCAAACTTTACGGAATTAACACATTATTTCCATTCATAAACATAGTTTAAAAAAACTTTATTGGCCATTATATTAAAAAAAGACCATTTTAAACTTATAAAAATATTTTACTAGTTGGCGAAAATGACAATATAAATACTTTATTTTAAAAAGTTCAGTTTTAACTTTAATTATTAAGAAAAATGAAAGCATATATCGACACTTTTTTATCTACATATTCTTTTATAACAATAAGTTGAGTTAAATTTTGAATCCCCGATTTTAAAATATGCCGTTAATAGCAATATGTTCATACTTAATCATTAGGAAACATCAACCTTAAACGCTAATTACTGAAACAAAATAATAATTTAGGTTCATAATGACATTAGAAATTTTACAATTGTTTATAGATATTTAAATTTAAAATGATATAATTTATAGATATTGAAATTCAAGAGAATATAATTTTTAAAAGAAACATAAATATTTAGAATAACTACATTAAAAAAATAAGTTATGAAATTAGGAGAATTTCAACTGTACACTATATATTTTATTTATACTTTTTACTTACGTTTTAATTTTCTTTGACTTTATCCATTTTTTAATTTTTTTCACGTGCCTTTCTTTTTGAAGTAACGAGGCGGTTTCAATTTAGATAACGAATTTTTATAAAAGTTATTAACGATAGAAAAAACGTATTGCTGTTTTATATTAACTGTGTCATTTCGGAATCCATTCTTTACACAGTTGTTCATTTACTTTAGGGAACACGCGGAAAATTATATTTTTTCCTTTTGTTTTTCTATCAGAATTTTTGCAAGTTGCAATCGCTCAAACTGGCATTTCGTTAATAGTTTTAAAATTTTGTAAATTCACGGCAAAAACTGAAGAAAGTCATTATAGAAAATAACAAATGTCTTAGAATATGTCACAAAAAGAAATGCTCCAATATTAGTTAGAGCTAGTAAGGCCGAACGCTCTGTTCTTGAAGTAAAAGTGCGAGCTTTGTGCCAAAGTGACGTCACTAGAGATAATCGGAGGATTGGCGCGGCGAGAGTTTCTTCAAAGGAGTGAACCAGCCCTTCTATTCTCTTTAGCCCTGGGTTATAAAATAAAAATAAAATACCCGATCGGATAATCGGAACCAGCTGCATAAAAAAATTCAATTTTCCCCGGTTACCGGGCACCTGGCCCTTGCAAAATTTCAGGACCCCTTACATCTCTAATTAAGAGATCAATCTTGATTATTATTTCTCTAGACCTTTAACAACTTTAATCAAATGTATGTTAATATAAATATGTATTTAATTCACTATATAAGGTATTTAACAAAAATAAATAAATACTTACGCTTAACCCGTACGTGAAGCTTTTATTACTTCTTTTTCTTGATTTATTAGTCTAGGAATAAAATAAAAAGATATGTAATTTTCGAAAGTCTTGACATCAAAAATAAAGTAAAATATGTAATGCTTGAAAGATTCCGGTTTTACATCTAAACAAATAATGGTTTATTAAAATTGCTACTAGTAATTTGTGGTTAAAATAATTTGGTTTTAATCTTACTAAAAATTAGACAATGAGTCTGGTACACGACACGAAACTTTTGGAGCTTACTCTGAATTCTTTCAACCTTTGAAAAGCAAACAAGTCGACTTTTCGGACGAGCCAGTTCATAGTTGTAGCGTGACGTCATTATTTTTTATTTATTAATAACTCTATTAATAATATTGTAAATAATTCTATTAAAAATACAGCCTACGATTAAAAAAGTTAAAATCTTAAAGAATAATAAATTTTTTAGAAACTTAGGGAATATTCTTACTGAATCTGGTTTGATCGTTCTGTTTAAAATGCACCAATCATATTCTCAATTTCTAAATGTATATTTCATATAATTATATATTTTTATTTTGATGAAAAAGTTATAATAAAAAAAAAACTCTCGGTGCAGCATTCTAAATTGTTTTATTTCAAAATGTTTTCAAAGCATTTTAATTCAACATAAAATCGTTTGTTAATGACAAAAAGAGAAGGATCGAACATATCGACACTTATTTTAAGAGTAAAACTGATTGAACTTCAGGAAGATGAAGTGAAGCAAGCTGCAAAAACTCGAAATCGGGAAATGACCCAAGCATAGACTCATTTTTTAAGTGAGCATAGACTCATTTTTTAAAATGTGCCTCTCAACAGTAAAATTTATGTTACTCAACTTTACGTTAAATTTTGTTTTGTTGCGCAAAAACTTTAAGACTTAGAAACATTAAATATGTGGTACAATGGAATAAAAATGTTTACTATTTTATTATTAAGTTCAGGGATGGGACAAAATACCATGTGGGCTGCTCTGAAACCCACAGAAATGCACCTAACGGCTAAGAACTGTTTTAACCCCTTTGCGCAGAATTTTTTTCAAACGTATTTTTCATATTTTTGTTCATTATTCTGTATTAATTTAGATCAAAATAAGTGAAAAATATTATATTGAACATTTTACGATTATGAAATACAGCATAAGACATAGGTGTCCATTTCTGAGATTAAGGTAAAATCTTCCAGACACGTCCCACTTTCAAAAAATAATTTTTCAAATTAGCATTGCAAATAACTGCAAGTTTTTCAAATTTAAATTTTTTCAAATCTAAGAGGAACAGTTGTACATCATTGAAATTTGTTTTAATTAGCAAAATCAATTATTAATAAATTTTTAAATATGAATGAAAAAAAATTTTTTTTAAAAACTTCTTTCGTTTTTTCGTGGGGGGATTTTATATTTTAGTACAAATATAACTCCGGTAATCTAAAAGATTTTTTAGCAACTATTAGACTATTTTTTATAATTAAAAAATATATTTTTAACTGTAATTAGGGAATCAGAAAAGAATATAAATGGGACATCGGCGTCTCGTCTGCGACAAAGGGTGAGCAAGGCAGATTTATTATCCCACAAAACGCCTTGTAATGTTTAATACGCATTGATTGCAATTAGTATACAATTTCATGTGTATAATAATTATTGTTTCTCTTCGGATTATCATTTTGTAAGCTTTACCTATGTTGTACATTTTAAAATAAATGATCAATTAATTGCGTGCGGTACCTCGCCAATCATAATGTTGAATAATAAATAATTATATGTCATAGTGATGAATAATAATATGAAATGAAACACACTGTTTATCATTGTATATAAAGACTAGAAAAATATTTTTTTCCGCAGTTTATTGAAATAATATATTTGAATTAACCAAGCACAAATGTTTATCTAATGTTAAATTCTTATTGCTTTTTCTGTACTATGCGACGAAAGATAGTGCCATAGAGAAGTAAATAAAATGAGACTTCCTCGCGTGGCAGAACGAGAACGTCACTTCAGCTGATCGAAAATACTAAATGGTCTCCTGCTCTTAAAAGTAAACCACTCACACTATCCAGAAATAAATACCACGTGAGTGCGGAAGAGAAACTTCTTTTTTTTCTTCCTTCAACCTTTCCACCATTATGTCATCGGAAGAAAAATCGTTTGAGATTCCTATTCGCGATTCTGCTGTTTAAATGCAACAGGAGCTTGTTCTTTACGAAATTCCGAACTAAAATGTTACTTAAAATAGAGAAATTTTTTTGGCGATCACCAGGACGCAGTTAAAAGTACGAAGAACTAACAGAACGTACACAAAATATATAACTTTTGTTCAATGCAATGCCTGGTAAATAAAACATAAAAATGAGTTTTGTTCTAAGTAAAAGAATGTTGCAATTCAAGGGAAATTTCACTTTTTATTAAATGGTTTATTAAAACAATTCATCTAATTAATTAGAATGGGATACTTGCAAGTGACGTAATGTGGATATCGCGATCCTGATTGGTTGTTGAAACATGGCATTTGTTTACGTTAGAAACTGTTCTTTCCATTCTATTTCGAGTAAGCCAACCACACCATGTATAATTTTCTTAAGTGACATAATCTGTATTCTTTCACAATGATATCAGTTCTTTCACCATATATTTCTTATTTATCACAAAGACAGGCAGGAAGCCACGCGAAACATAAACAAACTAATTATGCATCGAAGTTGCCAGGTACACAAAACAAAAATATATCACGGTTATAATAAAATATAAAAACAAATAATAAATCCAAGCTAAGTAATAGACATAGACAATAAATAATTATATTTCAACAAATGCGAGGTGCAATACGGAGCTGTATTTAATTAATTTCACGTTAATTAACATTCTAAGTTATGTGGTGAAACTTAACTCAACTTTACCACGCCATTTTGCCTATAACTATTAGCTGACGCTATAGGTCACATGTGTGGGTATCAGAGATCTTCTTTTTAAAGTGCAAGTACCCAATTCTCATCTAATCTAATAAAATAATCACTTATATCTATTTTCAAAATTCGTAATGATACTATTAATTAAGAAACATTTTTTTTTCGATTTTAAATTGCTTTTATTTCAGCTAATAAATGACGGAAGATTCGATGCCTTTTCATTATTTCTTATTAGATATAATGTAATCAGGAAAGAATGATTTTCTATTAATTTATTCTTTGATGTATATGTTACCTTAAATTACTTAAATTAGAAAGTTGGAATAATTTTTTATTAATTTGTTATTTTATGTGTATGTTGCAGTGCATCACACGAATTAGAAATTGAAATTGGCAAAAAATGAAATATCTTTAAAAAGTTAAAAGATTTTTCCAACTTTCAACCTAGATTGAGTAAATAAACAATATTTTTGGGGTGGAGAAAGTAATAACAATTGGATTGTGTCCCTCCCTATATTATAAGTGTTATAATACGGCATCGATTTTTTTCCTTCCTTCTTTTGCAGGAGATGGTAGACAGTCTGGTTTACTGATATTAATTGACGACGGCTCACAAACAGAGGAGAGTGGTTCAGGTAAGAAATTAATTTTATTCATACTCCTTCGTAAAATAAAAAAAATAGAAAATAGATAGAAAGATAAAAAAAAGTAGTTAGATAGAAGGAAAACTATTTTAATTCCGTTTTCTTCCTTTTCAGAACATACTAATCGTAAATCAATGACGGTATCCGAACAGATGCAGGTCAGTATAAAACGATTTAAATAATAGTTTTACTATTTTGTTTTAAGGGAACTTCTCAGGGCTAAACTAATTGAAATCTGGGATAAAATCCCAGATAAAAGAGCTTTTTTCTTTTCTTTTTAGGGGGGGGGGGTCATGAGAAAAAAAGGGTTAGTCATTTTAAGATAGATGAGCACGTATCCAAGATTTCAATTCATTTCAGACTTTTTATAAGTCCGATTTTGCGAAAAAGTGAAAATTCTACTCGTGGAAAATTTTTGAAACTTAGCGTCCTGATTTTATGAAAAATCATAAACAATTGTTATTTTAGACTTTTTGTAAAAGGTTTGATTTTGTGAATGTGTGATAAGTTTATTTATAATTTTTTGTATTTGTTAAAATATAAATCGGCTTTTGTCAAAAAAACAAAAACAAAAAAAAACAAAAATCGCAAGAACCAGTTGCATATACAATACTTTTAGGGAAAGGTGAGTTTTGAGAAAAATCAATTTATAATTTAATTTTAATTTTAATGGGGGTTAATTTTTTTCATTTATTTATTAAGTATTTTGATAATTATCAACTCATAATTTTTCCACATCTCTGGGAGTTTTAATTTACGTAATTGTCACCGTTGATCGTTTTTTTTAAATTTTATGAAGGGCCTGCTTTTGCAATAAATTACTTTATGAAGTGTCTTTTAGCGAATAATAGTTTTGTGAAGTCCGTTTTTCCAACCCATGCTTTATGTATAATACCTTTATGCTGGGTTGCGTAAAACATTTTTGAAACGAAATAGTTCCCACAAAGAAATGGTTAAGAACACTATCCTGATGTGATTTTTTCTTTCTGTTTTGAAAACAACAACATGCTACACCAGGGGGTTTCCAACTTACATGAGAGGCCGGGGCCACAATTAAAAACACCAGTCAAATGGCGGGCCGCAACTTAGTCAAAATTTTATATAGGACTGTTTTATGTTTTAAGGAACATTAAATATTACTGTCAGGTTTTTATCAAGTTGTTCAAAACAGAAGTATTGAATTACAAATAATAATAAATATTTTCTTGGATACAAAACCTGAGAAATAATTTTTTTTTTTTGAATCATTGGTATTTTAAATTTCACAGAAACGAAGAATTTTTTTTTTTTTAACGAAAGAAAAGTATTTTAAACCCATATTGAATTTTTACAAAAATATTCCGCAAAAAAATGTCAACTAATATATTTTAGTTCGCGGGCCAGATGCGGCCCGCGGGTCACCAGTTAGTAACCACTGTGCTACACAATTATACGGTGTATCACAGTGTAACAGTTGATGAATTACGAACAATAAACTTTGTGATAATATACGAAGTAATTTTGTACGAAGAGCAAAAAATAGTGAAAGACAAATATCATCAGGGGAATAGCGAGTGGGGGACAGAGGGGGTAGTCCCCCCCCCCCAAAGTTATATGAGGCCGACTGAAAAAATATTGTGCCAACGGACGACTTTATTTTCGCAATTTTCTGCCAAAGCTGCATTAAAAAACTAAGTCGTCCTATTAATAGGTAAATCGATATTTATTTTATTTTTTGGAACGAACTTATTCTTAATCATTTTTTTCTTTTCTTCAAATAGCTAACTGGCCGTCTAGAAAAAAAAAATAATAAATAAATTAAAAAAATATTTTACCTTAATTATTTGTTTGCTGCTAGGCCTATGATAACAATTTTTTTTATTTTTTTTACTATGAATGGTAATGCGACATAAGTTTTTTTTTTTGCTTCCGCATTTGATTGGATTGATGGGCGTAAGCAGAACTCCTGGATACATTTAATTTTGTGTTTTTTTCCGATTGATTTTTATGAACCGTGGTAGCTCAGGAGATAGAGTGCTCGCTCCTACCCCAAAGAGGTCAACTGGGTTCGAATCCGAGCAGTGGCTGATCGATACGAATTCCGCACACGGCTCGCACCGGCCACAGCACGGACGTAAAATATCCTCAGTGGTGGATAGATCATGAGTTAGAGTCCCTTTGCCACCAGGCTAATCGTGGGAGGTTTTCGTGGGTTTCCTATCCATGTAACGGAAATGAGGGTTAGTTCTACCAAAAAGGCCTTCTACGATCGCAAAATTTCTCCCGGAGTTCATTTGTCCTATGGATTTGGTTCAAAATTACAAGACTGCGGAGTTGAACATTGGTAGTACAGTAGATAGCGTTGATAGGGTGTGCTGTTCAACTAAAATCAGCATTTTTTTTTCTCCTGCCCCCATTTATCTTTAATTCTTCAAATCACATTGATTTTTGATTTATTAAGAATACAAAGTTATATTTTTTAATCAAAAAAATACCTTTTTTTTACATTGTTTACTTTTAATTTATAAAAAGTTAAAGTTACGCTGAAGTTAAGTAATTACAAGGAGAAAACTCAAGAGTTTCAAACCAGATATTTTTTTTTAATTTTTATTATCAATAGTAATGTTTGAAATAAATTAGCAAAAATACTAATTAAAAATAAAATATGAAAAATCTCAGATGTTTTTTGAATTAGCCATTAGTTGTGCTAAAAATGAAATTGAGATTTGAGTCGAGTAGTTTCGCCCCCCCCCCCCAAAAAAAAGCTAGCATTCACTACGGCCCTAAAAACCAACGTTAAAATGCACGAATAGTCTAATACTATTAAAATAGCACACTAAAACATGGCAAATGAAAAGCATTATGATAAGCACTCATAATGAAAACGATGCTTCAAGAATAGCATCGAATATATGCTATATTAATAAATTATGCTCGAGAGTTATAACGTAAGCTTATATGTGTTAAAATTGATCAGTTTATACGTTGACTACAGTCTTTTTTTTCCTTCGCATTTTCTGAAATTATTTTTCGATTTCATGTAGTACTTACGTAGTTAATAATACTTCTCACAGATGGCGCTCAGCGCAGCAATGTATTATTAATTAATATTCAAATTCCATTCCGATAAAATCATTCGTCTTTATCGATATTAAATATACATATTTTTCAGTTATAAAGCGTTTTGCAACTTATCTAATATGGATTAACGAAATACGGCTTCACGAAAGAGTAATTGATTTCGAGATTATAGTTATTCACACTATTCTTTGTGAAAAGTCCTATGACGTTTTCTCTCCCCTTCAGAAAAAAAGAAAGAAAGGAAGAAATACATGTATTATGGCAACTGTTTGTAGGGAATTAGTTCTAAATTATGTTCATAACAAAAATAAATAAATGTACACATTTATTTTCAAAATAGAAAAGGTATATAAATCAAATTAGTATTTCTTGTAAATATTTAATTGATTATTGCTGAAGTCAAAATCAATGTTATCTTATGAAATTTTATAAGAAATTGATTATTTATTTTGATCGTTATTTTGAGATCATTTATAAAATTTTTAAAATTTCTTAAAGTCTTACTTCAGAGCTTGCGGGACTAAGGTTTTTCATCAGACTCAAGTATTATTACTGATAACATTTAAATAATTACCTATCGAACAATTTTTTTATAGCTTTAAAATCTGAAAAATAATCTTTCAAGACCAGGAGTTGGTCGTAAATTTTCAAATTGAGATAAAGGAAAGTTTTAAAACTTCTAGATTTAGAGAAAAAGTTTTCAAAATGCAAATTCCATTGGGAATTTTTATAAAAGAGCACCCCTTCATAATAGAATTTTCATCGCAGAACTTCCTCCTTTTTTTTCTTTCCTGTTTGTACCCTGCTATACTGCGATAAATCGAACTGTTAATAGTATTCAGAAAACTAAAAAAGGTCTTTTCTAAAAAAAAATCATTAACATTAATTTTTATAGCTTATTTTTAAAGTGCATTTTAAAAATGAAAATTAATAATATAAAAATATCGTTACAAATTTTGAAAAGAGCCGGTTATTGTTAAATTTATATGAGGTTGGAAAACTGAGTGAACTGCATTTATATTAAGGGAATTATTTCTTGTGTTTCGAGAGAAGAAAATAAATAATTAACGACGGACGTCTGATAAAAATATTACTCTATATTTTTTAATATGCTTATGATATAAGTAAATTCAAATTAAATCCGAAATGAAAATAGATTTAAAAAAGTTGAAAATTTCTGTAAAAAGAAATCAATATATATTCTTAATTTTTTAAGAAAAACAGTTATTCTATTTTATTAAAATGTGGTTTACGGCAATAACCACATTTTAAATAAAAAAAAAATATTTGCAATTTCAATTTGATACATTTTAATTTTGATCGTATAAATATTATATAATTTTATCAAATAAAAGAAAAGCAAAAAAAAAGCCATGGGCTCGGCCGGGATTTGAACCCGGGACCTCTCGCACCCAAAGCGAGAATCATACCCCTAGACCACCGGGCCACGAATCAACCGTGCATAATGAAGCTATATAACAAAACTGAATAGCTGAAGTTGAGAAAGTGTAAGTGTGAAATTTTTTAAAAGGTTACCTAAAATGTAATTCAAATTCATAATACATTACTATTAATTTCTACAATCAAAATATCAGGAAGGAATATATTATTTGAAAAAAATTTTCTACAGGGCTCGGCCGGGATTTGAACCCGGGACCTCTCGCACCCGAAGCGAGAATCATACCCCTAGACCACCGAGCCACAACTTCAATACAAAACTGGATTACTAAAACCAGAGACAACGAAACTAAATTTAAAACTTGTAGATATTATTTAAACTACTGTAATATTTATGAAATTGTCAAATATTTAGTTTTAAAGAAAAAAGTCAAGTGAAAAAAAATTTTCAACTTGCATTCAAATATAGCTAAAATTTACGCAAAAAATTTCACGGGCTCGGCCGGGATTTGAACCCGGGACCTCTCGCACCCAAAGCGAGAATCATACCCCTAGACCACCGGGCCACATTTAGTTTCAAAATAAAAATATTCCAACATACCTAGCATGGTTGCACATTTTATCCTAACCATGTTTTAAGATGTATGTTAAACCAGAATTAAGGAATTAACTGAAATTTTTTTAAAAAATCTTTACAGTACTATCTTAAAATCTGTACAGTTTCATTTTGTTTTTTAAAATATTTAAATTTTTTCTCTTTTATTTATTTATTTTTAATGCTCAGACGTTAATCTTTCATTTATTTAAGTCAAAGAACTAACTTTTAAAAGTCAAATTTCATAAATTTTAACTATTTCAAAACAGAAAAAATGAACACCAAATTAAGTTAATTGTTCCATAAAAATCCTATGAATTTTTTTTTTTAATATTATTTCTTTCTCTGCAAACAGAATTGAAAAATTCATTTAATAGAAAGAAATATTTCTAAAAAAAACATCGTATAAAAACATTCAGAAAGGTTGGGAAAAGATATTTGAAAACCTCTATTATGAATAATACTTTTTTCAAACGATCATAGCAAATTTCACTCTAAAAACAAATAAAATTAAATAAAAAAAAATTCAACGGACTGACAGTTTAACTTATTTTATACCAGTTACAAATTCAGTGACAGTTGTTTAACGTAACATGACAAAACAGGTATGAATTTAATGACACGAAAAGGAGAGAATAAATGTTTTGTATACGTTTTTTTAAAATTCTAGTTTGATAATAATAATTACATTAATGCATAAATATTCGTAATCTACTAATCATATCGTTTTTGTTGCTTTGTGATACGAACTTAGAGCGTTTTTTTTTACATAATATGTATTTATAACTATCTTGTATCTATTGAATTTAAATAATGATTTATATATTATTTATGTGATAAAAATTTTAATAATAATTATAATAAAAATAATTTTTGACATCATTTATTTCCTATTTGATTAAATTCGTATAAATTTTATTTTTTGTTGTATATATGTGGTTTTTGAAAGCAATTATGATCGAAAAATTAATGAAAACAAATGTAATAAATTATTTAAAACAAACGGTAATTGTAATCACAACTACTCTTAGAGTAATTTAAAAAAGTGTTATTCAAATTCAGTTTATAGATGTTTTAAATAGATGGCGCCATATCTATAGAAAAAGTTACCGAATGTTACCTATCGACTTAAATTTGAAACTTATTCTTCATTTCACTGTGCTACAATACTCATCACAATCATAATTTAAAAATACCACTTATTCATAATATAATTATAACAAGCAATTCGAATTTAAAGTGATATTGATTACAATTGTAATCAGGTTACTAAATGATAAAAATGTAATCTAATTTGTAAATCAGGACCAGGGTAAAAACTGACGCGATTCCTAACAGAAAAGGTTTACTTCAGAATGGTCTTTTAAACTGGTTAATATAAGGTAAATAAAATCCGTTTACGTTTACGACACTTTCGAATCAAAATAGAGAAATCAGACAAAAACGTATTAGAATTTTATAGTGTAGATGGCGCCACAATGTAAATAATAAAAAAGATAAATTAGGTCCTGTCCGCCATGCAAGCTTAGTATTAAATAAGGTGAAATACAAATGTATGAATACAGTTTTTAATTCGATACATGAAATATATGAAATTTGATAATTCAATAAAAGATAGAATAAGTATTAGGACATGTACTAACATAAGAGTATAAGATAGAATATTCAAATATTAATTACTTGAGCTTTTCTCCACCTTTTCACAAAATCCAGTAAAATGAAAAATTCATCTAATAATGTTTCAGCACCAAAAATCATTAAATTTAAGTAATAGACACGTTACGGTGCCACAATTAGCCCCTCAAGCATAAAATATAATAAAAGTGGAGCGATATATACATTATGACAAACACGTTAAAATAATAAGTAAATAAACAATTAAGGAATCTCAAAGCAATAGTAATCTCAGTTTAACAAGTTACGCCATCTAGTGAGAACTATATAATATAAAACGAATAAACAACAGCTAGTAAATTTATTTACAATTATATGCTATCATTTGATTTGTGTACAAAATTGCAGCTTGAAAACCATCAGTCAGGTGTATGATTAATAAATGGTAAAGGTTTTTGGTTTCTAATACAATTCAAGCGATTGAATTTTGGAAGTACGTTTGTTTTTCGAAAAAACAGAATGCATTCACACAAAATACCACAAACATTTTCCAATTATTACTATTCAATAATACTCCAAATCGAGAAGGAATTTGAAATAAGAAAGCGTGATCCTATTATAATTACACTGTCTTAGAATATTCAAGATTTTGAGAAATTTAGGAAATGGAAAGAGTAATTTTATTTTTGTTGTTATAAATTCAGAATTGGACGAAGTTTTTAAACACTATGTAAATAATAAGTAACGTTGAGTCTTGTGATAACATTTCTTTTTGAACCAATTCTAAGTAAATGAGTATTATTTAGTTCTCGGTCTTTATATGGTAGGATTTAATTAAAGTTTGTTTGTGTATGTTTTACATTCCTACATGAGTGTTGGCTCGGTGGTCTAGGGGTATGATTCTCGCTTTGGGTGCGAGAGGTCCCGGGTTCAAATCCCGGCCGAGCCCTAGTTCCTTTTTATTAATTTTCAATTTCATAGAGATGTAATAAAATAAAAATGCTAGTACTTACATCAAATATGATTAAATTAATTTGAAATTATTGGATTTGCTTTGCTCATTAATAAATCATAGTCAGGTGCTACTTACTAATCGCTATATATCAAAAAGATAGCTAAATTTAGTGACGAAAGGCATTTCTTTTTTTAATTTTACGTCAAATTTTGCCATAAATTATTATTTAAGAAAACTCTTAAAACTATTTGCATGCTTAAAGCTATTTGCAAAATATTAAAACTATTTGCATGCAACCTTAGAAATGTGGGGACTGCAGGTACATAATTACATGCAGTTATACACTTAAAAGCTGTTATGCATTTAAAATATACATGTAATTTGAATACAAATTGCTTTAGGAATGATTTAAGATGATGGCCTAAGAGTATGAACTATAATATTAAAAGAATGATTCAAATTAATATCTCTCCTAATTCTGTCTTGTGAAAACCGGGTACTCTTTGCGTGCAAAAAATAGTATAGTATTTTAACTACTCTTTATATATATATACATTTTAGAAAGAAAAGAAAAGCTTAGAACGCTATTATCAAAATTTGTTTAGGGATATGTCATTACCAGAATTAAAAATTGTAAGTATATAAAAAACTTTAAACAATTTCTAAATTAAATGCAAGGTAAGCTAATGTGGCTCGGTGGTCTAGGGGTATGATTCTCGCTTAGGGTGCGAGAGGTCCCGGGTTCAAATCCCGGCCGAGCCCATAGACGTAAATTTTTAACTAAAGATAAAAGTACTTCACGTGACTTATATAAAAAATAATTTCAAATCTGTGTGGCTCGGTGGTCTAGGGGTATGATTCTCGCTTAGGGTGCGAGAGGTCCCGGGTTCAAATCCCGGCCGAGCCCGTTACGTAAATTTTTTTTTTTTTTACACTGACCAATTAAAAATAACACATTTAATAAAATTTATTCTTCAATAAAAAGAAGTATAATATTAAGAATTGAAATTTCAATAAAATGAATAATAATGTCCCGGAATCTTACAATTTATAACCGTGTAGATGTAATTAGAAGCGGCAGGTCAGAATGCTAAAAATTTAATCTTGCATAAAAATAAACAAATAAATGGAGTAAAGATTCCTGGGGTGGTCGACTTCGTGCTTATTTAAATTAAACTAACACCTCTAATGGTAACATTTTTTTTTGCAATATAAAATTTTTTCCGAAAATAGTAATTTAATAGCAATGATTAAATTCCAGTAAATAATTGATTAAGGACTGTTAATATGTTTTAAGCGCAGAGAAGGTAAGCATAGCTTACGTTAGTGCTCTAAAGCGATTTTTTTAATAGAAGACATTCATTTCATTTAATAAATAAAATGAAAGATAATATACTGGTTTTTGGGCATTTATTGCGTTATTTCCGCAACATGGTGCTTTTGAAGCTCGTACCAAATTACAAAAACTGAAAAATCGTTCGACGGTTGGCTTTTCCAACTATTCAGTCAATAATTTTCACGTGTCATTATTCTACAATTAATGACAATTCTTTTATCAATATTTCAAATAATTCTATCAGAGAAACAAACTACAATAAAACGAGATTAAATCTTAAAGAATAATAAAACACAATTCAATCAATTTTAGAAATAAAGAAAATATTCTTAATGGTTGATCGTTCTGCTGAAGATGCGCCTATCAAAATCTCAGTTTCTAAATGTATATTTCATGTGAATTTTTGCTTTGATGAAAAAGTTACAGTAAAAAATACTGCCCATTCAGTGTTGAAACAATATTTAGTGTTAAAACTGATTTAGTATTAAAAAGAAAAGTTATTCTTCAAAACATTTTAATTCATTGTAAAATTGCTTGTTAATAACAGAAAAGAGAAGTATGGAATAATTTCACTTTTTTATCTGTTTTCGAACGGTATCGTTAGTATGTATGAACTTCAGAAAACCAGTCAGGGAACTGACCCAAGGTTTAGGAAAAACAAAAACAATATTGCTGTTGTTGTTCATTTACGTCGCACCAGAGCTGTACAATGGGCTATTGGCGACGGTCTGGGAAACATCCTTGAGGATGATCCGAAGACATGCCAACACAATTTTGATCCTCTGCAGAGGGGATGGCACCCCCGCTTCGGTAGCCCGACGACCTGCACGCGAAGTCGAGCACTTTACGATAGAACAGTTTAACGAGGACCCATACCGCACACCCTCGGTCCCTGGGAACGGTGATCAGCTGGGAATCGTGTCTTAACCATCAGTCACTGCGGGACCAAAAGCAATATAAAACATAATAAAGAAATCTTGGGTGAATACAGCTTGCTTCAAGCATTTATAAATAATCTATACAGTACTCAAACGATTAATGTCGACAATTTTTGGCTCGTGAGCCACGTGTTTGCTATTCGAAAGCGGCACGTGTTCGGATTGACGGAAGGGATAGTGGGGTTTTGAATTTATATTTTCTACTTCTGCTTCTGAAGAGACTATTTTTCGATAGTTGGCTTCATTGTCTCTCTATTTAAAAAAAATTGGCGAATTTAAAATAGTAATGTAAAAAAGCAGCATTCTGTGAACAATAAATTGATGAGGGTGAAATAATTCATTTGCTTCAATATAGAAATTGAATTATATTGTTGCTAACATTTTCACAACGTTATAATTTTTTCGTCGAATATATTACGATTTAACGATTTCGTACATAATTATTCTAGTCAATAAATAATGCTCCTTTTTATAAACAAATGTAAAAAAAAAAAAAAAAAAAAAAAAGAAAGAAAGAAAGAAAAAAGCAAATTCTCAGTTGAGATGAAAATATAATTTTTTACTATCCCAGAAGCTGCATAAATAAATAGATCCGAATAATTAAATATTTCTACTTTGGTAATCGGCAAATTTCGAAGATATTTTGAAATAGAATATTTTGAGAGTTGAGTCTCTCATGAAAATAACCCATATTTTGAATAAAATAAATAAATTAATTAACTAAATAAAATAAAAAGAGAATATTCAATATTCGTTATGTCCAAAACAGGTTAAAAATATACGCATTCTTGTTAATCTGTGGTATAATATATTTATATAAAAAACACTATAAGTTTAAAATCCAAACACTCTGAAACAAATTTGAAATTTGCATGTGGCAGCAAAAATTATAATTTTACGGCGATTAGTTTTTCTAAAAATCCAAAAATACGTTAAAATAAACTATAGTTTATTTAATTAATTCAAAAGTAATATGGAAATTAAACAAAAATATATGAATTTCTTATTTACAGAGATAAGTGGCTGTAAAAAAAATCCATATAGTACCCCAGCTAATAGTTTTCGCTAACGCAAACTAAACAGCAAAACGCAAATTAATAAATAAATTTAAAAAAGACAAATATGAATTTTGACGTAGAATAACTAAAAGTAATAATCGCACCAATAACACGTAGGTTGGCATATCTTTTTGTATAGTATAACTAACAAATCAATTAAAAAAAAAAAAATTGCGATATAGTGACAATCTGAGTTAATCCTTTAAACAGCTTTTTTATATGCTATATTATAATTTCTTTTTATCATATTAAATATTTAAAGATACAAAAAGTTTCAATATTAATCTTAATAAAATGTGATTTTGAGGAGTTTTAACATTAGGATTTAGTACCAACATGTTTTTTGGGAGACAAAGCACATTCAATTATTAATTTTTACAGATGTATAAATACACAAAAAAAATTTTCTTTAAATTTCGCTTTGTACTTAATTTTCATTCTAAAAATCCTGGAATTATTTTTTTAAATGCCATTTTATAAATGCTGTAATTTATTGCATACCAAGTACCTTCTTCTGATGTAATTTTTCTAATTTATTAACACAAGAATTAAAACAAAAAAATTTAAATTAGTAAAAATGTTTAACCATCTTAGATTAAATTGCTTTGAAAATTTGAATTGCAAAATCAATTATTTCTTTGCAATTATTAAAGTAAATGATAAAAAAAAAGATTTAAAACAATGGACAGTGGGGAGAACTGTTAAAAGATATGAATTTAAAAAAATAAAATTAATTTACTTGAACATTTTAAATTTTGGGAATATGAGCAATGCTTATTGTCTACATTGAATTTGAAATGTCAATCTGCTTATTTTTGTTGATAATGAGGGAGCATGGCTTGAATAGATTTGATTTATCATCCGAATTTCCGCTTTTGATTTCCGTTTTTGCAGAGGTTCAATCAGAAAATTATATTGATGAGAAAGCTGTCTCTCTCAATCCTACAGACAAATCTAAAATTATGTTTATTTTTTGAAATTGCAAAAACGTTTTCATTGGATGGTAGAGTATATGATCCCTAGATGGCGCTACTACAACTTTCAAGGTTTTTCTGTCATATTTTTATATTGGAAAGCTTAAAAAGCCTATTTTATTTCAGTTATTTTTAATTATTACTCAGAAGCTTTTCAACCAATTCATTTAGAAAATGGAAAGGCTCTGAATCCATTTGATTCATTTTTAGGGATTTAAAATATATTCAGATGTTAAAAATTTTATGTCTTTAATTAAAAAAAAATTTAATAAATAGAAAAATTACAACAAATGTTATTAAAAATTATCTTTTACATTTCAAATTGCTGTTTCTTCTTTATTTCATGTAAGTTAAAATAATTAAAAAATAAATAAAATTTAGAGAAACATTTAATGATGCTTGATTTCTTAATTTATTTTTAATCATTTTGTAATCTAAAAATTGACGGATAAAATCACAATAACATGATTAGAGGAGCCAAAAACAAAATTCATCTAACTAAACTTAAAAGAAAAAAAAATTAACGCTTAAGACTATAGGAAATCTCAGTGATGCTTTATCCAAGCTACTTCTTATTATAAAGTTTATTTCTCTTTTGATTAAATTATTATCTCTTATTATTAAAAATTAGAATTGAATCATTATTTTATGTAAGTAAAAATAATTAAAAAATAAATAAAATTACATTTCTAGAAAGGTTATAATGCGTGATTTTTTTATTTTATTTTTAATAATTTTTCCTGTCTTGTACAAATTGAAGGGCAAAATCAGGATAGCATAAGTTGAAGAGACAAGAATTTGAACAAAAAAGAACAATTTTTTTAAAAAAAATCATCGTGAACGTAGGAAGGTATCTCAATGCTTTATAAAAACAGATTCCTAAAGTCGTTTTTTATTAAACTATAATCTTCTTTTTACAATTTTACGACTTACTCTTTTTTCAGTTTCAGAAATTAAACAGGAATCGAATGTGAATGAAGATTTACTTTCATTCAAAATAGATTTTTTTTTTAAAAAAAAGATGCTAAAATAACAATTTGTTTTCGTTTTACTCTGTCTCTCTCCCCTATCTTTTTTTGAATTTAGCAGTTTTAATTCGACACATTTCATTGGAATAAAAAACATTTTTTTTTTGATATTTTTCACTCTGATTGTCAAAGTAAAAAAAAAAAAGACTTCACATTTACTCTATTTGATATCAAACCAGAAAATAAATAGATAATAATCAGCTAAAATTTATATAACTTCTACCTTGAAATAAAGATAATTATTTTTTAACTCGAAGAGATAAGCAGAAAAAAAAAACTTTTCAAAACAAGCACCGTACTTAACATATATTTAGAGACTCATTGTCAAAGACGAATTAAAAAAATATACACATTAAGAGGCTCGATTTAATATTTATGCGCGAAAAAAAAACTCAATCGAAAATTATCGAATCACTAGTAATGAAGGTGAGATGAAAATATCGAAATCAAATTAATCATTGGATGAATCTTAGAGGTGATTCAAATAACGACCTTTAAGTTTAAATATCACTTTGCGACCCAAATATGCATATTTTTTCGACTTCATTTGTGTCAAGGGGTTTCCATATCGGTACCCGTTTGCGTCATCTATAACAGACAAGGCACCAAAGAGGTTTTAAATTTACAAAAATTAAACAGAAAAAAAGAACAGGTTTTTGGGGATTTCTACGAGTTATTCCCCTTGAGTTATGCTCCTTCTAAGATTTTTTTTTCTTTACTTAGTTTCGTGAGGGCCACTACTAAAAGTCGCTAAGTTTTAAACGAAAACTTATTAAAAATTTTTTTAAAAAAAGCAGGAAAATTAAATATGTCGCTTTTAGGAACTTAGTCAAAATCCATAAAAATTCTACTACTAAAATTTTATTGAATTTTTAACATTTGTGCCAACAAGCAAAATTCCGAATTTATAAAGTTTTTCGGTTATTTTCTATTTTGCCAGCTCAATTAAATTCAGCTACTTTATTTATTTACGTATTATTCTTTAAATTTTTTATAAAAATAGCTGACATTTAAAAATAAATAAATTAAAAAATAAATAAATAAATAATAAATAAAATAAAAATAAAAAAAACAGTTGAATTTACATAAGAGACCTCAATCGCAAAACGGAAAAGTTTCAATCTTTCCAACAGCATTTAATTGAAACCAAATGTTTTCTGTTATGAACATAATAAGATTCAATATTCACATATGATGTACCTGAAACAGACAATTTTGGGTCTGTATTAGTTACATGGGCCATGAAACCAAGTTCGTCTACTCGTTAGAAGGATTACGACAACATCACGGTCATTGATGACAAAATAAAAAACGAATATGATAGCACCACTGTCATGCAAAAATATGCATAACATAAAACTAAAAGATTATCTTATTTAATCCCTTTTCTGAATAAATAAAAATCCTTAATAGAATCGATCGTTATTTTATAGCATAACCTTGAATTGAGTGCAGTATGAAATCTATTTATAGAGATTGCCTCTACATCTGCATAAGCATAGAATTGGAAAAACGTCATATGATTGACAGATGTTTTAAATTCATTAAAATTCGTTATTATTTCTCACATTTTCGTTTTTGCCAACTCCTTTGAATGCGTAAGACCAGTGGTCGGAAAGTCGAAAGTAGCACAGAAACTTTTGTCGCTACTTTTTTTTTCGTAGTTTCCCTTTTAGTTTTTTCGTAGTAATGGACCCTTCACAAAATAATTTATCTTTTAATCGGACCCTTCACAAATTTGTTCATCTTCATTATTGTTTTGTTAATCGAATAAACCATTCCCAGGAAGGGGGGGGGGAAGAAAGACAGATGTAAACGAACTAAATTTTGTCTTCCGCAGAAGCTTCTTCCTTTATTCGTCCGAAATGAATATCTGCGTTCAGCAGTATAGGCTAAATACCAAATATTTATATGTTGCATCGCTAATTCAGTAGCTGCGAGTGCTGATTATTATTTAAAATTTAATTTTTTTAATTATAATTTTACAGTGTTGAGCATAATCTTGTATGTCTTTACAATTTAAAAACTCCTTGAAAAAGTTTTTTAGTAATAACGGACCCTATTTGCACAAATTCACAATGGCGGACACTGGTTGAAAGAATGTGACTTAACGTTTATTTTATATTCACAAATTACGAGTAATTTTTTCACAATTTTACAAAAACGGACCTTTCACAAAATGTTTGGGCAGACCCCTTTTTAGTTTAGAAAAGAAACGCGGTTCTAATGTTTCGAATTTAATGGATGCAATGAAAATGACCCCGAGACTGCAGCTGAGCGTTGACAGAAACTGCGCAATTAAAATCACATATAACTAATATTAAAATCAGCCATTATGAAAAATAGATCATTTATCACTTTTGTCACACTTTCACACGCGAATGCACACCCGTGAAACATTGATGTTATTTTAAAGGAAATGGACGTATTTTCCATGTACTTTTATTTCTTAAAGGAAATAAAACAGCATTAAACAATTAAAAAAAGTGCCAATATTTGATAATTTCGCATTTCTGAAATAAATAAACAAATTTGAGAAAATTGCTTTGGAATAAAAAACTGGCTCATTTAAACATGTGATACATCTTCATTAAGATGACTTTAGTATGTTTATCGAATTTTAACTCGAATTAACATGATACTTACTTAAGTCATCTTAATGAAGATGTATCACATGAATAAATATTTCTTACTTATTCCGTAGTTTAAAGTGACCACATTTTTATTGAGACAAAGCGGGACAAATGGGATGAAATGAGAATTACAATTTAGTCAAACTTTCAACACGCACAATATATATATAAAAATACGAATAAATGTTTGCAGTAATATTTTCAACATCAACTGGAAGTAAGTCAGATGCTGTTTGAATAGTATAGGTATAGAATGTGCGCTGCACAACCTACTCCAAAACTTTTTTGCTTCAAATGTTCGTTAAGTTTCGTAAAAACGTTATTGATGCCTCTTCTAGCTTTTCCACCAAAATTTACGTTAGTGTTATCCGCACAATGGGCAATAATTTTATTGTTTAAATTTTTCTTTTTTTAAAATAGTACTTATTAAATCAAAAATTATTTGAAGTTTCATCAGGCAATGAAACAAAATCTAATATTCTAATTTTAATTCCTGTTTCTGGATCAAAAAATCTAACAATTGTGGGAAATAATTTTAAATCTTTGTGGTTGGAAGTATCAGAATATATGGATATAAATGCGCATTTTTCTAATTCTTTCTGCAATTCTGAAAACGAATATGGTGAAAAAAACATTACAAATAATTGCTTCGGTTTTTGTCCTTGCACATGCATATTTTTTGTCGTATAATGTTTTGATCACTTGCGACGTACAATCCATTGATCTGAAACTTTGATTGTGGTTTATGGTGCGGAAAGCAAATAGATCTTCCGCTAATGCTAGCTGTTTTTCCGTGTTGCTAAAGCTAGCACTGCGAAAAAACTGTTCCATTTTAGATGAGGAAGCGGTATTATTAAAAAATCTTTTGTGCCTCTTTGTCGCTAGATGTTTAGTAATATCGTTTTTTCCACCATGTGAGACCGAAAATTCAGCATTGCGTTTATCACACCGTACCATATAGTTTATTTTGGTACTTTAAATAAATTTAAATTCTCTGCTTAGCTCTTCATTAAATTTGCATCCTCTTTTTTTATTCATCTTTTATTTTGTGGGTAAATACTAGAAATAAATAAAAAATTTACTACAAAGGCTAAAAAAGAGTATTAAATTTTACCTTATTGACCGTTACTTTGTGGCGACTATTGCTCAACCTTTGTCAATCAAATAATGAGTCAAACCGAACGTCAAATGGAAAACAACAAACCGCACTGTCTAACGGCAGTCCGCACTTATCTGAATTAAGCCGAGACGTAAAGACAATGATCGCACACCACCGAGTAAATCTAACTTGGTACATTGCCTAATTTACTTTACTCTACACGCATTTTATGTGTTTTTTATGTATTTTTTATTTCTTTATATTCACCATAATACTTAATAAATAATAAGAATATATTTTCACAGTACATTAAAAATAAGAAATGCAGATATTTTCTAAAAAGCGGGACATTTTTAAAAATCGGCGGGACGCGGGACAGTCCACCAAAAAGCGGGACTGTCCCGCCAAAATCGGGACGTGTGGTCACTTTACCCTAGTTGTAAATGTAAGCCAATTTCATATTCAAAACCATTTTAAACGTAAGTGTTAATTAAGTTCTCAAGCCAAAGTTCGTCTCTCTAAAGGTCTGGTTTCTTAGGACAAGCGCCTTATCTGAGCGTCAGCGGGACGTCAACCAGTGGCGTAGTGAGGGGTGGGCAAGGGGGGTCATCATGCCCCGGGCGCTACTCACAAAGGGGCGTCAAATGGTCCACAAAACAAAAAATTGCTGGATAATTTTTATTTTTATTATAATTGGTTGTTGACCTGTGTCCGACAGCACTTCCTTATGACATCAACGCTGTGTGGTTACAGAAATTATCTCCTTTCTTGATTTGTCTGATGAAACAATATGTAATAAAAAATAGTTGAAGTTTACAAAGCACAAACATTTTTTCCTTCAGAACAATATTTATTTTTATTTCCATAAACGCAATGCAGATTACGCTTGTTAAAACGATAACAATAGCACTCTAATGTACTTATATGTACAGTCTAATGAACTTATATGGACACTGAAAAAAGTAGCCGGAAAATAACAACTAAAGGATCGAAAGGAGACACACAACAAATACAGCGTTTTGCCGTTTCTAGGAAAAGACGCAAACGCCGTATTTGTTGTGTGCCTGAGAAATATCTGTATTAAAAAAATAAATGATTCCCTATTTGTTACCTTTCGGATACTTTTTTCCGTGACTGTAATTATCTTTGATACTTACGACAGGTAGTGGAAGTCTGCAACAAATTAGGGAAATACTCGAAATATTAACGTTTAAGTTATTTCGTGCATTCAAGGCATTCTTGGTAAGTAATAAAACAAATAATGAAGTCATGTTAAAAAACTAGCACTTCAATTTGGTACAAAAGTTGGAAACCTATTATCTTTACTTAAACTTGTAGCTCAGTTTGATTCGCTACTAGCAAATCATCTTTAACATGCCACAGAAACTCCAAAAACTGTCTCATATTTGTCAACACAGATCCAAAATGAATTCATTCATCTTCTGACATCTACAGTTCGAAATCAACTAATAAACGATATCTAAAGAAAGAAATATTATGGACTTTTGTATGATTCAACTCCTGATTTCTCTCATCGAGAACAAATGTCCCAAGTCGTTAGGTACGTAAATGTTGATTTTATGAATAAAAAAGTTTCCATCAAAAAATCTTTTTTTAGGGGGGGGGGGGGGTTATTGAAATACATGCTAAAGATGCAGCCTCGATCAAAAATACAATTATAGAAAAATTAAATTCCGTGGAAATTTCTTTAACAAACTGCAGACCACAGAAAACATATATCTGTTTTTCTCACGTTCAACGTTACGATGGGAATTATTAAAAAATGCTTTAACAGAAACTGTCAAACGTGAATCTGAAACACAATTGAGTGGCAGAATACAAGCGGTTAGCGTTATCATCAATGGGCTAGAGAATATAGTAGAACTATTAGAAAAATTAGCTGAGGACACTACCACTACAAGTGACATCAGAAGTGAAGCTACAATTCTGTTTCAAAATATACTAACTTTTAGTTTCATAACTTTAGTTCATTTCTAATATGAAATCTTAAGGAGGATTGATCGCGTGCAGCTCAGATTACAAGATCCTAGAATGAATTTTAGAGAAGGGTTCAATGATCTTGAATCATTAGCGATTGAACTACCCGAAATTCGAGACAAGCTCTGTGAAGAGGCAATAGAAAAAACGAAGTCTCTTTGTGAAAAATGGGATATTGATGCAACAATACGTGTAAGAAGACGCCGCAAAATGCTCGGAGAATTGGCTAGAGATGTTTTTTTTTTCCTCAGAAAGTGAAATTTCTCGCGTTATGAAAAGCGTTCTTGATCGCCTGCAACAAGAAATATGTACACGATTAAGTGACCTTAATTTCATATTTGGATTTCTACTAGACATTGAAAATTTATTAAACGAGGATAATGTTGATAACGACCTTGAAAAAAAATTGCAAAAATTTGGGCGAATTTTATAATACAAATTTCAATGGAATAGAACTTCTTATCGAAATATGTGACTGCAAAATGTTACTCCACAGTAGAAAAGAAATTGAACCTAAAACTCTATTAGAATTTCGTACTTTTATAATCTCGTATGGAGAAGATGTTTTTCCAAAGCTGAGAGTGGCACTTCAAGTACTCCTGACTATCTCAGTATCAACTGCTAGCTGCGAACGTTCATTCCGCAAATTAAAATTAATTTTGACATATCTACGATCAACGATGGGACAAGATCGTCTAAGTGACCTAACATTAATTGTGGAAAGAAACAAATTTGTAATGATCAACTTTGATGATATTGTTGATAAATTTGCTTCATCAAAAGCGGGAAATTTATACATAGTAATTAGTTTTATTAATGTATTATAATCATATTATTAAATATATGTATCTCCTTAGAGATAATAAATATTTACTTTTTTATTGTTTTAAAACTGCGTGCTTTTAAAATATTTCTTTATAAATATGTAAAATAAACGATAGGTATCTTTTGAACTAATTCTAGATGATCATATACAATTCAGAATCTAGTCTTGTTTTCTCAACTGCATTTTTTGTCTCAAATTTAAAGTCTAGCTTGAACCTATGACTTCATTTACTTTACATTATTTATTTAATAATTTGGGAGCATATTTTACGTATAATACTATATGGTTTTCGAATGGGGGCGCTAAAAAGGTATTGTGCCCCGGGCGCGAGTTAAGCTCGCTACGCCACTGACGTCAACGTCCCGTTGACGCCAACAAAATACTGGTTTGTTAGCTCAAGGCCTGGTTTCTTAGAACTAGCGCTTTATCTGGGCGTCAGCGGAAAATTGACGTAGAGCGGACGCCATAAAAATGCTTTTTCGTTAGCTCAGCGTGAGCAGTCGGTCCAACGCAGACATTATCTCTCATTGCGCATGCGTTAATAACGTAAACAAATATTTATTTTGAATTTGTATTGATTTTGTTATTGTCTACCAGTGTTTTAGAGAACAAATAATGACTTTGTCCAAGAAAAAACACATTATAGCTGAGCTTAAGGAAGAGTGCTATGTTTAATGAAGAAGCTATGTTTAATGTCAAAATCAAAATCTTGGCTGATTTCAATGTGTTGTTGGATGTTGTCCGCCATTACTTCTGTGGTTAACGTCACGTTGTAATCCAACTGCAGTTGAGTTGGACGGCAATTGTAGTTCAAGATGAGCGTTCAATGACGTATACTATCAAACTCACAAATGTACCAATCAGAGGTTAGCGCTGATTTCCAGCAGACGGCGTCCTGTCCTAAGAAACCAAGCCTTAAAGTAGTGAAGAAGTTATTACAATTCCAAAGTAGTTTGTAGCCGTTACATTAAAAAAAGTACTTGTAGTTAACTACATTTGTAATAAAGTAGTTGTAGCAAACTACAAAAATGGACCACTAAAAGGAGCCTTGACAATTAATTAAAGTAAGTAATAGCCAATACACTGACTCCTTAACTTTCCTTGGCGAAAACTATTCTAACCTTACTAAAGATAAAGAACTAAACGATAACTAGTCCCTTAATTTTTGAATTCTTAATGGACGGATGGAAGCGTCCTATACGGATACGGGGTAGACGGTAGAACACTTCCGTTCCTTCCCACTGAATCTAGCTCAGTATTCGAACCCGCAAGTATTTCATAATATGATTGGCGCTTTCATGCACTGCGGACCGATGGTAGGTTGAAATATATTGTAGTTGAATGGATTAGGAAAATGTTGACTAGAACAACGTGTAAACCACGTGTTCTGCATAATTCGAGTCAAAAATTGATATGGTAAAGAAAAAAAATCTCACGTTGGAAAAGGGAAAATTAAGCACTTTTTAAAAACAACCATGAAAACAGCACCTTTAAGGGCTTTTAAAAAGCGAAAATCAAAAATAAGCACCTTTAGCACTTTTTAAAAATGCTATGCACCCGGTATGTATATATATATTAATTGAACATGTAATAATTTTTTATTCTAATATTATGGGAATATTCTCACATTTTGATGGGGGGGGGGGGGAGGTTCACAAATTATTTCCTTTTTCGCATTTTGTAAATAATCATCACAATAAAAAAATAATTAAAAATCGTTTGAGATTAGGTTGTTATAATTACAAAATCGTATAAAAAATATTAGATTAAAAACTATGGAGAAATCGATAGCAATAATTGCCAAAAATTCGATAGAATTATTTCCTTAAAATATAAATACTCACATGCACGATTCGAATTTTCCATATTGTTTGAAATATATTGGGGTATTTAAAATCCACGTGTAAATCAATATCAATAACTGCCGAAAATACAATCGAAACATTACATCGATTTACGATACTATCGTCGAAAGTTGAGAGCGTCAAAAAGTAAATATCTAAATACTTGATTCGAATATTACGTGTGTAAGTTTCTGTAGAAAAAAAAACTTAAATTTTTTATTTTTTAAAAGAAAAATATTTCTGGCAAGAACTCTATAATGTTCTGCGATTCTGCCACGGGGTATATATATAATAAGAAAATTAAATTAAAAAATATAAGTTGTCATGAAGAAAATAGAATATTTTATAGTCTGCACGGTCAAGTAAGAATTTTATACCAACTCGACATGAATTAAAATAGCCTTTACTCAAAATAATACAGATTTAATAAAGGGGAAAAAAACATGTTGATCTTCTAATTTCGAACTGAAGCTCTTAAAAAAATCGTAAATAAAAATTTTATAATTCGCACTGAATTTAAAATACAGATCAGAAATAATAGCAACTTATTTGCAAAACATTGAAAACAAAACTTACCTTTGATGTCTTATAACTTATTCCCAATCTTCTTCTCAATTTCATTTTTCAAAACGAAATTAACAAACTTATGATGAATCACTAAGCCTATCCAAATTTTAAATGCTTCGATTTCTATCTTTTCGAGTAATAGTGCATCATGGGAAATTTCAATAAAAATAAAAAGAGCAAACGATTCAAGGCATTACTTTGATTAATTTTTTTTAGTTACTTATGTTATAAATTAAGAAGGAATAAATCTTTGCTTTGTTTCATTTTTATTTTATTTTCGAATGAAAGGAAAGTTGAGCGGGAGGGGGGAAGACAAGCATGCTTTGCTTGGTTGCGGTTTTAAAAATTATGCGTTAATTTACTGCTACTTAATTCTTTCCTTTCGAATCAAGTTAGTGTTATTTTGCGTTTTTAGTTTTTGTGTGCGGGATAACAAGACGTGTTGCATAACACATTTCGAAAAAAAAAAAAAATTAAAATCAAATGAAACATTTCTGCAAAATGTATAATTTTTTTAAAATATTTTTTTACCAAAATAACATCGTATATAATCAATCATTATTATTGACTCACTGACAAATGTCTTTAAAACACATTGTTTAAGTTTAAAAACGAAATTTAAAATGTTATCTATTACATGTACTGAACTGCAAGTATATGCTCACGTAATGTGACGTGGTATGTGATATAGATGGTTAGTAAGTATGGTAAAAAATGCCTTATACGACTTTTTATATTGAATTATTGTTTAAAATGGCTATCATTTGCAAACCGCTCTTAATTTTTATCTTCACTAAGGTTCATAAATATTCAACTTTCAATTAAAAGATTATTTTTAGAGTTAATGGGAAATTATTCTTGGAATTAACAATCATCAAAAAAATTCGCAGATTAGGCACCATATAGCGGGCAAATTAAGATATTTAAAATGTCTCTTTTTGAGAAGATTAAATTATATAAATAAAAACTTTGAAACCGTGTCCATATAAAAATCCCCATGTGCTGCGTCCCCGTGAAAATGCATGGTTTTTCATGACACTAACTGCCAATGACACTAATTCAACGATTCCACAAATTGACGACAATTTTCTTGAAATTAATTCACGGCATTCTGTTCAGCGCCCAACACCTTCCACGGGGTAAACCCCTTTTTTAGTCTAGTTACAGATGAAATAAATGTATAGTTTGTCTAAAGTAAGAACTCTCCTAGCCATACGTCTGGACCCGTGGCGGTCACTATGGTAACGAGGTATAACTATTTCAAATAGGGATGTGGGGTTATTGTTTAGGACATGTTTTGACTCGGGTCGGAGAGAGAGAGAGAGGAAATCTGTTTTTTTTTTTTTTTGGTCTACTGTGTTAGCCCTAGAGAGAAAGGAAGCTACCCTCTCTGAAATGGGCTATTCTTGTTTCCATAGCAGCAGATGGCCTCAGACATTGCAGCGAGTGGAGTTCTTACCGTAGACGAACTAAATTGCGTCCATAATTAAAAATGACTATTTTTCCTTTTTAACATCGTCTGTCTTATCATCAAAATCGACTATTTTTTCTCAATAAAATCGAATTATGTTAAATATACATTAAAAGTGTTCCAGTTTTTAAAAGCGTGTCTCCTACAGGTTTCGGGTAAGGAAAAACTGAACAGACTAATCGAAATGATTTCTCCGCGCTCTAAACAAGCTGAGATTATTATTTATTTATTTTTTAAATAATTGATGATTCTGGCAATTCCATTTGTGTTTTTCAGGGAATCATCGAAGATCTGACCCAGAGCAGCACGGAGCGGACGGGTAGCATGACGATTGAGAAAGATGACGATCAGTTCTACTCTGACATTGAAGATTTGGCTGATGATGATCTGGAATGTAACGTTATTCAAGTAAGAATACTTTATGTAAGACTCAAGAATACTCAAGTAAGAATACTTCAGCAGTTCCCAAATGGTGTTCCGCAGAAGAGTTAAAGGGGTTCCATGAGTTAGTACTTTTTATAACCAGTGATGAGTTTTAAAACCTCCGATTATATTTAGATCCGACCTATAGTTCATAACTTTTTCTATCTTTATTGCCTTTGTGAAATTATTTCAAGCAAAATGTAATGAAATAGAAATGGCATTTTTTAAAAAAAATTTTATATTTATAATAAGAATATATTGAATAAATTATGAAAAGAAGAAACATTAATAAAAATTATGTATTTCATTAGTATTGCCTATCGCGCTTTCCAAATCATAATAAAATAACTTAATTCTTAAATAAAGAAATATGTTTCCATTTTCAACATTTTGAGCAGTTTTTTTTTAAACTTTCATTTCGAAATAATCATATCTAGACTTAGATCTAATACAAAGACTTTATTTAACTATCGAGCATAAAACCTAATTTAAGATTAGTAATGATAAGAAAATGAAAAACCTTCGTTCCTTTAATTTAATAAATAATATTTAAATATTTTAAAAATAGTCTCCTATAGGCTATAACGTTCACAATTACCTTAATAAAATTTTCTAAGTCGGGGTTTCACCGAAAGACGGTTGATTAATTAGGGTTCGTAGCAGAAAAGAAATTGGAAATCGCGTTGATCTAACTAACCAGATAAATCAAAGACTATTTTCATATAAGAAAAAAAACAGGAATTATATAGTTATGTGTATAATTTCTCTATAATTACAAAACCTTTAATCCTTTATCCAGCGTTTACTAAATATGTTTTGATGTGTTCTGTGTACGTGCAATAGTGAAAAAAAAATACTATTAATGTAAGTTAGCAAACAATATAATTATCTTTAGCACATTTCTGTTTGAAAAATAGCCTCTGTTTTTTTCCCTTCCAGAATATTTTAGGAATGGCACCAAAAGAATCAGAGACTCAGGGGAGTCAAGCCACACTGGTACCTGAAATGCCATCGCCAGACCTTCAAACGGATGTCGCCATATCTGAGGGTGCATCTGATCCTTATGCACCAACAGCATCGAAGCAGCCTCAAAAATGGAGCTCCAATCCCAACGTTTCTAAACCTAAGCGGGAAAAGAAGGATTCAGTTGATAATAAGGTACACGCATTTCTAAGGCCACCATATTCGGCAATGTTTCTTTTCTGAGTTTTCAAATATTGTTTTTGTACTTACTGCTGAGAGCTATCAAGTTGTCGTATGTTTCGTTCATATTTATAGGTACTCAGAGAAAAATTGGGTTCCATTACTAAGGGTGTATATATCTCATGAGAAAGGGTATTTGTAGCGGAATACAATAAGGTATAGCGCGCAAAATAGGAAAAGGAGTTTTGAAAATTTCAAGTTATGAAATCATGCTTAAAAACATACATGTCGAACATGAATAGGCTTACATTTTTCACCACTCTCCCGTCTAAACTATTGAGGCAATATTTTTTAGATTTCACCCAATTATAAAAAAACCCATCCCTGTGAGCAAGATTTTGTAATTTGAATGGAGGATTTGTTCTCATGGAAAGTCCAACTTCGGTAACCAGTTATCTTTGCAAATGGCAGTATATGGGTTTCTAGCATTTTGCTGTATGGTAGCCTCCATACACAGGGTGAGAAGCCTGAGTAAATTTACCTCCATAGCTAAACTTAGCTTCCATTTAACTCCATAGCCAAAGTGTTCTCGCATCATTAATGAGCTTTCCACTTATTTTGTAAATTGAAAAAGCTGTCCGCTTCTTCTGTTGCGTGTTTTAGGTCGTACAAGTAATCTACGTTATAAAAGAATCGAAGAGTAGCCCATGTTAAAAGCAATCCACTAAAAGAAGGGGGGGGGGACGAAAAAGAAAAGAATTTGTATGACCCAGACGTCTTTGCGTACTACTGGCATGGTATGAGAAAAGAGAATGCACTTTTTCCCTTCATCATATAACAAGGTAGAGGCTAAATAATGGTGTGGGAAGTCTCTGGTTGTGGTGGTTAACTTAATTTGACTTTTCTTTCAGGTCTCATGAAGGCTGCCGAGTTCCAAAAAAAAAAAATGCGGGAAACCCATTCACTGCCATTTGCAGAGATAACTAGAGACTCAATTTAAATTTTCGAACAGAACAATGTCTCAGTTGTAAGCTTTTTACAATGTAATTTTTACGTTGCGAATTTTTTTTAATAGCAGGATGCATGTTATGGAAAGTCTTGCCTTTTTCCTTGATATCAATCAGCAAGAAAACGCAATGGAATATCTTTAGTGGGATTGCATATGCCAAAGATGGGTAATTTGACACAATAGAATTCTTTGACAGAATTGAAGCTGCCATCATTGAAATCTGAGATTATATTGCAGCTTTTGCCCTTAAGGAATTGGTAAATCGTATATTTCAAGTTATATGTAACTATATCGGTTTTATCGGCTATTAATACTACTGACTTTATTTTAATCCTTTTTGCGCACAATTGATATGTCCAGGAAAGGAAATAAGTTAGTTACTACTAGTGAATATGTATTTGCATAAATACTTTTTTAACATATTTGTTTTGCTTTCATTGGTTTTACGTGTGTCTAGCTACTGCAAAACATCAAGTCTCAATCCAGTAGAACACACAGTATTTTGAGGCAAAAGAAAATCTAATTATAAGCAACATTCGATGCGATTTATATTTCTTTATTTATGAGCTCAAGGAATGACCTATGAGATGACCTAGCTTCGAATCCCTGGAATGGCTGGTCAATACGAATTTTAATCCCGGCTCGCACCGGCCACAGTACTGATGTAAAAATATTCTCCGAGGTAAACGGATTTTGGGCAAAAATCCCATTGCCGTTTCTTTTTTTTCTTCCTCTTCCTGCAACGCAAATGTACACGTAATTTATCCCAATGCTTGATCCAAAATTTCTCTTGTCTCCTGGGTTGGGTTCAAATTTGAATGGCTGCAGTATTGAACACTGATAGTCGTTAACACAGAAAGGGATGGTTGCTCAAACGCTGGTGACAAAATAAAACAAAATGCTTCTTTTTGAAAAGGCGGTGTACTACTTGTAAATTTTAAAATAATACGACGTTTGATTTATAGGATCAAGTGATATGGCCTCCAGAAGCTACCATGGTTACATTCGATCTTCCACTGCAACAAGACACAGTGACAACATCAATGGAACTGCCATTTGCCACAGAGGAAGATGATGGGGAAATACATAAGAACGCTACAAGATGCGCTGGAGCAGACACACCTTTTGACGTGGCCGACATCACGGAAGAAGCAGTCGATATTAGTTCTAGCTCTAAAGATGCTGGTTAGGTTTTATTACATAGTATAGCTATTTCTATGCAACATTTTTTTAATATAGTTTTACGTCGTTTGTTTATCACCGATTCGCACTGTAAATATGTGCTAGTATGCTTATGCTTTTACACAATATTTAATTAAAAAGATATGATTTATTTAATTAGTTTTTAATGGGATAATATCTGAGAGGAATAGTTAAAGGAATTCTTAGAGAAGGAGTTTCGGAAAAAACTGTTAATTTTTTTTGTCAGCCCTGCTATCACATAAAGCAGTGTTTACCAAACTTATGACTTTTGTGTACCCTTTCTAAATTTCTCGTAACGCTGTGTACCACCAATAAAAAAAATAATTTATTTTTTACTATAGAAAATTGCACAAAAGTTAAAAATCACAACTGGCTGTTGACACCACTAATTATTAACTGCTAATTCTGCAAAAAATAGCCAATAAAAAAATACGTAATCATAAATTTTCATGGCCAGCTTTGTTTTTAAATAATTTTTTTTAAACTTTCGTTTGTTGCAAGATATTTCGCATAAGAACGCGTACCCCCGCTAAACTGTTCCCGTACCCCTGGGGGTACGCGTACCACACTTTGGGAAACACTGACAAAAAGCAATGCTTTTTTGTAAATAACTGTTTTATAACAGTTGCGAATCTTCAACAGTTATGAATGACTGTATGGTCAGGCTTAGCCTATCTTTAACTAGCGCTCTCGGTACGAATTCCGAACATGGCGCAAAAAGTCAGTTTGAATATCCCGAAACGTGAATATCTTATTTAAATGTTAAAAAGTTAATCCAATGCTGCTGAATCGGGACTTATAAGAATTTGTTAAAATTGAGAATTAATAATTGATTTTGATGATTTCTATGTTGGTGGAAAAAAAATATTACCACCTTGGCGAGTTTTGGAAAAAGTTTAATTACTTTGCAAATACGAGTATTTAACTTACTTGTTTGTTCTGAATCCCAGATTATTCTTTACGGCTTACTTAATATTTAGTTTAAAAGTATAGGCACGTATACTTATACTATACTCTAGTGTTAGGCACGTATACTTTGACTTTTTTATTTCGCTTAGCAAAAGAACTTCGAAAAACTCCATTAGGAACTTAAATTCAGGTTAAAAATTACTCCAAATCGCGATTTTGAAAGAAAATGTTAAGATCTTTTTTTCTTAAATATTTAAACTATATTTGCCATTTTGTTTTTCACGTTTAATTCCTATTCTTTTTTTTCGTTCATTTTAGTTTTGTGTTTCCATTTCCTTTTTGTTTTCTTCCTTCAAGTTTGATAGTCTGGAGAATGTGTGTCTATTTTTAAGAGCTCAAAGCATATCGACTTTTTTTAACTTTGTTCATGTTTTTTAAAACAAATTATGTCTTTGTATCATCCAGTAAAACTATTTTAGAGGATTTTCATTATGCATCTATAACAATAAAATGAAGAGTTTGTCTATCTATGTGTCTCTCTTATAAATCCAAAACTGTCTCTTTTATAAATCTCTCTTCAGGGTCTTATAAGTCCTGAAATGGGACAGGGGGTGAAAAAGGTAATTTTAGGCCCTGATCCTGAACATCGTTCAAAAATTTGAATTAGGTCTTTCGGGAGAGACGTTTGAAAAAACGAATTTTTGCATTTTTGCGTTGGTTTATAAGTTGTCATTGATAAATTTCTTCAAATCATTCTTTTTTTTTAAATTTTTTTTTTAAAGATGTGTGTTTGTGATGTTTGCTAGCTTAGAGCTCTCAGCTGTTATTTGCATGTTCTTTAATATTTACCTATTTTTTGTTCGTTATGACAGATAAACTCAAGGATCAACATGAGCATGAACCAAATTAACATTTTAACATTTCTAAATCTATCCACGTGTTGCTTTTGTTTATAGTTTTGACTTTAAAGCGCGTTTCTGTAATCTATATATATATTTCTCTTACACGGCACCAAAAAAAAGCCTCATTGCAACTCCCCGAATGGCAACGTTAGAAAATCGACCAATGATTACTGCTAAAAATGTCACATGGCAAATGTCACATGAGGTGGCTCAACATATAGCGCTTTTAAAATCGGAAACAATAACCAGAGTTAGCATTATCAGGTTGTTCAATTCAGATTCATGCCCTGAAAACATGATAATATTTAATTTAAACTCAATTAGGAATTAATTAGGCTGGCCTTCTCCATGACTATAAATAAGTCACAAGGTCAGACTTTTGAGAAAATCAGTTTAGTATTGACTAAACAAGTTTTTAGTTACGGACAACTTTATGTTCGCCTGTCAAGAGTTAAGTCATTTGACAGCCTTTCAGTAATTGCTCCAAGATGCCAAATCTATAATTGTGTTTTCAAAGAAATTCTAAATGCTTAGTGTTAATTTCTTAGAGCTTTGCAGAAAAAAAATGTTTTTTGGAAAAAATTTAATTGAAACTTCTATTGGCAGTAGGCAAGGGGAACTGCCAAAATCAAAACTCCCAGATTAGAAATGCAGCATGGCGACCTCTACGTGGTATTTCTCGGGTAATACTAACAGCCATGCATTTTAATTTATTGTATGTAAAACATCCTTATTTTGTTCTAAAATTTTATGTACTTTATCACAAATGTTAATTAATATAGAAATTGATTTCAACAATGCTGATCACCAAAAAATATTTCATTTGGCGATAAAACAAATTTTTGTGTTCTTGAAAATGAAAGACTTTTTGAGGGTTATTATCTCACAAGGAAAAGTTAGGGTTTAAAGTTTATATTTTTAAGTAAAAAAATTTTTTTTCTAAAACTTTCAGAATTTCTAGCATTAACTAATTTATTATACACATTTAGTTGAATTTAGGTGAGTAACTGCAATATTTGATAATTTATTTTGCTAATATGTTTCTCATTTAGCTAATGTTTTGATTTTTTCACCATGTACAATCTAAATAGATAATATACTTTTTTAAAAGCCAATAAGAACATTGATAGAATTCTTCTACATAAGTACAATACTATGTCTTTGATGATAAAATAATATGTCTTTGATGATAATATACTATGTCTTTGATGATAATATACTATGTCTTTGATGATAATATACTATGTCTTTGTGCTAGAACATTGTGTTCATTGGCGAGCGACCGCAGCGAGCCCTGGTTCACGGCGTGAACTACATAGGATTGCGTAGCAATTCTCGGGGGTTGGCGAGCGTTAGCGAGCAGGGGGCGGAGCCTCCTAGTATAAGATAATTTAAAATCATCGATTATTGAAACAAATAAATATGTACTGAAAACGAAAATTAATAGAATAATAGTACCATCTAGTACTATCTTACTTAGGAGAAACACAAAAATTCACCATATTATTATTAACGCCAATGACGCTTGATTAATTTTGGTAGTAGGAAATACTTGAAATAAAAAAAAAGTATGTAAAGAAAGACAACATTAATGGAGAGATGGTATAAATTCATTTAATAGAGAAAACAAATCGCAATTTTTGAAGCCAATGATGTTCAATTAATTTGTAATAGGATTCAATTAATTTGTTCATTTTGGTAATAGGAACTCATTGAAATAAAACAATATAATAATAATATTAATGATAATAAGGCATGTAAAACTAAATTAATGAAACAATGATACTAATTCGTTTAAGAGAAATGTAAAAACTCCTCACCATGTATTAATCACGATAATGATGCCTAATTAAATTTGGTCATATGTACTTATTAAAATAATAAACAAGCTATGTACTAAAAAACAGAATTTATGGAGAAGTGGTACAGCTTCGTTTAGGAGAAAAGTAAAAAATAGACTTACCATTTTTGACGCCAAGGATGCTCAATAAAAAATTAATTTTTGTTATAAATTAATTTTAATTAGAAATAAATTTTTAGTGAATTAAAATTCTTCTAAATTATTTTTTTTTAAGTAAGTATAATTTGAAATAAAAAATAAAGCTATATATTAAAAAGCCAAATTAATGGAGAAATGGTACTAATTCGTTTAGGAGAAA